>NC_090790.1:700000-1047500 GCF_040054535.1 Antennarius striatus | reverse complement strand
TTTGGTCAGTGAGAGGCCGTCAGAGACCGTGTGAGCGTCAAAGGACAGATCCTGATCTACAGTCACTCCCAGGTTGGTGGACGGTGGACCGATGCTGTCAGAGTGAATTACAGTCGTGTCAGGTGGGGGTGACGCTGGGCAGGAATGGAACCGTCACCCATCTGACTCCAACAGTGACGACTGTGTCGTTCAGGAATCCCTGACTGTCATTGGATGAAACACAACAAAACTCCCTCTGGGCTCCAGAGGCTGACACACATTCAGTCCTACATCAGGTCCACGTCACCTGGGCCGCCTGGAGACTCCTACTGGTGTGAAGTTTGATTTACCGTAATGATCCCTGTGTGGAGATGATTGATCCACGGACGGGAGCGAGCATTGTGACGTCAGCTCAGTCTGAACGGTAGGGTGTGACGTCAGCTCAGTCTGAACGGTAGGGTGTGACGTCAGCTCAGTCTGAACGGTAGGGCGTGACGTCAGCTCAGTCTGAACGGTAGGGTGTGACGTCAGCTCAGTCTGAACGGTAGGGTGTGACGTCCAGTCAGTCTGAACGGTAGGGTGTGACGTCAGCTCAGTCTGAACGGTAGGGCGTGACGTCAGCTCAGTCTGAACGGTAGGGCGTGACGTCAGCTCAGTCTGAACGGTAGGGCGTGACGTCAGCTCAGTCTGAACGGTAGGGCGTGACGTCAGCTCAGTCTGAACGGTAGGGCGTGACGTCAGCTCAGTCTGAACGGTAGGGTGTGACGTCCAGTCAGTCTGAACGGTAGGGTGTGACGTCAGCTCAGTCTGAACGGTAGGGCGTGACGTCAGCTCAGTCTGAACGGTAGGGCGTGACGTCAGCTCAGTCTGAACGGTAGGGCGTGACGTCAGCTCAGTCTGAACGGTAGGGCGTGACGTCAGCTCAGTCTGAACGGTAGGGTGTGACGTCCAGTCAGTCTGAACGGTAGGGTGTGACGTCAGCTCAGTCTGAACGGTAGGGCGTGACGTCAGCTCAGTCTGAACGGTAGGGCGTGACGTCAGCTCAGTCTGAACGGTAGGGCGTGACGTCAGCTCAGTCTGAACGGTAGGGCGTGACGTCAGCTCAGTCTGAACGGTAGGGCGTGACGTCAGCTCAGTCTGAACGGTAGGGCGTGACGTCAGCTCAGTCTGAACGGTAGGGCGTGACGTCAGCTCAGTCTGAACGGTAGGGTGTGACGTCCAGTCAGTCTGAACGGTAGGGTGTGACGTCAGCTCAGTCTGAACGGTAGGGCGTGACGTCAGCTCAGTCTGAACGGTAGGGCGTGACGTCAGCTCAGTCTGAACGGTAGGGCGTGACGTCAGCTCAGTCTGAACGGTAGGGCGTGACGTCAGCTCAGTCTGAACGGTAGGGCGTGACGTCCAGTCAGTCTGAACGGTAGGGTGTGACGTCAGCTCAGTCTGAACGGTAGGGCGTGACGTCAGCTCAGTCTGAACGGTAGGGCGTGACGTCAGCTCAGTCTGAACGGTAGGGCGTGACGTCAGCTCAGTCTGAACGGTAGGGCGTGACGTCAGCTCAGTCTGAACGGTAGGGCGTGACGTCAGCTCAGTCTGAACGGTAGGGCGTGACGTCAGCTCAGTCTGAACGGTAGGGCGTGACGTCAGCTCAGTCTGAACGGTAGGGTGTGACGTCAGCTCAGTCTGAACGGTAGGGCGTGACGTCAGCTCAGTCTGAACGGTAGGGTGTGACGTCCAGTCAGTCTGAACGGTAGGGTGTGACGTCGGCTCAGTCTGAACGGTAGGGCGTGACGTCAGCTCAGTCTGAACGGTAGGGCGTGACGTCAGCTCAGTCTGAACGGTAGGGCGTGACGTCAGCTCAGTCTGAACGGTAGGGCGTGACGTCAGCTCAGTCTGAACGGTAGGGTGTGACGTCCAGTCAGTCTGAACGGTAGGGTGTGACGTCAGCTCAGTCTGAACGGTAGGGCGTGACGTCAGCTCAGTCTGAACGGTAGGGCGTGACGTCAGCTCAGTCTGAACGGTAGGGCGTGACGTCAGCTCAGTCTGAACGGTAGGGCGTGACGTCAGCTCAGTCTGAACGGTAGGGTGTGACGTCCAGTCAGTCTGAACGGTAGGGTGTGACGTCAGCTCAGTCTGAACGGTAGGGCGTGACGTCAGCTCAGTCTGAACGGTAGGGCGTGACGTCAGCTCAGTCTGAACGGTAGGGCGTGACGTCAGCTCAGTCTGAACGGTAGGGCGTGACGTCAGCTCAGTCTGAACGGTAGGGTGTGACGTCAGCTCAGTCTGAACGGTAGGGTGTGACGTCCAGTCAGTCTGAACGGTAGGGCGTGACGTCAGCTCAGTCTGAACGGTAGGGCGTGACGTCAGGTCAGTCTGAACGGTAGGGTGTGACGTCAGCTCAGTCTGAACGGTAGGGCGTGACGTCCAGTCAGTCTGAACGGTAGGGTGTGATGTCCAGTCAGTCTGAACGGTAGGGTGTGACGTCAGCTCAGTCTGAACGGTAGGGCGTGACGTCAGGTCAGTCTGAACGGTAGGGCGTGACGTCAGCTCAGTCTGAACGGTATGGCGTGACGTCAGCTCAGTCTGAACGGTAGGGCGTGACGTCAGGTCAGTCTGAACGGTAGGGCGTGACGTCAGGTCAGTCTGAACGGTAGGGCGTGACGTCCAGTCAGTCTGAACGGTAGGGTGTGACGTCAGCTCAGTCTGAACGGTAGGGCGTGACGTCAGCTCAGTCTGAACGGTAGGGCGTGACGTCAGCTCAGTCTGAACGGTAGGGCGTGACGCCAGCTCAGTCTGAACGGTAGGGCGTGACGTCAGCTCAGTCTGAACGGTAGGGCGTGACGTCAGCTCAGTCTGAACGGTAGGGCGTGACGTCAGCTCAGTCTGAACGGTAGGGCGTGACGTCAGCTCAGTCTGAACGGTAGGGCGTGACGTCAGCTCAGTCTGAACGGTAGGGCGTGACGTCCAGTCAGTCTGAACGGTAGGGCGTGACGTCCAGTCAGTCTGAACGGTAGGGTGTGACGTCAGCTCAGTCTGAACGGTAGGGCGTGACGTCAGGTCAGTCTGAACGGTAGGGCGTGGCGTCAGGTCAGTCTGAACGGTAGGGCGTGACGTCAGCTCAGTCTGAACGGTAGGGCGTGACGTCAGCTCAGTCTGAACGGTAGGGCGTGACGTCAGGTCAGTCTGAACGGTAGGGCGTGACGTCAGCTCAGTCTGAACGGTAGGGCGTGACGTCAGCTCAGTCTGAACGGTAGGGCGTGACGTCAGCTCAGTCTGAACGGTAGGGCGTGACGTCAGCTCAGTCTGAACGGTAGGGTGTGACGTCCAGTCAGTCTGAACGGTAGGGTGTGACGTCAGCTCAGTCTGAACGGTAGGGCGTGACGTCAGCTCAGTCTGAACGGTAGGGCGTGACGTCAGCTCAGTCTGAACGGTAGGGCGTGACATCAGCTCAGTCTGAACGGTAGGGCGTGACGTCAGCTCAGTCTGAACGGTAGGGTGTGACGTCCAGTCAGTCTGAACGGTAGGGTGTGACGTCAGCTCAGTCTGAACGGTAGGGCGTGACGTCAGCTCAGTCTGAACGGTAGGGCGTGACGTCAGCTCAGTCTGAACGGTAGGGCGTGACGTCAGCTTAGTCTGAACGGTAGGGCGTGACGTCAGCTCAGTCTGAACGGTAGGGTGTGACGTCCAGTCAGTCTGAACGGTAGGGTGTGACGTCAGCTCAGTCTGAACGGTAGGGCGTGACGTCAGCTCAGTCTGAACGGTAGGGCGTGACGTCAGCTCAGTCTGAACGGTAGGGCGTGACGTCAGCTCAGTCTGAACGGTAGGGTGTGACGTCCAGTCAGTCTGAACGGTAGGGCGTGACGTCAGCTCAGTCTGAACGGTAGGGCGTGACGTCAGGTCAGTCTGAACGGTAGGGTGTGACGTCAGCTCAGTCTGAACGGTAGGGCGTGACGTCCAGTCAGTCTGAACGGTAGGGTGTGATGTCCAGTCAGTCTGAACGGTAGGGTGTGACGTCAGCTCAGTCTGAACGGTAGGGCGTGACGTCAGGTCAGTCTGAACGGTAGGGCGTGACGTCAGCTCAGTCTGAACGGTAGGGCGTGACGTCAGCTCAGTCTGAACGGTAGGGCGTGACGTCAGGTCAGTCTGAACGGTAGGGCGTGACGTCAGGTCAGTCTGAACGGTAGGGCGTGACGTCCAGTCAGTCTGAACGGTAGGGTGTGACGTCAGCTCAGTCTGAATGGTAGGGCGTGACGTCAGCTCAGTCTGAACGGTAGGGCGTGACGTCAGCTCAGTCTGAACGGTAGGGCGTGACGCCAGCTCAGTCTGAACGGTAGGGTGTGACGTCAGCTCAGTCTGAACGGTAGGGCGTGACGTCAGCTCAGTCTGAACGGTAGGGCGTGACGCCAGCTCAGTCTGAACGGTAGGGCGTGACGTCAGCTCAGTCTGAACGGTAGGGCGTGACGTCAGCTCAGTCTGAACGGTAGGGCGTGACGTCCAGTCAGTCTGAACGGTAGGGCGTGACGTCCAGTCAGTCTGAACGGTAGGGTGTGACGTCAGCTCAGTCTGAACGGTAGGGCGTGACGTCAGGTCAGTCTGAACGGTAGGGCGTGGCGTCAGGTCAGTCTGAACGGTAGGGCGTGACGTCAGCTCAGTCTGAACGGTAGGGCGTGACGTCAGCTCAGTCTGAACGGTAGGGCGTGGCGTCAGGTCAGTCTGAACGGTAGGGCGTGACGTCAGCTCAGTCTGAACGGTAGGGCGTGACGTCAGCTCAGTCTGAACGGTAGGGTGTGACGTCAGCTCAGTCTGAACGGTAGGGCGTGACGTCCAGTCAGTCTGAACGGTAGGGTGTGACGTCAGCTCAGTCTGAACGGTAGGGTGTGACGTCAGCTCAGTCTGAACGGTAGGGCGTGACGTCAGCTCAGTCTGAACGGTAGGGCGTGACGTCAGCTCAGTCTGAACGGTAGGGCGTGACGTCAGCTCAGTCTGAACGGTAGGGCGTGACGTCAGCTCAGTCTGAACGGTAGGGTGTGACGTCAGCTCAGTCTGAACGGTAGGGCGTGACGTCCAGTCAGTCTGAACGGTAGGGCGTGACGTCCAGTCAGTCTGAACGGTAGGGTGTGACGTCAGCTCAGTCTGAACGGTAGGGTGTGACGTCCAGTCAGTCTGAACAGTAGGGTGTGACGTCCAGTCAGTCTGAACAGTAGGGCGTGACGTCAGCTCAGTCTGAACGGTAGGATGTGACGTCAGGTCAGTCTGAACGGTAGGGCGTGACGTCAGCTCAGTCTGAACGGTAGGGTGTGACGTCAGCTCAGTCTGAACGGTAGGGCGTGACGTCCAGTCAGTCTGAACGGTAGGGTGTGACGTCAGCTCAGTCTGAACGGTAGGGCGTGACGTCAGCTCAGTCTGAACGGTAGGGCGTGACGTCAGCTCAGTCTGAACGGTAGGGCGTGACGTCAGCTCAGTCTGAACGGTAGGGCGTGACGTCAGCTCAGTCTGAACGGTAGGGCGTGACGTCAGCTCAGTCTGAACGGTAGGGTGTGACGTCAGCTCAGTCTGAACGGTAGGGCGTGACGTCCAGTCAGTCTGAACGGTAGGGCGTGACGTCCAGTCAGTCTGAACGGTAGGGTGTGACGTCAGCTCAGTCTGAACGGTAGGGTGTGACGTCCAGTCAGTCTGAACGGTAGGGTGTGACGTCCAGTCAGTCTGAACAGTAGGGCGTGACGTCAGCTCAGTCTGAACGGTAGGATGTGACGTCAGGTCAGTCTGAACGGTAGGGCGTGACGTCAGGTCAGTGTGAACGGTAGGGCGTGACGTCATCTCAGTCTGAACGGTAGGGCGTGACGTCAGGTCAGTCTGAACGGTAGGGCGTGATGTCCAGTCAGTCTGAACGGTAGGGCGTGACGTCCAGTCAGTCTGAACGGTAGGGTGTGACGTCAGGTCAGTCTGAACGGTAGGGCGTGACGTCAGGTCAGTCTGAACGGTAGGGCGTGACGTCCAGTCAGTCTGAACGGTAGGGCGTGACGTCAGGTCAGTCTGAACGGTAGGGTGTGACGTCAGCTCAGTCTGAACGGTAGGGCGTGACGTCAGGTCAGTCTGAACGGTAGGGCGTGATGTCAGGTCAGTCTGAACGGTAGGGCGTGACGTCCAGTCAGTCTGAACGGTAGGGCGTGACGTCAGCTCAGTCTGAACGGTAGGGCGTGACGTCCAGTCAGTCTGAACGGTAGGGCGTGACGTCAGGTCAGTCTGAACGGTAGGGTGTGACGTCAGCTCAGTCTGAACGGTAGGGCGTGACGTCAGCTCAGTCTGAACGGTAGGGCGTGACATCAGCTCAGTCTGAACGGTAGGGCGTGACATCAGCTCAGTCTGAACGGTAGGGCGTGACGTCAGCTCAGTCTGAACGGTAGGGTGTGACGTCCAGTCAGTCTGAACGGTAGGGTGTGACGTCAGCTCAGTCTGAACGGTAGGGCGTGACGTCAGCTCAGTCTGAACGGTAGGGCGTGACGTCAGCTCAGTCTGAACGGTAGGGCGTGACGTCAGCTCAGTCTGAACGGTAGGGCGTGACGTCAGCTCAGTCTGAACGGTAGGGCGTGACGTCAGCTCAGTCTGAACGGTAGGGTGTGACGTCCAGTCAGTCTGAACGGTAGGGTGTGACGTCAGCTCAGTCTGAACGGTAGGGCGTGACGTCAGCTCAGTCTGAACGGTAGGGCGTGACGTCAGCTCAGTCTGAACGGTAGGGCGTGACGTCAGCTCAGTCTGAACGGTAGGGTGTGACGTCCAGTCAGTCTGAACGGTAGGGCGTGACGTCAGCTCAGTCTGAACGGTAGGGCGTGACGTCAGGTCAGTCTGAACGGTAGGGCATGACGTCAGGTCAGTCTGAACGGTAGGGCGTGACGTCAGGTCAGTCTGAACGGTAGGGCGTGACGTCCAGTCAGTCTGAACGGTAGGGTGTGACGTCAGCTCAGTCTGAATGGTAGGGCGTGACGTCCAGTCAGTCTGAACGGTAGGGTGTGACGTCAGCTCAGTCTGAACGGTAGGGCGTGACGCCAGCTCAGTCTGAACGGTAGGGTGTGACGTCAGCTCAGTCTGAACGGTAGGGCGTGACGTCAGCTCAGTCTGAACGGTAGGGCGTGACGCCAGCTCAGTCTGAACGGTAGGGCATGACGTCAGCTCAGTCTGAACGGTAGGGCGTGACGTCAGCTCAGTCTGAACGGTAGGGCGTGACGTCCAGTCAGTCTGAACGGTAGGGCGTGACGTCCAGTCAGTCTGAACGGTAGGGTGTGACGTCAGCTCAGACTGAACGGTAGGGCGTGACGTCAGGTCAGTCTGAACGGTAGGGCGTGGCGTCAGGTCAGTCTGAACGGTAGGGCGTGACGTCAGCTCAGTCTGAACGGTAGGGCGTGACGTCAGCTCAGTCTGAACGGTAGGGCGTGACGTCAGGTCAGTCTGAACGGTAGGGCGTGACGTCAGCTCAGTCTGAACGGTAGGGTGTGACGTCAGCTCAGTGTGAACGGTAGGGCGTGACGTCCAGTCAGTCTGAACGGTAGGGTGTGACGTCAGCTCAGTCTGAACGGTAGGGCGTGACGTCAGCTCAGTCTGAACGGTAGGGCGTGACGTCAGCTCAGTCTGAACGGTAGGGCGTGACGTCAGCTCAGTCTGAACGGTAGGGCGTGACGTCAGCTCAGTCTGAACGGTAGGGCGTGACGTCAGCTCAGTCTGAACGGTAGGGCGTGACGTCAGCTCAGTCTGAACGGTAGGGCGTGACGTCCAGTCAGTCTGAACGGTAGGGCGTGACGTCCAGTCAGTCTGAACGGTAGGGTGTGACGTCAGCTCAGTCTGAACGGTAGGGTGTGACGTCCAGTCAGTCTGAACGGTAGGGTGTGACGTCCAGTCAGTCTGAACAGTAGGGCGTGACGTCAGCTCAGTCTGAACGGTAGGATGTGACGTCAGGTCAGTCTGAACGGTAGGGCGTGACGTCAGGTCAGTGTGAACGGTAGGGCGTGACGTCATCTCAGTCTGAACGGTAGGGCGTGACGTCAGGTCAGTCTGAACGGTAGGGCGTGATGTCCAGTCAGTCTGAACGGTAGGGCGTGACGTCCAGTCAGTCTGAACGGTAGGGTGTGACGTCAGGTCAGTCTGAACGGTAGGGCGTGACGTCAGGTCAGTCTGAACGGTAGGGCGTGACGTCCAGTCAGTCTGAACGGTAGGGCGTGACGTCAGGTCAGTCTGAACGGTAGGGTGTGACGTCAGCTCAGTCTGAACGGTAGGGCGTGACGTCAGGTCAGTCTGAACGGTAGGGCGTGATGTCAGGTCAGTCTGAACGGTAGGGCGTGACGTCCAGTCAGTCTGAACGGTAGGGCGTGACGTCAGCTCAGTCTGAACGGTAGGGCGTGACGTCCAGTCAGTCTGAACGGTAGGGCGTGACGTCAGGTCAGTCTGAACGGTAGGGCGTGACGTCCAGTCAGTCTGAACGGTAGATCATGAATTCCAGTCAGTCTGAACGGTAGGGCGTGACGTGTGCTGCTCCAGCGGTCCTACAGCGTCAGCCTGAGGGCAGCGGCTCCAACGGACGGTGTCCAGGATGAGGGGGATGTTCTCTGCTCAGAAAGTGGTTCACTACGGAGCCTGTCTGTCTCTGAGGGGAGATGATGACCTGTGAGGATGATGATGATCTAATAGAGGGGTGTTAAAGATCTTCGTAAGGACCCCTACCGGCTGGTCAGCCCAGCGTCTTACCTGGTACCCATCAGGCCCATCATCCTACCTTTGGTTTGTTGCCCTCAGCACGTGGTTGTGGTGGTTCTTGCTGGTGAAAACAGGAAGCCAGTGCAGGCTGACACCCTCATGTCACACATGACCGTTGTTGTTCTTCACCAGGAGGAAGAAGGACCAGGTGGAGAGGCAGCCCAGCTGTGTGGACGACACCCGCATCGATGCAGACGACATCGTGGAGAAGATTGTCCAAAGCCAGAACTTCTCAGACAGCAGCAACAATGAAGGTACAGCAGTGTGACAGTGTGTGTGTGTTGTGTATCTCCATGGTAACCTGTTCTAAGGACCCCTGGTTGTCCTCCAGACAGCAACTTGAGGCTGTTTGTCGGTAAAGATGGGAGCACCGCCCTCAGTGGGACACAGCTCACCAGCAGGTAGGCAGCTCAGCAGGAAGCTCTCACCTGTGTGACCTTTGACCCAGTCCCACCCTGTGTTTCTGGTCCCTCAGAGGAACTCCAGGCAGCTTCGAGCCGGTGGTCATTGAGACTCGCTGATCATAGCGGCTGCTGGTCTGTAGATCCAGGTAGGTCCACGCCTTCCCTACGTCAAGCTGCTCTCTGTTAGCGTGATACCGCTAATGTTCCCATACAGGAAGTTCAGAATGTTGTCTAGAGGCAGATTGGACTAAAATCTTCCTTCAGTTTGCCTGGAAGACTTTAACCGCTGGATGTCTGCAGGAGATACTGAGGTTAGAGCCTCAGCGCTGTTAATATGGAATCGGTCCTGATGAATCAGTGGGTGGACTTTTTAATGTCCTCGCAGAACGGAGTTGTTTACGGTAATCCATCATTTGTTCGTGCTTCAAGATGGGCGGTTTCACTACATCGCAGATTTTTAGTAGGTAGTCTGTTATGTCCTGCAAGGCAAGGGCAAGACCAGGACCCCAGGGGCAGAGTTCAAGAGCAAGAAAAGGTTTATCAGCACAAAGTATTCATCAGAAAATCATCTTCAAGGGAAAAACTAGGCTAACAGAGTAACAACGATGATCACCTCACTCAGGAAAACACACGTGTAGATCAAAACCAGGACCACGAAACCTTGAGGAGGGAACACGTGGCAGGAGATGAGGTCAGCAACGGGGCGAGACACAGAATACATGAATAGAGAATCTTCACGCGCTGAACTAAAGGGAGAGGGTGGCTAAGTAGGCCCCAGGTAACCAGCCCGGTGAGGCTCAGGTGTGAGACCAGGCTCCGCCCACGAGTTCAGACCCGCCTACTGCCACGCTCCAGCGCTGCAGAGCAGGAGAGAGCAAAGAAACATGACCAGAGCAAAAACACAACCATGACACCCCCCTCCCCCAAGGAACGCCACCTGGCATTTCACCGGGTTCCCCTGGGTTGCAGATGAAGAAATCTTGCAGCAGTTGTGGGTCTAATATGGAATCCCTCCCCGTCGATGAGGTATTGGTAGCCTCTGCCTCCCCTGCGCACCTCCAGGATGTGATCCACCGTGTATGAGGGATGACCTTCACTGATGTGGGGAGGAGTTGGCGGCGGCTCTGGTGGTTGGAGGGGGGTGTCGGTCACGGTTTTAGCAGAAACGCATGGAAAACCGGGTGGATCTTGAGGGAGGCGGGAAGCTGGAGTCAAACGGCACTGGGGTCGGTGATCCTGTCGATGGGGAAGGGTCCGATGAACTGAGGAGCCGTCAGCCAGACTCGTTGGTTTCTTAATAATTAGGAGCTGAGATCATTTTGTTTGGTTGGGTGGGCAGGTGGGAGTGGGAACAACTAGCTGCTGTGTGACCCGTGGTGGGTGTGGTTCGTGATGTCACTTCCCTTCCAGTAGAACCTTCAGACGTGTCATGAAGCATCACTACGTTTATTACCTGACACAGGTGGAACATGGCAGCTGGGTGTAATGTAGAGGCTTAATGGAGGCTGATGGAGCGTCAGGTGAGGTACACCTGTGTCAGAGCGTCCTCTAAACAGCCGGACAGGCGTGTTTGAACACACAACGCATGTAAAAAGTGTGATGACAGATGATCTTTATGCTCTTGTCTTATGTAGACACGGTCCGTCCAGTCGTCTGCTGGAAGAAGGTCCTTGAAGGTCCTTCTTCATGAGAGCAGAACACACAACATCATGCCTCCTTTAGAGAAGACAACACAACGTCCTTGTCACCACTGTGTCCTCCTAAAGTCAAACACACACCAACACCCTGCTGGTCCACCAAACCTCCAACAGGCCCAGAACTATATCCCAGACATCCTGGAAGAAGTTTCCAGGTTCAAGTTCAGACATGTGTGTCCTCATGCTGTGCTGACTCAGCAGTAAATGGACATGACTGAACAAGGCCAGTCAGAAACACACGTGAACCTGTGAGCGGTGCTAAATGCTCATATTACTGGAACACGCCTTAAGGACCACTGCACCTCGTACCTGTAGGGCCACGCTGGAACGGTGTGTTCAGGAGCACCAATTAGGTAGTAAAAACACAGTCAGAGAAAGTGGATCCAGACGTCAGGCAGGGAGGACCGGTGGACCATGTGACACAACATCTAGAACAAACAAACAAACAAACAAACATGACGAACAACGTGGGTTTGATCAGTGACGAGTCAAACCTGGGACACATGAGGACCTGATAAGGATCTTCTGAACAAAGTGAACCAGGTCCTCCTGGAACTGAATCTTTTCTTTTATGTTATCCTGATGTTATTTGATCACTTTATGGACTTATGACACTATGTTGTATGTTTTTACTATTCTGTATTTTATTCCCACAGTGGGATGTTGGGGTGTTGGGTAAAATACAAGAAGATGTGATGTTCTGAGAACGACTTGTGAGACTAACGTCTTCACCACAGCGACACTTTGTAAGCAGCAGATCTAAAAGATCATAACTGGTCAGTTTCCCTGATTCTCATTTAGATGATTCTGGTGGAATTACATTGCAGTTTACGTTTTTTCTCACAATACCAGTCTTTATTGGCCCACTCTGGATCAATAACACAATACCAGTGTTTATTGGCCCACTCTGGATCAATAACACAATACCAGTGTTTATTGGCCCCCCCTGGATCAATAACACAATACCAGTGTTTATTGGCCCCCCCGGATCATTGATGTTTAACTGAATGCTTTAACACTCCACTCAGGTGACGCTACTGATAGACTGACACGAGGTGGACCAGCACCTGGTGACTTTACGGTGATGTTCTGCTGACCTCAGCGGTGGTGGTTGGGTGTGACGCGTTCCGTGTGTCAGTACTGTACAGTACAGTAAAGTTATACTCTACCCTACTGTGTAACAACAAACTGTTCAGAAGTTGTTAGCAAAGAGCTGCTATAAACACCAGCAGCATGAGCAGGGATCCACACCTGACCAATGAGAAGCCAGTATTTAATGTTGGTCTCCACCATCAACACATCTCATTGGTTGTTAAGTCTGGTCTGTGCCTGCTAGTCTTAGTCACAAGTTTTAACAGTCACTGACAGCAGGAAAAACAAAACAATTAAGCCAAAAGAGGCTAAAAGGCTCACGTGTGACAGTCGGTTTTTGATTGATAGATAGAAGTGGTAAACAGATAACGTATTGATGAACAGCTGACTGCTGCTGGACCAGTAGCAAACTGTCTCAGAACAATGACATGAACAAGAGTACTGGCCTCCTATTGGTTAATACGCCCTGATGACACTCCACCACACTGACAGCACAACATTCAGCCAAAGACCACCAGCACTTTGTAGACGTAGGTATGTTTATTCATGTGACAGTAGTGCTCGTGTGTGTGTGTGTGTGTGTGTGTGTGTGTGTGTTAGAGTCCTGTCAGTATTCCACTACGTGCAGACACAAACATCATCAACATAGAATGGAGGCCTTCCTGTCCAGACTGACATCCACAGACGTGCTGCCCTGAGCTGGGCCTTTGTGTTGGGGGGTGTCTTCTACTGAACACTCCTTTACTTCATCCAGTGCAACCTGTTGTTCTTATTTACACACGTAAATGTTTTTGTGAGGGGGATCATTTGCAATTAAAATCATTTTTCTTAGTTTTCTTGTGATTTGGAGCTGTAATTCTGGTTTTATTTGACTATAGTAATAAGTTTTAGTGAAGAGAATTTATGAAGTTTTATTTTTATAATATATTACATGTAAATTAGAACCTGTCAACTTGGTACAACTACAATAAATATATACAACAACCATTCTGAAGTCAAAGTCAACTTTATTGTCAAATGTACCATATATGTACGACGTACAGCACAGATGAAATTGTGGAAAACAGGCAGTACAACAGGCAGTACAACGGGCAGTACAACGGGCAGTACAACAGGCAGTACAACGGGCAGTACAACGGGCAGTACAACAGGCAGTACAACGGGCAGTACAACAGGCAGTACAACAGGCAGTACAACAGGCAGTACAACACAAAGTATGAACGTAACATGAAACACTAAAGGACAGTAAACGTCTCTATACACTAATCTATAAATGACCTGTCTACTATAACCTGTCTGTGGTAACCTGTCTGTGATAACCTGTCTGTGGTGACCTGTCTGTGATGACCTGTCTGTGGTGACCTGTCTGTGATGACCTGTCTGTGGTAACCTGTCTGTGGTGACCGGACTGTGGTAACCTGTCTATGATTACCTGTCTGTAATAACCTGTCTCTTGGTAACTTGTCTGTGGTGACCTGTCTGTGGTAACTTGTCTGTGATAACCTGTCTGTGGTAACCTGTCCGTGATGACCTGTCTTTGATGACCTGTCTGTGGTAACCTGTCTGTGGTAACCTGTCTGTGGTGACCGGACTGTGGTAACCTGTCTGTGGTGACCGGACTGTGGTAACCTGTCTGTGGTGACCGGACTGTGGTAACCTGTCTGTGATGACCTGTCTGTGGTGACCTGTCTGTGATGACCTGTCTGTGATGACCTGTCTGTGGTGACCTGTCTGTAATAACCTGTCTCTTGGTAACCTGTCTGTGGTGACCTGTCTGTGATGACCTGTCTGCGGTGACCTGTCTGTGGTGACCTGTCTGTGATGACCTGTCTGCGGTGACCTGTCTGTGGTGACCTGTCTGTGATGACCTGTCTGTGGTGACCTGTCTGTGATGACCTGTCTGTGGTGACCTGTCTGTGATGACCTGTCTGTAGTGACCTGTCTATGATTACCTGTCTGTAATAACCTGTCTCTTGGTAACTTGTCTGTGGTAACCTGTCTGTGATGACCTGTCTTTGATGACCTGTCTGTGGTGACCTGTCTGTGGTAACCTGTCTGTAGTGACCTGTCTGTGGTGACCTGTCTGTGATGACCTGTCTGTGGTGACCTGTCTGTGATGACCTGTCTGTAGTGACCTGTCTATGATTACCTGTCTGTAATAACCTGTCTCTTGGTAACTTGTCTGTGGTAACCTGTCTGTGATGACCTGTCTTTGATGACCTGTCTGTGGTGACCTGTCTGTGGTGACCTGTCTGTGGTAACCTGTCTGTGGTAGAGGTAAGATCTTATGCCCGAACCCGAGTTCGGGCCCGACCTGACACGAAATTCGGGCTGGGTCGGGCTCCAAAAGTCAACAATTACTTTTGGGTCGGGCTTCAATACGCTCGGGTCGGACTGGATATTTTTTGGAGGCCTGAACTTTTTAAATAAATATATATTTATATATTATGTATCCCAAATGATCTATGGGTATTAAACTAGGGAATATCTTTACAAAATAAATAATTTAGGTAAAACATAGAAGGCGCTGTATGAGAAACATCCATCTACAGTACCTGCTCCGTTCCCTCCTTGTGTCAGCTGTTTTTTTTCCTGTCACTTTACCTTTCTGATCGTATACGCACCGAACGTAGAGGTAATATCTTAAGCCCGAATCCAAGCCCGAAATTCGGGTCGGGTCAGGCTCAAAATGTCAATAATTACATTCGGGTCGGGTCGGGCTTAAATACCGTCGGGCTCGGTTCGGGTCGAGCTGGATTTTTTAGGCCCGATCTTACCTCTAGTCTGTGGTAATCTGTCTGTGGTGATCTGTCTGTGCTGACCTGTCTGTGGTAACCTGTCTGTGGTAACCTGTCTGTGGTAACCTGTCTGTGGTGATCCGTCTGTGGTAACCTCTCTGTGGTGATCCGTCTGTGGTGATCCGTCTGTGTTGACCTGTCTGTGTTGACCTGTCTGTGGTGATCCGTCTGTGGTGACCTGTCTGTGGTGATCCATCTGTGGTGATCCGTCTGTGGTGACCTGTCTGTGGTGATCCATCTGTGGTGATCCGTCTGTGGTGAACACTGCCAGTGCAGTGACTGGTGAAAATGAATACCAAACACAATGTGAGCTCATTGATTCTGCTAACAGTAACGTACATTTCTTGTATTGTCACCATTAGCATTCTGTTAACAGTAACGTACACTTCTCGTATTGTCGTCATTAGCAATCTGCTAACAGTAACGTACACTTCTCGTATTGTCGTCATTAGCATTCTGCTAACAGTAACGTACACTTGCATTGTCGTCATTAGCATTCTGTTAACAGTAACGTACATTCTCGTATTGTCATCATTAGCATTCTGATAACAGTAACGTACACTTCTTGTATTGTGACCATTAGCATTCTACTAATCAATCAATCAATCAATCAATCAAGTTTTATTTATATATCTCTTAATCATGACAGCAGACATTTCAAAGCGCTTTAACAGACAGAAACCCAACTGAACCCTCCAGAGCATCAGAGACAGTGGAGGGAAAAACTCCCTCATTGAGGAAGAAACTCCAGGCAGGACCCAGACTCTTTAGGGCGGCCATCCGCCTCGACCGGTTGGGGGGGAAAAAAATCAAAGGAAGATAAGAACAGGGTCAGAGAGAGAGAGAGAGAGAGAGAGAGACAGAGAGAGAGTGAGACAGGCCAGAGAGAGACAGTATCAATATGGTTCAGGTTGATAAAGTCAAGGCACAATTACAGCTGTGTGGATGACTGTATGGAGGAAGGAGGAGGAAAGGAAGCAGGACCCCAGACGATGGATAGTTGAGGGGTGGTACTGGTGGATGGGAGGAGAAGGTCCACAGCACATGTAGAGATGGGGGTGATACTGTGTACTGGGTGATACTCGGAGGTGCAGGTCCACAGAGGAAGGTCCACGGCAGCTGGGCGGATGAGGGGTGGAAAAGTAAGATGACACCAAGGAAGACAGGCAGCAGAACCCCAGTCGATGGTTAGGTGAGGGGTGATACTGGTGGTTGGGAGGTGCAGGTCCACAGCGGATGGGTGGATGAGGGGTGGAACAGTATGGTGGCGTGGAGGAAAAAGGAAGCCGGACCCCAGCCGATAATTAGGTTAGGGGTGGTACTGGTGGGATGGGAAGAGCAGGTCCATAGCAGATGGGCGGATGAGGGGTGAACCTGAGAAAAACCTGTGAGGACATAGAGCACAGAGACTCCAGGGAAGAAGTTTAGTTAGTACAGTGTGATTGGAGACTTGGAGAGTGAGATCAGAGAGGAGGAGGAGTAACAGAGATGGTTGGAGAGAAGGGGGAGGAGAGAGGAACTCAGTGAGTCTGGATGTTGAGTCTCCACCAGTGTAGGTCTATATGAATATAAACGTAGTAACCTGAGTTGCCATTAATTGTAAAATTTATGAAAAAGAAAAGTTTTAAGTCTAGTCTTAAATAGTGAGAGGGTGTCTGCCCCCCGAACTGAGGGAGGGAGGTGGTTCCACAATAGAGGGGCTTGACAGCACAAGGCTCTAGCCCCCGTCCTACTTTTATAAATTCTAGGAACCACCAGTAGGCCAGTATGTTGAGAGCGTAATGCTCTAGATGGATTATAAGGAACTAAAGTTCCCTCAGGTAGGTCGGTGCCACCAAGGGCTTTGGAAGTGAGGAGGAGTATTTTAACATCTATCCTAGCTTCACAGGAAGCCAGGGCAGAGAAGCAACACAGGAGAAATATGGTCCCTGGTACTGGTCCTGGTCAGAACCTGGTCTCTGGCACTGGTCCTGGTCAGAACCTGATCTCTGGTACTGGTCCTGGTCAGAACATGGTCTCTGGTACTGGTCCTGGTCAGAACCTGGTCTCTGGTACTGGTCCTGGTCAGAACCTGGTCTCTGGTACTGGTCCTGGTCAGAACCTGGTCGCTGGTACTGGTCCTGGTCAGAACCTGGTCTCTGGCACTGGTCCTGGTCAGAACACGGGCGGCAGCATTCTGAATTAGTTGAAGACTCTTCAGCGACTTTTTGGGGCAGCCTGAAAAAAGTGCGTTACAGTAATCTAGTCTGGAAGTGATGAAAGCGTGGATTAATTTCTCTGCATCACTCCGTTTTAAAATATGCCTGATTTTAACAATGTTTGAGATGGAAAAAGGCCGTTCTAGAAACCTGCTTAATGTGTGTGTTAAACCAGAGATCCTGATCAAAGATGACACCTAGGTTCCTCGCAGTGGTTTTGGCCTCAAACGTGATGCCATCCAAGGTTATTACATCACTGGGCACTACATCCCTAACAGTTTTTGGCTGAGCACAATGACCTCAGTTTTATCAGAATTGAGATGCAAAAAGTTATTCGTCATCCAATCTTTAATCCCTTTGATACACGGCTGTAATTTGAACAGCTGATTGACTTCATCAGGTTTAATCCAGAGATATAATTGCGTATCATCGGCATAACAATGGAAGTTGATGGAGTGTTTCCTTATCAAATTACCCAGAGGAAGCATTTATAAGATAAACAGTATTGGACCAAGAACCGAGCCTTGAGGAACTCCATAACTAACTGTAGTTGACTGAGAGGAGTTGTTATTAACGTGAACAAACTGGGAACGGTCAGTTAAATAGGACTTAAACCACATCAGTTCTGATCCCTTAATACCAATTGTTTGGTCCAGTCGTGCCAGAAGAATATTGTGGTCAATTGTGTCAAACGCCGCACTGAGGTCCAAGAGAACCAGTATAGAAACAAGTCCTCTGTCTGAAGCGGTTAGAAGGTCGTTGCTAACCTTGACAAGTGCTGTTTCCGTACTATGATGTTCCCTGAAACCTGACTGGAAATTCTCGAATAAACTGTTGGATTTAAGGAAATCACAAAACTGATTAGCGACTATTTTCTCCAAGATCTTAGATAAAAACGGGAGATTTGAGATGGGTCGATAATTATTTAGAACAGTAGGGTCCAGGTTAGGTTTTTTGAGAAGTGGCTTAATTACAGCTACTTTAAAGGACCGTGGTTCATATCCAGTAGATAAAGACATGTTAATTATATTAAGGAAGTGGTTGCCAAGTAAAGGTAGGGCTTCTTTGATGAGTTTAGTTGGAATTGGATCTAACAGACAGGAGGAGGGTTTAGCTGAGGAGATTATTTTAATCAGCTGACTGATCTGTAACAGTAACGTACACTTCTCGTATTGTCGTCATTAGCATTATGCTAACAGTAACGTACACTTCTCGTATTGTCATTCATTCTTTTTTATTTGATCCTGCTGTGAAGATCTGAAGGTCCAGTCAGGAGAACGTATGACACACCGGTGACGTGCGGTCAGGAGAGGCAGGTGAGATACGGCCTCACCTGCCATCATGAAAGAAAAAAATGGAAAATGGAATAAATAAATGAAATGCTAATATTTATCCAGCGATGTGTATCATAAATTATTATCCATTTAACGTCACCAATTTTAGGTTATTTTTACTCAAAATCGCTGAATTTTCACATTTACCACTGAAATCCTGATCAGAGACCTGTAGTGAGTCACCAGCCAGACGAGCCTCACCATGAATTGATCAATAGCTCAGATAGCTGTGCTGTTATGCTATACAGTGAGGCTGTAATGCTATCTCTCTACATGTCACCATTAAAATGTTCAAACACATTTGCAGACACGTTTTGTGTCAACAGCTGCATGTGTGTAACGTCTTTCTGGAGTTGAGCGGTCCTGAAACCGCTGTTAAAAGGCACTGGGTGAGGCACAAAAATACCCGGCCTCATGGATAGGGGGCGCTGGTGATCCCAGGGATTTGTCTTGGGACTCCTCATCCAAAGAATAAGTGAATGCCGGCTACGATCTACATTAAGTCAAGTGCAGCAATTATTTTTTCCCCGCTCCTCTATTCAAATGGAGGATTACATATTACAGAGTGAAGGAAGATACGGAGAATTTCTACAAACACGTTATTGACGCGTTTGTTCAGAAGGAGCGGCGCATGGACTTCATTTACAAATCAAACCTGACATATTAACAGATACGTAACATCATTACGTTTCTTTAACCAAATATGCTTATTTGTGTGTTACAGTTTGTGTGTGTAAATAATTCTGCAATGAGACTTTAACATAACCCACTCACTGTCGATAATTAAATGGTGAATAGGCTACGCTGTAGGTTCATGTTTTTGTAAATCTGATCACGTGATCATGGTGACGTCGGAGCCTCACCAGCCATGAACCTCACCGCACGTCACTGTGACACACGCGTGTCTCAGAATAAATAAACACTGTCAGTTCCATGACGTCTCACACACTGAAGCAGGTGGAATGAATGAATGAATGAATGAATGAATGAATGAATGAATGAATGAATGAATGAATGAATGAATGAATGAATGAATGAATGAATGAATGAATGAATGAATGAACCTCCAAGTCGCTCCATCCAGTGTCTCTGTAGGTCATAAACATAAAAGCCCTGATCGACCTCCAACCTTTGGTGGAGGACCTGAGTCAGGACGTCTCTGGGATTCGTTTGTCATCAGTTGGAGTGAACTTTGACCTCTGGGTATTTTAGTGTCTATGTTTGCTTCTATTACACGTCTTTAAATCGTGAGTGAAAGAAGCACAATGAGAGAAGAACTTGGTGAGGTCTGGTGACGGACCTCAGCAGAGGGGGGTCAGAGGTCATCGCCCCTGGTGCTCCAGTAGTTAAGCGGGCTGTGTTCTACCGGCCCACCAGCAGGGGGCAGCACCGACCAGCAGACACATCCTGCCCGGACCATCAACAGGAAGCGGAGCAGAGACGTCAGCGCGCCGGTGGAGATGGTAAGACCGAGCAGCAGCTCAGAGCGGAAGACAGATTAACTGTAGATTCTGGATTAAATCTGGATTAAACGTCTCGCGGAGACTCGAACCGACCCGCGGTGAACGAAGGCGACCCGGCCGCGGCTCCGGGCGGCTCCGCGCTCATTACAACGGAGACAGAACCGTCACGAGTCTCGGACGGGATGCCGTCACGTGTTCTACTGACGTCACTGGTTCGAACCCGCAGAAGTCATTTCAAAGCTGCGGTCACGTGTTTCAGTCTGTCAACGCTGTTAGGCACAAACAGGCTGCTCTGACGTCACAGGGACGGCTCGACACCTCACTTCCGGTGCTGAACACATTCAGCTTCCGGTGCTGAACACACTAAGCTGGTAACCAGGGGTAACCAGCGGTCAGCCGGCGGTTACCAGCGCTGTTAGAATGGGTCTGGGGCAGTTAACCAGTGGGTTACTAGTTCTTCACTGGTCAACCAGTCAGTCAGGAGTTAACCAGTTAACCAGTGGGTTACTAGTTCTTCACTGGTCAACCAGTCAGTCAGGAGTTAACCAGTTAACCAGTGGGTTACTAGTTCTTCACTGGTCAACCAGTCAGTCAGGAGTTAACCAGTTAACCAGTGGGTTACTAGTTCTTCACTGGTCAACCAGTCAGTCAGGAGTTAACCAGTTAACCAGTGGGTTACTAGTTCTTCACTGGTCAACCAGTCAGTCAGGAGTTAACCAGTTAACCAGTGGGTTACTGGTTAACTGGTTCTAAACTCTGATCAGTTGCATCGCTTCAAGAAGGATGAAGATTAGAACAACCTAGGCTCGTAGCACGTGTATCATCATCATCATCATCATCATCATCGTCATCCTGAGGGTTGACCTCTGGTGACCTCTGGTGACCTCTGGTGACCTCTGGTGACCTCTTGTTTCAGGCTACAGGAGTGGACCGAGCTGCCGGTGTGGGCCTGGTGGTCTTCAGCCTCCTGCTCTTCGTCTACTACTCCGTCTGGGTGGTCGTGCTGGTAGGCTCCGCCCCTCTGCTCGTCCAGCCAATGAGAATGAGCCACACTGACGTCTGTAGGTTCAGTTCTCCAGAGCTGTTTAATCCACTGGATTAGGTTTCCTGGAGATGCTTCTGATTCAGAAGAAACCTTCTGGATGAGAGGAGAAACAGCTTCAGGAAACGTTCTCAGGATCCAGAGGATGGACTTGAACAATCCTCTGAAACACTGGTGTGTCTCCAGACACTGGTGTGTCTCCAGACACTGGTGTGTCACTGGTGTGTCTCCAGACACTGGTGTGTCTCCAAACACTGGTGTGTCTCCAGACACTGGTGTGTCTCCAGACACTGGTGTGTCACTGGTGTGTCTCCAGAGACACACCAGTGACACACCAGTGTTTCAGAGGATTGTTCAAGTCCATCCTCTGAAACACTGGTGTGTCTCCAGACACTGGTGTGTCTCTAGTGTGTCTCCAGACACTGGTGTGTCACTGGTGTGTCTCCAAACACTGGTGTGTCTCCAGACACTGGTGTGTCTCTAGTGTGTCTCCAGACACTGGTGTGTCTCCAGACACTGGTGTGTCTCCAGACACTGGTGTGTCTCCAGACACTGGTGTGTCACTGGTGTGTCTCCAGACACTGGTGTGTCACTGGTGTGTCTCCAGACACTGGTGTGTCACTGGTGTGTCTCCAGAGACACACTAGAGACACACCAGTGTTTCTTCATACCAGTGACTTTCCTCCTGTCTGTCCTCACGCTGGATGTTGGACGTGTGCAGACGACACGGTTTTCTGTCTTCATGGTGGCTCCAAAGACACGGTTGCTGCTGAACTCACTACAACACTGTCCTGTGTCACTACTGGGGGGCAGGAGTTCTGTCTGCAGCTAAACGTCTAAAACTGTAGGCATGAATTTCACCAAAACAAATTGAGTATCACCTGACCTGACATACATGTTAATGGAGAAAAAATACAAATCATCAGCCAATATAAATATCTTGGGTTATTGATAGATTCACGGCTCTCCTTTAAAGCCAATATTGACAAATTGCGTAAAAAAATCAAGTTAAATGTCACACATTTCTGTGGAGTTCTAAATGAAATATCACCTGGAGACGCTAAAATGTACTTGGATTCAATGATTTTCAGTCACTTCAGCTGTGACCTCACCAGCTGGTCAGAGAGAAGAAAACCATTACAGCTTCGTACAAACAAGGAACTAAGGTCATGGATAGAAGCCTAGGACCTGTCATCTCTGGGCACCTTCAGCCATCCTCAGAGGGGGTCTCCACACATTTACAGATTTAAATCACGTTTATAAAGTACTGCATGATTTGGCTCCAGATCCTCTGGTAGAGTTCATCAGCCAAAGAACCAGCTCTGGGGGGTCACTGGGGGCTCAGTCAGAGGGACTGTCTCATTCCTGAGCAGGAGCACTTTCAGTGAGTCGGTGTGGTCAGTGGGGGGCGCTGGTGAGTGGAACTCATCCCCTGAGGAGGTAAACTACTCACAACATACAAGGTCTTCTCGTGTAGCGGTCAGCACTAAACCACAGGCCGGTTGTGACGTCTGGTGTGATCAGAGGGTGTGATTTGGTTTCAGTACAGTAAGAGTTTAATATGTGTATTTTTACTATATTGTAGAAGTTTTTTACTGGTTTTACGATTTTACTGCCTTTTATACGTCCTGGCCAGGGGACCACACATGAAAACCAGCCTTCTGGCTCGTTCTGGACTTCTTAACCGTGTGTGATCATGTGTTTCATGAAATTGCGTTGTCCCCTGTAGATAAACTAAAGGAAACGTTTCTGCTTTTGAAGACTATAAAACAAGGAGCCTACCTGGAGCAGTAGGCCTGACTGTCTCTCCTGACAATTAGTAATAATAATAATAATGGATTAGAATCTGATTTTTTCTGTTCATACTAAATGTTGTACATGAAGAAGTAACAGGAAGTTGTTTGTGTTGAACTCGTGTCCTGACCCTTTGGTCCTCCTCCAGCCCTTCGTGGACCATGATCACGGACTGCACCAGTACTTTCTGTCCCGGGAATATTCGGTCATCCTACCGGGGGCGGCAGCTGTGGTGCTACTCCTCTGCATCGGTGAGCACACCCTTCACCACGCCCACACGTGGAGGCACGCGAGTGTGATTCATGTGGTCTTCTTCCAGGAGCCTTCACTGCTGCTGTCGTGTGGAAGAATCACAAACCAAAGAAAGTGGACTAATGTCCCACTCCAGTGGAAGAAAGGCCTGCTGGGATCCTGGAGCCCATCGCTGTGGACATTCCTGTGGACGCCTCGTGTGACGTGTGCAGCAGCTGTGGGTGTCGGTGTGGAATACGAGGCAAGAAGAAGACCTGAACCAGTTCAGCACATCTAGTTTTATATGAAGTTAAAAGAATAAAAGGAAAGCTGACATGAAGGACACGGAGTGTTCTGTGGAGGTGTCAAAGGTCACAGCTGTGTGACAGGTGGAGATGGGGGTTGTGTTGGTGTGGTAACAGACTGACGGCTGGCGTCCGTCACACAGAAACATCCGGTTTGAACTGATTCTGTCACACAATCACAACACAACAGCGTTCTGCAGTGGTGATGGACAAACATCGCAACAACACATCACCGTGGCAACTCACGCCTGTTCCTGGTGACGTCTGCTGTTCTCCCTGTTATCCAACGCTGTTAAACGCTGCTAAAGGGACGGTAAAGTTCATTTTAACTGGCGTGTATGTTAGTCATCATTATGAAAAATAGAAGAACATTTTTTACACATTTTTATGTGTAGCGTCATCCCTTTGGTCAGAAAAGCTTAAAGTCTTTGCTGCAGCAGCTTCAGCATCCAGTGGTCACGTGGGGTCATAGGTCACTGGGACCAACATAGCTTGGCAGCCATAAGAAACAATGCAGCTGTAGACGTGATTAACTCCATAAATATGGTTACCTGTGAGGTGAACGGTTGTGTCAGCAGAACATCAAGAAGACACAAAGACCAGGACTGCCATAACCTGGTGATAATCTGGTCACTAAAACATTCATACAACACCTCCAGTAGCTCCAGACATGAATTCATTACCCACTAAACCCTGGGAATTCAGAATAAATACTATGGGCTGTCTGAAAACGACCTTACCTTCAAATCTCTCTGAATCCTCTGAGGTAAAGTGTTCATGAAGACCCTGGGGTCCTGGGTCACGTTGACCCGGTTTCTCCTGCTCTCCATCTCCTTCCTATCTTCTCAGAAGGTGTTCTGAAGAACCACAGGTCCTGGTCTTTGTGTCTTCTTGATGTTCTGTTGACACAACGGGGTGCTGAGGGGCCCCTGGACCTTCCTGTGCCAGTTTGTTGTGGAGCCTCATTGGTCCAGGAACACTGTCCAGTGACACCATCCAGTTCAAAGACTGAAGTTATGTTTCTGTCAGTGAAACATTCAACATGTAAAATCACACACGTGGAATCAAAAAGCTTCCTGCTGCTCAATCCGACCCCGACACCCCCCACCCGTTCACCCCCCCACACGTTACAAGTCTGAATGCATCTGGAACAAACATCTGCTCTAATGCAAGTGCAAGCATGCGTGCACACACACACACACACACACACACACACACACACACACACACACACACACACACACACACACACACACACACACACACACACACACACACACACACACACACACACACACACACACACACACACACACACTTACACACACACACGCGCACACACACACACACACACACACACACACACACACACACACTTACACACACACACACACACTTACACACACACACACACACACACACACACACACACACACACACACTTACACACACACACGCGCACACACACACACACACACACACTTACACACACACACTTACACACACACACGCGCACACACACACACACACACACACACTTACACACACACACACACACACACACACACACACACACACACACACACACACACACACACACACACACACACACACACACACACACACTTACACACACGCACACACACACACACCTGGACATGATGTTTGAGGGGGGGTTGGTTCTGCTGGCTCCTGTTGGTCGGGTTCTTCTAGGACAGGCTGATGTCCTCATCTGTCCCTGTTCCATGTCTTCAGACCAGCAGGGGCTATCAGGGTGGTCCTCTGAGGCCCTCTGGACTCTGGACTCATCCTTGTGTTTGTCAGTCCAGTGATTGATTATTGATCAGCAGATCAGTGACCCCCTGTGAGACGATGTTAGAAATGAGGTGGTCAAACAGACACATTGTCTTGATGTCACCTCTGACCTATGAGCATCAGCTGCTGCATTCACACGTTGTTGGTCCTCCTGCTGACTCGGTCCAGCGTGAGACGTGTTAGTGGAACACGCCTTCTAGTGTCCTGACCAGTTATGTCCAATTCTTTGATTCAGGGGGACTTCGTCTCGTAGTCATATCAGGACTTTCAGGGTAACCAACGCGGTGGGGTAGAAAGCAGTTGGGCAGCTGGAGCTACAGTATGTCTGGGGGTAGGAGGAGCTTCTCCTGTTCCAAAGGCCTTCATCTGCAACACGCCGGGCCAAGGCCGTCTACCAGGCTAGGTCTGCTGGTCAGTGACAGGACACCAGTCAGGACACCAGTCAGGACACCAGACAGGACACCAGTCAGGACACCAGTCAGGACACCAGACAGGACACCAGTCAGGACACCAGACAGGACACCAGACAGGACACCAGTCAGGACACCAGACAGGACACCGGTCAGGACACCAGACAGGACACCAGACAGGACACCAGTCAGGACACCAGACAGGACACCAGACAGGACACGAGTCAGGACACCAGTCAGGACACCAGACAGGACACCAGACAGGACACCAGACAGGACACCAGTCAGGACACCAGTCAGGACACCAGACAGGACACCAGACAGGACACCAGTCAGGACACCAGTCATGACACCAGACAGGACACGAGTCAGGACACCAGTCACGACACCAGTCAGGACACCAGACAGGACACCAGACAGGACACCAGACAGGACACCAGACAGGACACCAGTCAGGACACCAGACAGGACACCAGTCAGGACACCAGTCAGGACACCAGTCATGACACCAGTCATGACACCAGACAGGACACCAGACAGGACACCAGACAGGACACCAGTCAGGACACCAGTCATGACACCAGACAGGACACGAGTCAGGACACCAGTCACGACACCAGTCAGGACACCAGACAGGACACCAGACAGGACACCAGACAGGACACCAGACAGGACACCAGACAGGACACCAGACAGGACACCAGACAGGACACCAGACAGGACACCAGTCAGGACACCAGACAGGACACCAGTCAGGACACCAGTCAGGACACCAGACAGGACACCGGTCAGGACACCGGTCAGGACACCGGTCAGGACACCAGTCAGGACACCGGTCAGGACACCGGTCAGGACACCAGTCAGGACACCGGTCAGGACACTGGTCAGGACACTGGTCAGGACACCGGTCAGGACACTGGTCAGGACACCGGTCAGGACACCGGTCAGGACACCGGTCAGGACACTGGTCAGGACACCGGTCAGGACACCAGTCAGGACACCGGTCAGGACACCGGTCAGGACACCAGTCAGGACACCGGTCAGGACACTGGTCAGGACACTGGTCAGGACACCGGTCAGGACACTGGTCAGGACACTGGTCAGGACACCGGTCAGGACACTGGTCAGGACACCGGTCAGGACACTGGTCAGGACACCGGTCAGGACACCTGGGTACGATGGGACCACAGACTGTTTTTAAAATGGAGTAGAGGGCAGAATTCATGTATGAATAGACAAATTTATGACGTTTGCTGACAATGAGCTTCCCCCTGTAAAAGACCAGCAGCCAGCACTGGACAGGTTTAGGTCAGTCAGTCAGTCAGTCAGTCAGTCAGTCAGTCAGTCAGTCAGTCAGTCAGTCAGTCAGTCAGTCAGTCAGTCAGTCATCTCCAGATCACCACCGCAACATCCGCCGCATCGGGTCATGGGGAGCCGGAGCCTATCTCGGCGGCATAGGGCGTGAGGCGGGGGACACTCCTGGCACGACGCCAGTGCACCGCGGCAGGTTAAGGTTCTTCAATCAATCAATCAATCAATCAATCAATCAATCAATCAATCGATCAATCAATCACCAGCTTTTATTTGTGAAGTGTTAATCATGTCAACAGACATTTCAAAGCGCTTTTAAAAGCATAGAAACACACACACACACACACACACACACACACACACACACACACACCATGCTGTTACTGCATGTCCTTCAAAATGAGAATACACGGGCGGGGTCATCAGGGCGGGGTCGCACTGGAGCAGTCAGCTCTAAAGCACATCACTTGAGGCATCTTGAAGTGTGGATCCTGCATTACGATGTCAGATTATTTTATAACTAGACTAGTTAACTCGCTCAGTTGTTTATGAGTCAGTTGGTAACAGATGTTATCTCAAAGGTCCGGACTGAGCGTGAAGAAGGAGAGAGTGAATGTGTCGGAGGAAGAGCTGTTAGTTCAATGCACTGCTCACTATGAAAAGTATAAATATGAAATATTTAGCTTAGCCTGGCCTATCCCATAACCCCGGAGGTTCACTGGGGCACCACAGGCGACCCGCGGTTGTCCTCATATGGTGTCTTGGTCAATTCAACCTGGTGGCACCCATCCCTCCCCAGGTTGAATGCAGTTTAAAGTCATACCCAGAGCTTTATCAGCTAGCTTCAGGACAAATTAGCATGTGGACTGGAGACTTACACCGACCTTCTGATTGGAGGAAGACGCTCTGACCACAAACAGCCCCTGTTCTTGTATCAGGTGGTATTTCCTGTTAAAGGAAGCTTTCCTGTTGAAGAAACTCCCTCGTTTTGCTCTTCAGTCCATAAAGTCCTGATGAGATATTAAAGTTCTACAGGCTGAGGACCTGTTTGAAGACACAGACTCAATAATTCATATTGATGAATTAGTCCCATTTAATTTTCAATAACCATGAATACTGATACTAATAATAAATAATAATTTTTGCTTCCTCTCCATTTACTGGACTATGTTTTCGCATAGACGGAAGACTTGCATTGATTGGATGACCAGCATTACGTACTAACTGCACCACAGTCCATGAAGCTATAGCCTCTTTGTGTTGGTCTCCATGGTTACCCTGTGAAGGACCCAACAGCCAGTCAGCTGTCTTTTGTGTTTGTCGCTGGCCTCTCTGGCCTCCACTTGCTCAATGATTTCAGTGTTTGCAGTCACATGTTGTGGATTGGAGGGTTGTTCTGTCTTGTAGATGGAGATGTCAGAGGCTGCAGGAAGCTCCGGGGTTCCTGGTCGCCTCCAGCGCCCCAGAACTCTGAAGAGGAGGCACTGGGGGGGCCTGAGGCAGCAGTGGAAGCTTCTGGGCCTGTTTGAGATCGATCAGCAGCATGAATTCTACCGTCTGACCTGCATGATGAAGGAGGGCCTGGCAGGGGCCACACGGGGCCCGACCAGCAACAAACCTACAGTAAGTCTGTCTGCCTGCATCTATCTGTCTGTCTATCTATCCGTCTGTGTCTCTGTCCATCTGTCTGTCTGTGTATCTGTCCATCTGTCTGTCTGTGTATCTGTCCATCTGTCTGTCTGTCTATATGTCCATCTGTCAGTCTGTGTATCTGTCTGTCCATCTGTCTGTCTGTGTATCTATCTGTCCATCTGTCTGTCTGTGTATCTGTCCATCTGTCAGTCTGTGTATCTGTCCATCCGTTCGTCCGTCCTTCTTTGCAGTGACACGTGGGTTCATGAATCAAACAATAGCTCTACGTGTTTTTTGCCCGGGGCCCTTTGGGTGTGGGGCCCAGGGCAGTTCCAAGGTTTTTTTTACCCAGGGTCATTCCAGGTGTGCTTCCAGAATCACCCCCCCTCCCCCCCGACACACACACACACACACACACACACACACACACACACACACACACACACACACACACACACACACACACACACACACACACACACATTACACTCACCTTTGGCTTGTTAAACAGACAGTAAAGTTAATTTTAAGTGACATATAGGTTATTCATCATTATGAAAAATAGAAAAAATTAATTTCATATGTTAGCATCATCTGTTTGGTCAAAAAAGCTTAAAATCTTTGCCGCAGCAGCTTCAGCATTCAGTGGTCATGCGGGGTCATAGGTCACGGGGACCAACGTAGCATTGATGTTCTGTTGACACAAACGTTCACCTCACAGGTAACCATGATACTGTTGGTGTTAATCACAGGTAACCATGATACTGTTGGTGTTAATCACAGGTAACCATGATACTGTTGGTGTTAATCACAGGTAACCATGATACTGTTGGTGTTAATCACAGGTAACCATGATACTGTTGGTGTTAATCACAGGTAACCATGATACTGTTGGTGTTAATCACAGGTAACCATGATACTGTTGGTGTTAATCACAGGTAACCATGATGCTGTTGGTGTTAATCACAGGTAACCATGATACTGTTGGTGTTAATCACAGGTAACCATGATACTGTTGGTGTTAATCACAGGTAACCATGATACTGTTGGTGTTAATCACAGGTAACCATGATACTGTTGGTGTTAATCACAGGTAACCATGATACTGTTGGTGTTAATCACAGGTAACCATGATACTGTTGGTGTTAATCACAGGTAACCATGATGCTGTTGGTGTTAATCACAGGTAACCATGATACTGTTGGTGTTAATCACAGGTAACCATGATACTGTTGGTGTTAATCACAGGTAACCATGATACTGTTGGTGTTAATCACAGGTAACCATGATACTGTTGGTGTTAATCACAGGTAACCATGATACTGTTGGTGTTAATCACAGGTAACCATGATACTGTTGGTGTTAATCACAGGTAACCATGATGCTGTTGGTGTTAATCACAGGTAACCATGATACTGTTGGTGTTAATCACAGGTAACCATGATACTGTTGGTGTTAATCACAGGTAACCATGATACTGTTGGTGTTAATCACAGGTAACCATGATACTGTTGGTGTTAATCACAGGTAACCATGATACTGTTGGTGTTAATCACAGGTAACCATGATGCTGTTGGTGTTAATCACAGGTAACCATGATACTGTTGGTGTTAATCACAGGTAACCATGATACTGTTGGTGTTAATCACAGGTAACCATGATACTGTTGGTGTTAATCACAGGTAACCATGATACTGTTGGTGTTAATCACAGGTAACCATGATACTGTTGGTGTTAATCACAGGTAACCATGATACTGTTGGTGTTAATCACAGGTAACCATGATACTGTTGGTGTTAATCGCGTCTAGAATTGCGTTGGTTCTTATGGTTGCTAAACTGCTGTATGTGTGGCCCCAGTGACGTATGACGCATGAGGTTTTCTGACCAAAGGGATGATGCTAAACACATAAAATTTATTTTTTCTTCTATTTTTCATAATGATGAATAACATACATGTCACTAAAAATTAAGTGACGTGTATGTCACTTAACAGTGAAGAACAGTGAAGAACAGTGAAGAATGACATTATGGGTACAGGTTGGCTGCAGTGACACCAGCTGGATGTTTAATGAACTGCAGCTCAAATCAACCAATCGTGTGACAGCAAAGCTGCAGGTCAGCAGACGTCCACCTGTTGGCTCACATCACAGTCAGTCTGTCCAAACACCTGGAGACACAAAAGCCCTCCCGTTTGGTAAAAATGGTTTGTTTGTTTGTTTGTCTGTTTGTTGTTATTGTTTTCATTTGCTTGGTTGTTCTTTGTTGCTTTTTTGTTGCTAACATTTGCTTATTTGCTTATTGACGTTTGCTTGTTTGCTTGTTTGTTTGTTGTTGCTAGGTGGTTTGTTGATGCTTGTTTGTTTGTTTGTTGTTGCTAGGTGGTTTGTTGATGCTTGTTTGTTTGTTTGTTGTTGCTAGGTGGTTTGTTGATGCTTGTTTGTTTGTTTATGTATTGTTTATTGTTGTTTATTTGTTGTTTATCTGTTGTTTATTTGTTGTGACACACAGCCGTGTCTGTTTGTGCTCCAATGAAAGGATTGTTTCTGGAGGGGGGGGGTGGCAGGTGACAACAACGGGGCGTGGTCAAAAACTCAAGGATGGCGAGAACCAGACCAATCAGATGATGGCAGTGGGTGGGGGCTCCAGGAGGGGGCGGGGGGGGGGGGGATGACGACCAATTGGGTCAGTCCAACTGGGGAAATGTGAGGGGACACCCCACCTGTCCAAACGTGTGTCAGCCAACGTGGAGGAAGTCACCATGACGACCCTGTGGGACCTGGTGTATCCGCGTTGTGTGGAATGTCTTTGTTTCCATGGCAGCGACAGGACACACCTGTTCTGGCTGTTCAGACAAAAACACAACCAACAAATGTCCCAAAACATGAACACCTGCTCACACCTGCTCACACCTGCTCACACCTGCTCACACCGGATCACACCAAACCATCCGTAGGTGTGAGGGACATTTGTCTAGTCTGTGGTCCCACGATGAGCTGGTTCCCCAAGATGAATTCGTCACACGGAGCCGAACGGGGTCAGCTGACCAGGCCAGAAGGACAAAGGAATGGAACACCACCCGTCACACCCTTAGTGAACGTGGTGGTGATGGTCTGGTTGAGTTCTAACAGTTAGTGGATCAGTCGCTCTCCTCACACACACTTCTCACACACACTTCTCACACACACTTCTCACACACACTTCTCACACACACTTCTCACACACACTTCTCACAAACACTTCTCACACACACTTCTCACACACACTTCTCACACACACTTCTCACACACACTTCTCACACACACTTCTCACACACACTTCTCACACACACTTCTCACACACACTTCTCACAAACACTTCTCACACACACTTCTCACACACACTTCTCACACACACTTCTCACACACACTTCTCACACACTTCTCACACACACTTCTCACACACACACTTCTCACACACACTTCCTGTTTCCTGTTCCAGAACGAACTGTCAGATGACGACTTCAGATCAGACGTCACTCAGATTCATGAGGTAAGGGTGTGTGTGTGTGTGTGTGTGTGTGTGTGTGTGTGTGTGTGTGTGTGTGTGTGTGTGTGTGTGTGTGTGTTCCTACCCCTACCAGACCCCTCCACGTGGCCTGTTTCCCATGCAGGGCTTCACCATGGAGACGTTTGCGGGGCCGGTGTTTGCCAGCCTGCGGGGGTCTCTGGGGGTGTCGGAGCAGGACTACCAGCAGTCCGTCTGCTCAGAGCGCTGCTACCTCCAGTTCATCAGCAACTCCAAGAGCAGGGCCGACTTCTTCCTGACGTGAGTCCATCACCAGCACAACCCCCCACCACAGGGGGAGTAGTGTGATCCACCGTTATATTCTTGTCCTTTCAGCCTTGACAGTTTCAGCTTAGAGAAAATAAAATATGTGAAATGAATGAATTACTCCTGCAGGTCCGATCTAATGGTCTCTGCTTTACACTTCTAGAAACGATAAACGTTTCTTCCTGAAGACCCAGAACAAAAGAGAGATCAGGTTCCTGCTCACCAACCTGAAGGTCTACACAGAACATCTGAGGAAATACCCACACTCACTGCTGGTCAAGTTCCTGGGTACACACACACACACACACACACACACACACACACACACACACACACACACACACACACACACACACACACACACACACACACACACACACACACACACACACACACACACGGTGTTCTTGCCTTGGATAGGCTCCACCGTCACCAATGACCACAGAGTGGAAAAGCAGCTGAAGAAAAAATGATGAAGGTCATCTCGTCTTCAAGAGAATGGATAATGGTGATGATGATGATGATGGTGATGATGATGATGATGATGATGATGATGGTGATGGTGATGATGGTGATGATGATGATGATGTGATGATGATGATGGTGATGATGATGATGATGATGATGATGATGGTGATGATGGTGATGATGATGATGATGATGATGTGATGATGATGATGGTGATGATGATGATGATGATGGTGATGATGGTGATGGTGATGATGGTGATGATGATGATGATGATGTGATGATGATGATGGTGATGATGATGATGATGATGATGGTGATGATGGTGATGATGGTGATGATGATGATGGTGATGATGATTTGATTTATTTATTTATTCAGTTCATTTTTCTTCTCTGCAGACATGTTATTACAACATATTTCACTTTCATCAGTGTTGAAACATCGTCATCAACAGCTGAAAAAAACCAGGTAGAAGCCATTGGCTTGTGAGAGTCCCGTCCCCTAAATCATCAACTAAACATCTCATTAGAATATGTAATCAACAAACTCAGACATTAAAAGTCTTCAACCAGCTCATACGTTGAATTTTGACAGACGTTCATATCCTTAAGCCCGATCTTACCTCTATGGGGAAGTTATATTATAATGGCACTAACTTCATCATTGACGCAGTCGGCCATGTTTTCCCAGAGATCCTTGCTCCGTTTGGCAGCTGCAACTGTGTTGCTTTTTGCCTGGATTATTGATTTGTATTGATCGTATTTATTAATTATTATTGTTTGCTCCTCCGTTGTGAAATATGCATCTCGGGCTGGTTTGTTGCATGTTTGCGATTGGTCGCATGCAGCAAACTCCGCCCTTTTTATGTGAGCGCGCACAGATCTAGAGTGGACAAGTCTGGATTGAATTAGTGAGTTGATAGCCGGCTTTATGGTACCGACAATCTGGAGGGCGGATGTCTGGGTAAGTGAAGCCAGATAAGGAAGAGGAAGCCTGACTAGATTAATCCAGCTTTATGGGACAGGACTCAGGTGTTGTCCATCAGCCCGTTCTTCTTCAGTTTTTGAGTTTTTTTAGCGATATCAGCATTCTTTTTAGTGAGATTCTCATTAATGTAGACATTTTTTCCTTTCAGTTTGAAGCCTTGATTCAGAAGAGCTATCTTGTGTTTATGGTTGTAGAACTTTATCACACTGCAGGTGGTCTCCTACCTCCAGATGGTGATGGGTAACATGTCTCAATCGGGTCCGATCCATAGTTATCTCCAGGTCCCTCAGTTGAGAACTCACCTGTTGTTCCACCGACTCATGATCAGTGCTGTGTTCAGCTTCCTCTCCTCTGGTCACGGCGTGAGCGTAATTTCTCAGCTTAAGTTTGACGCCGCTGATGATCGCATCATTTATTCGAATGCTTTGTTCCAATTCCTCCATTCTTTGTTGTCCTTGCTCCGCTCCTTTCTGCATTTTCTCCATGTCATCCTCCACTTTTTGTATTCGGTTATTTAACGGTTTCAGATTTTCTTTCAGTCTCTTATCAAAGTCACTGTTGAACTTATCGAAGTCACTCCTTAGCATCACAGTTCTCTGTAGCTCATCCATACCAGAGGCCAGCCGTTCAAGGGTTTCTTTCATATTTTCATTCTCACGTTTATTCTCAGACATCGGATTTCCCTCTTCCTTTCAGCATTTTAAAGGAGTCAGTGAGAGTTAGTGAGTGTTTATCCAGAACGAGTTCGAGAGGATAGCAAAGTTAGCAACAACGAGAGACAGAAGAAAAGACGTCTGCTCTCATTGAAAGCCAGAAGTGATGATGATGATGATAATGATGATGATGATGATAGTGATGGTGATGATGATGATGGTGATGATGATGGTGGTGGTGGTGATGATGATGATGATGATGATGGTGATGATGATGGTGGTGGTGGTGATGATGACGATGATGATGATGATGATGATGGTCATGATGGTGATGATGATGATGATGATGATGATGATGATGGTGATGATGGTGATGATGATGATGATGATGATGGTGATGATGATGATGATGGTGATGATGATGATGATGATGGTGATGATGATAGTGATGATGATGGTGACGATGATCCCGCTGGGTGAATTAATGAATTAATATGTTGTGTGTGTTGTAGGTGTTCATAGGATCAAGATACCGCGCAGGCGGAAGGTACGGCTCCTTGTTGACTACTAAGTTGTTATGAATCAGATGTTATGAAGCATTATAAAGCACAATGTCTTTTGTCACGGCCCTTTGCAGAAATACTTCATTGTTATGCAAAGTGTGTTTTATCCAGATGACCGTATCAATGCCAGGTAAGTATCAATCACCAGTGTTGTGTGTGTGGTGAGAGGACCCCACACGCCTGTGAGCGTGTCGATTGGTGTGTGTTATGTTGTAGGTACGACATAAAGGGCTGTGAAGTCAGTCGCTGGACGGAGCCGACGCCAGAGGGAAGTCACGTCATCGTGGTTCTCAAGGACCTCAACTTCGAAGGCCACCACATCACTCTGGGTGAGGAACCACGCTGCTGGGGGAGGACACACGGGATGTAAATACATGTGATCATGCTATTCACATGACAGCTGATCACTACAGACACACACACTTCATTCTGTTACCTGATGCAACCTGAAGTGAGCAGGTTGGACTGTGTGTCAGGAAAGAAACGCACCGAAGCCTCATTTAACAGTTAGCTTAGCCAACGCTAGCTGCCCGTCAACAATAACATGATAGCATTGTTTCATTGGGCCTTATGTAAAGTGACTTAAACATGCTGAACATGTGTTTGTGTTTCTGTGTGTGTGTGTGTGTGCAGACCAACAACGTGCCTGGCTCCTGCGCCAGGTGGAGATCGACACACACTTCCTGCGGAGGCTCCAGGTGCTGGACTACAGCCTCCTGCTGGCCCATCAGCCCCTGCATCAGGATGAGCTCCACTCCAGTCTCTCCTTTGCGACTCTGATCCTGAGAACCAAACGGTCTCACCTCCACTTCCTGTTGACTCATGTTGTCACACGTAGGACATGAACGCCTGCTGTAGGCTCCAGTAGATTCATTCTACCTCTGTCCCTTTGACAGTTTGATCCCATCCACTATGTGACACACACACACACACACACACACACACACACACACACACACACACACACAGGGCCTGTAGGCATGCAGACAATAGGAGGTAGAGCGGCGGGCAGCACCATGAGCAACTTGTAAGGGAATGCTGCCACAGGAGGTGAACTGGCACCTCCCACAATTCAAATATTTTGGCCCACACGGGTCTGGAACCCTCTGGAACCCTCTGGTCCACAGCACAAGAGTTAGTGGACTGAGCTACTGCCCCCCCAAGAGTGATGGAGGAGGAGGGAGGAGTTATTGTCGTTCAAAGTCATCAGAGAGACGGTCACTCCTGTCACTGTCTCCACTAGCCTTCACTTTATTCTCCATGACACACAGTAAAATATCTAACAGGGACAAAAACAAACAGACAATCAGTCTTTATTTGTCATGCTGACACACGTTTTCACATATGACAGTACGAAATACGTCTCTGAAGGTCCCAGTAAGCCCGCTCGATAAATACGATAAATAAGATAAGTTATTTATAAGTTTCTCCCTCATTGAGGAAGAAACTCCGGACAGGACCCGGACTCTTTTGGGCGGCCATCCGCCTCGACCGGTTGGGTGGAAAAGAAATCAAAGGAAGATAAGAACAGGGTCAGAGAGAGAGAGAGATAGAGAGAGAGTCAGATAGTCCAGATAGAGTCAGTGTCTCTATGGTTATAGTCAGACCATGTGATGCAGGAGATGAATTGAGGACCAGAAAGTCAGGCTGTGTTCACCGACTCCTGGGTTGTTGTCTTCAAGAGAGAGGAGGAGGAGTAACAGAGATGGTTAGAGAGGAGGAGGAGGAGAGAGGAGCTCAGTGAGTCTGGATGTTGAGTCTCCAGCAGTGTAGGTCTAGAAGAATTTAGACTCCTAGCTGCCTTCATTGTCCAATTTTTGAAAAAGAAATGTTTTAAGTCTAGTCTTAAATAGTGAGAGGGTGTCTGCCTCCCGAACTGAGGTAGGGAGGTGGTTCCTCAACAGCGGGGCTTGATACCCAAAGCCTCTACTTTTGTATATTCTAGGAACCACCAGTAGGCCAGTGTGTTGAGAGCGTAATGCTCTAGATGGATTATAAGGAACTAAAGGTTCCTTCAGGTAGGTCGGTGCCACCAAGGGCTTTGGAAGTGAGGAGGAGTATTTTAACATCTATCCTAGCTTTCACAGGAAGCCAGTGCAGAGAAGCAACACAGAAGAAACATGGTCTCTGGTACTGGTCCTGGTCAGAACCTGGTCTCTGGTACTGGTCCTGGTCAGAATCTGGTCTCTGGTACTGGTCCTGGTCAGAACCTGGTCTCTGGTACTGGTCCTGGTCAGAACAGGGGCAGCAGCATTCTGGATTAGTTGAAGAGTCTTCAGCGACTTTTTGGGGCAGCCTGAAAAAAGTGCGTTACAGTAATCTAGTCTGGAAGTGATGAAAGCGTGGATTAATTTCTCTGCATCACTCCGTTTTAAAATATGTCTGATTTTAACAATGTTTGAGATGGAAAAAGGCCGTTCTAGAAACCTGCTTAATGTGTGTGTTAAACCAGAGATCCTGATCAAAGATGACACCTAGGTTCCTCGCAGTGGTTTTGGCCTCAAACGTGATGCCATCCAAGGTTATTACATCACTGGGCACTACATCCCTAACAGTTTTTGGGCCGAGCACAATGACTTCAGTTTTACCAGAATTTAAAAGCAAAAAGTTGTTGGCCATTAAATCTTAAATTTCTTTGATACACGCCTGTAATTTGCACAACTGATTGACTTCATCAGGTTTAATCAATGGATACAATTGCGTATCATCAGCATAACAATGGAAGTTGATGGAGTGTTTCCTTATCAAATTACCCAGAAGCATGTATAAGATAAACAGTATTGGGCCAAGAACTGAAACAAGTATAGAAACAAGTATTTAGAACAGTAGGGTCTAGGTTAGGTTTTTTGAGAAGTGGCTTGATTACAGCTACTTTAAAGGACCGTGGTACATATCCAGTAGATAATGACAGGTTAATTATATTAAGGAAGTGGATGCTAGGTAAACGTAGGGCTTCTTTGATGAGTTTAGCTGGATTTGGATCTAAGAGACAGGAGGATGGTTTAGCTGAGGAGACTATTTTAATCAGCTGACTGATCTGTATTGGAGAAAAGACCTCCAAAGGGTTCAGGAGTCAGCTGTGTGTTTTCCAGATCTAAGTGATCTGGTGTAGAGTGATCATTTAGGTCATGTAGCAGCTATATAAGTACAGTCTATTTACCGCCTAGAACACTGAGACGTCAGACCTTCATTAACACAACCTCCAGCGGCACCAGCACCTAGCAGTCCCCAGGAACTGAACTGAGATGTACGATCAAAATGGTGGACCTCATAGTCCTCGAAATGTCATGGAACAAAAAATCTGATCTACTCCAGAATTCCATGCTTCTCTTTCATACCAGTTTTCAAACTAAGTTTCATGAAAATGTAAACTGGACATAGAGCAAACAGCACTAAATATAAAACATGCGAACACTGATTACTTAGCCATGCATAATCGTTACACACATTAGTGCTCTGACTCATTTCGTTATCTGTCACTTTTAGATCTGTGCATTCCGGCTGCAGCCCTGCTCACTCAGGCGTTGCTGCCGTCCCTGGGGTAGTTACAGATGATGAGTCCACCTTACTTTTGTCTGAAATTGATGACGGATGGCAGCAGCAAAGACGAGCAGTTGGTATGTCGGTTGATAGTCTTCAGACCAACCCAAAGCCAGCAGAGCGTGACTCAACCAGACCTGCAGATTTCAGGGCTCAAAATCGACGTTTGCTACCTGACCTAAAGAATCCTTTGCACATCATCGATGGACCAGAGCAACGCTACTTCATCGGCATCATTGACATTTTCACAGTTTACTCTTTTAAGAAGAGAATAGAGCATTTATGGAAGAGACTAAGACATCCAGGCCGGTCCTTCTCCACTGTCAGCCCTCAGACGTACTGCGTCAGGCTTTGTCACTGGGTACAGGACCACACCAAGTAGACCAGGATCAGTGGTGGACACAACACCAGCCCTCATTGAGTCTGTCGAAACAACTAAAAGTCTGCATTAATGCTGATCCCTGTCTGTGTTTTTATTTCTCCCCTTCCCTCTATCCACATGCTCAAAAATCCTGACATGAAGAACGTTCTAATGGTTCCATTTAGTGTGCACTAAATATGAGGGAAGCTAATTCTTTACTGCAGAAACATTAATTACATTTAATATGTAGATTATAGAATACAGGAGTCAGAAATTTGTTTTCTACTGACTAAAGTTATCGTCCATTTTTGTAAAACATCCAAATAAGAAAATGAGCTGAAAACCAAATTTGTGTCCCTTTTTTAATCCAATTTGATGTGATTTTATGTCTTTTGAATGAAGCTGTTTAACATACATCCGTGTACACCTCACTCCAGTGATTGTGTCCCATTTACTGGATGGACAGTTAAGGCATCTGTGAGACGGAGCTCCACGTTTCGCTTAGGCAACGTGTAAAAAAATGTTTTGACCTGACACTTGAAGAATTGAATTCAGACGTTCAAAATTTTTCACATCTGCTCTCATGACATGTCTTTAATAATGTAGAGATTTTTCTTCTGTTGAAATGGGTTAACAAAAGTGAGTTTCAGAGATATGTGGATATGTAAAGAAATTGGAGATAAATGTATGCTAAATGCCTAAAATAACATTCTGGTATTGCTTCTTGTCATTTTGTTTCAGTGTCCTACTTTCACCAAAGCTCGAGGAATTTAAAATACACATTGAGACTTTCATGGTATGTGTGCAGATAAAAACTCTCAATACATATTTAGTTATCTCTTCATACGTAGCTGCAGACGTGGCAGCAACCAGGGGAGTACCAGATTTCAGTTTGTGCTGACCCCGGTAACAACCACATACTGGACTGAGAAAACCTTTGTGGTTTAGCAGCAACAGAACGAGAGCGTCCATCCCTGCAGAGAGTCTGTCTCTAAAGTTTGGCGTGTATCGTCTGCTCAACATCGTTATCCGTACGTACCGCCACGAGGAATGTCATGTGTGTCGAGTGGGCCGTCCAATATACGAGGGCCGGCATCCGTGTGGGGAGGGGTCGGTGGAGAACTTCTATCGGGACAACTTAAGCTGTGCAGCAGCGCCTGATGAGTCCACGATTCATCCCCTCCATCCGAAGCTGCTGCTCCGTCACCTCAACCTGGTGGAGGACGCCGAGACCAAAGCCGCCGCTCACATCATGCTGGTCGAGCTGAAGTCCAACCCGACATCTCACCACCATTCACCAAGTGTACGAGGGGCAGTACAGGGGCACCACAATGACCGCCGAAGAGGTTCAGCTCATGACGGAGCAATTTGACATGTACGAACAATTTTAAATACTACTATGGGTAATTACTGGAGAAAACTCACGGACCACGTAGAGGGACGATATGTCATCTATCAGTAAAAGACCTGTTGGATCGGGTGATTCAAAACAGAGTGTCAGTGGTCTCTGATGACTCATCACTGCAGAATGAAACACGTCAAACATTTTCCAACACGTGTGTTTGCTCTGACAACCTGCATTTTACCTGGGAGCTGATGGTCCAAGGCGCTCTGGGAATAAACCCTCCTAACTTGTCCAACATTTTTAAGTTCATTATGACAGAATGGACAAAAGACTCTTTTCAAGCAAAATCCTCACATGTTTAGTCAGTACGCTTTGTTTAGCCACGCTGCAACATTTTGTCTCCAAAATAATAGGGGCGGCAGTGGCTCAGCGGTAGAGCAGAGGTCTTGAAGACAGATCGCCCAGATTCCCGCTCCCGCCAGAACATCTCCGGAGTGTGAGCTGACGGTGGGAGGCGTCAGCTCACCTCCCAGCCACTGCCGAGGCGCCCTTGAGCAAGGCGCCGTCCCCCTTACAAGCTGCTCTATTGGGGCGCACTCCAGGAAGCTGCTGCCCGTCACTCTGCCTCCCGATGTACAGCTTGATGTTGTGTTTGTATACTAACTGCATGATTACAGGCCCCTTTGTGTGCTGTGGTTGTTTCAGGGGCCTGTACATACATAGTGTGTGTGGGAAAAAAAACTAACACAAAAAATGTAACAAATGTACACCTGAGTGACAAATGTAATTTCCCCTAGGGGATCAATAAAGTGTATCTTCTTCTTCTTCTTCTTCTAATATTCCTGTAAATGTGCCCGATGAGTCGACAAGATTACACCGTAGCATTGATGACATCATCGGTGTTTGTTTTACGCCAGGATGAAAATTAGAGGTTCTTAAACCGTTTGTTTTTACAGTATTTTTATAATCTTGTCATCGAGACTGAACCGGGTAAGAAAATTTGAGTTTCCGGCATCACATCTCCTGTGACGTGTTTCCGACAGGGTGGGGTTTAAATAAAAAGGAAGAGAGAAAGACAAGCACCACGCGTGGTTAGTCATTATATTTTCAATACTGTGGATGATGATTGTTTTTCTTTTTAATACTAGAGATTGAGAAACTGACATATGAAGAGGAGGAGAAGGAGGGAGCTGAAGAGAAAGGAGTCAGCGGTTGGTTTCACTGAGGAAGAGAAGAGACGGTTTCTCAGCAAAAAAGAAGCCTGGAGCATCAACGTCTGACTGCAGCGAAAGAGCTGGAAAAAGATCTCATGTCCTTCTGTCGGGTTATTGTTTTAAAAAAGTAGTTTGCAAGTACAATAAAAAAATACCTAAATCTATTTCTTCATCCATTTTAATCGCTGTCAACCTGATGTGATTCCGCATGAATTAGTAGTGGTGGTTAGAGAACTAAATCAAATTCCAGGGACTTTTGAGGTTGAGTCTGGTGAAGCACGGGATGAAAATGGAATTCATGGGACGCTTTGTCAGAGCTCGAGCAAATCTGCCGTCAGGAAAACTATTTTCAACCTTTACAAGACGCTGTCAATCGATGAAATCAGACAAACAACAGTGACAATCAGCTCTGATTGGCTGTCGCTCTGGCTCATCTGATGGAGCCTGGTCTCACAGATAGTCAGGCCAATCACTTGGGGAGAGAGCTGCTACGCGCCGAGGGTCAAAGGTTGGCAACCTTAAAGGTTCAAAGAGCCAAACTGAACCAAAAAAACTAAAATCAAACCTGTCGGGAGCCGCAAAAAATTCTAAGCTTTATATGAAGGCAACACAACCTCTAAGTGTCTATATTAACCTACTATCAAATTGATTAACTAGTCATAGTTAATGCATAATGAGATTCATTATTTTCCATGCAGCGCATCCTGGAATGACGCACCATGTGACTACTATGTTGTACCATATTTGGTGCTTTAAGTTTACCTTCCATTACTATATTACTGTATTATGTTTTGTTGTATTGATGAACTCGTTAAATCTGCTCCCACATGCAGCTCACATATCAACGATCGCTCCTAAATACAGTAACCCCCCCCTGTTCAGTGTGTGATGGTGACGAACGTCTCTGGACTCTTTCAGGGAGGGGGGGCGGAAGCCTCGCTGTGCATCCCTGGTGAATACAGTCAGCTGGAGCTCCAATGACAAAACAGTGTTTCTGCTCCTGGAGACTTTTATTGAGCGTGTTTAGGTAACGTGTTCTAAACAAGCAGTGCTATCATTTCTTTTTGCTGCTCGTTGGAGTTTACAGACCTGCACACCAGCCTGTCTGTTCACTATCGATCAAATCACACGACTCCTCACGTTTAACTGATAATGCAGGGGTTGAATTAATGTCCTAGATTGTCTGACTGGTGATGTTGTGTCTTCTTTCCTTCACTGTCTTTGCAGAGAGAAGCAGGTCTAACTTTCTGTATTGTTTTGTTTTCATTATTTTAATGAGTCCTCCGTGTAATCACCACCTGTTGGAGATATAATCGGGGGACTGTGTGTGTGTTGGAACCCCCTTATCCACAGCGGTAACTCCGGTCAGAGAGCAGGCACCACACAGGGAACAGCTGATTTCTGGTATTTAATCAGTAACTTGCAGCATGACAGACCATAATTTCATGAACAACTCTGTTTTATAGTTCACCGCTCTCCAGAATCTCTTCCATCCAATGGATGTGTCCTCCCTCAACAGAGAAAAAGGCGCTTCTCTGGTCTTTTCACCCCCTACCAGAACAACCTGCCCCGCAGACAGGCCCTACATACATAATATTACACATAATAAGTCTGAACAAACCCAAGCAGGAACACACTTTTCTGGATTAATGATAATAACTACAGTATTCACATCGCTATTATTAACAGTCAATTAGCAGCCAGCATGGCTGGAGCCATTCACATGACCAGCACACCTAGCATGGCTAACAGGACCAGCCTCACTAGCGCAGCTAGCATGATTAGCGTGGCTAACAGGACCAGCCTCAATAGCGCAGCTAGCACGAGTAGCGTGGCTAGCGCAATTAGCGCGGCTAACAAGATTAGTGTGGCTAGTGCGACTTTCAATTCCCGTCTAATCTGTATGAATATATGTATGCTGAATGCCCGCAGCGCTGCTTCCTTTATTAAATAGAATGTGGAATCCTCGTAACTCTCTCCCAACCACTCTGTCCTGGAGGGCTGCCAGACTGGCAGCCCTCCAGGACAGAGTGGTAGAGCCGCGGCTGATGGCAAGGAGTAGACCCGGGTAGAGATACCGGGAGTCTCACCCGATTTCAGGATTAATGTCACATCACTCACCACCCACCCACTGTGCTACCAACCAATCACCATTGCTTTCTAAAGCCAGGGCAACAACTGCCTAGGACCCCACAGTGTATCTCAGCTGTACTAAAAGGAGCCTGACTAAATTTTTAAAAAACACGATAACGATAATAATGCAATAAAGCGTAGGAAATTTACAACAATAAGTTTGATTTTTTAAAAAGATTTTTAGCTATAAGTAGAATATCTATGTTTTTCTGTTAAGTATTATTTTTTTATTTTGTGATTAATGTCCAGGGAGCCGCAAGGGAGGCACTAAAGAGCCGCATGCGGCTCCGGAGCCGCAGGTTGCAGACCCCTAGCTTCAAATACTCTTTCCATTAACTTCATTGTATGGCTCATCAGCTTTATTCCTCTGTAGCTGCCACAACTTGTGGAAGCGAAATAATGCATGTTTGGGTCACACTTCAAATCAGAGAAAACAGATTTTCAATTTTGGCAGCTAAGAACCCAATTGTACAAAAACAGAAAAGACAGGAAGCGGGTCGTGGTGACACAGGGTGGTTACTTAGATTTGGATGTTTGCCTGGAAATCTAATGTTTCCTGTTTTCCCAAGACAAAGCCCGCACACCTCAATACGCACACAAGAATGAAAAACTGACTATAAAAGGATCATGAGAAGTGGGTCCAGTGGCTGTTTCCCGATTGATCTGTGCTGATGATCTGATAATCAATAAAGGAATTCCTGTTTTGGGTGTAAAACCATCCTCTTTGGTTTTATTTTGGTATTTTGCTGGATAAAACACTCACCACAAACTCTGCACATCTCCCTTGTTCTCTCATTTTCCTCTTTCATCAACTCTTCAAAGTAATGTAGCCGCAAGAGGACACAAGCCAGTGTCTTATTGTGCCGGTCCCAAGCCCGGATAAATACAGAGGGTTGCGTCAGGAAGGGCATCCGGCGTAAAACTTTTGCCAAATCAAAGATGCGAATCAAACCTATGACTTCCATACCGGATCGGTCGAGGCCCGGGTTAACAACGACCGCCATCGGCGCTGTTGAGCTACAGGGCGCCGGTGGAAATTGGATTACTGTTGGTCGAAGAAGGAGAGGAGGAAAGTGCGTTCGCTCGAAGAAAGAGAAGAGGAACACCAAGAGTATAGGACTGAGAGTAGGGACGTTGAATGTTGGAACTATGACAGGAAAAGGTAGAGAGTTGGTTGACATGATGCAGAGGAGGAAGGTAGACATACTGTGTGTACAGGAGACCAGGTGGAAAGGTAGCAAGGCTAGAAGTTTAGGAACAGGGTTCAAGTTGTTCTATCATGGTGTAGATGGGAAGAGAAATGGAGTAGGAGTTATCTTGAAGGAGGAGTTTGTTAGGAATGTCCTGGAGGTAAAAAGAGTGTCGGATAGAGTGATGAGTCTGAAGCTAGAAATAGAAGGTGTGATGTTCAATGTTGTTAGTGGGTATGCTCCACAGGTAGGATGTGAGCTGGAGGAGAAGGAGAAATTCTGGTCGGACTTTGATGAAGTGATGCAGAGCTTGCCTAGAAGTGAGAGAGTTGTCATTGGAGCAGACTTCAATGGACATGTTGGTGCAGGAAACAGAGGTGATGAGGAGGTGATGGGCAGGTTTGGTATCCAGGAGAGGAACGCAGAAGGACAGATGGTAGTTAACTTTGCAAAAAGGATGGAAATGGCTGTAGTGAATACTTTCTTCCAGAAGAGGCAGGAACATAGAGTGACCTATAAGAGTGACTGTAGGAGCACACAGGTAGACTACATCTTGTGTAGACGGTGTAACCTGAAGGAGATCAGTGACTGTAAAGTAGTGGTAGGTGAGAGTGTAGCCAAACAGCATAGGATGGTGGTGTGTAGGATGACTTTGGTGGTGAGGAAGATCAAGAGGGCAAAGGCAGAGCAGAAGACAAAATGGTGGAAGCTGAAAAAGGAAGAGTGTTGCATGACTTTTAGGAAGGAGTTAAGACAGGCTCTGGGTGGTCAGGAGGTGCTTCCAGATGACTGGACAACTACAGCTAATGTGATCAGGGAGACAGGTAGGAGAGTACTTGGTGTGTCATCTGGAAGGAAAGTAGATAAGGAGACTTGGTGGTGGAATGAGGAGGTACAGGAGTGCATACAGAGAAAGAGGTTAGCTAAGAAGAAGTGGGACGCTGAGAGGACTGAGGAGAGTAGACAAGAGTACAGGGAGATGCAGCGTAAGGTGAAGGTAGAGGTAGCAAAGGCCAAACAAGAAGCTTATGATGACTTGTATGCTAGATTGGACAGTAAGGAGGGAGAGACTGATCTATACAGGTTGGCAAGACAGAGAGACAGAGATGGGAAGGACGTACAGCAGGTTAGGGTGATTAAGGATAGGGATGGAAGTCTATTGACAGGTGCCAGTAGTGTGATGGGAAGATGGAAAGAGTACTTTGAAGAGTTGATGAACGTGGAAAATGAGAGAGAACAAAGACTAGAAGAGGTGACTGTTGTGGACCAGGATGTAGCAAAGATTAGTCAGGATGAAGTGAGGAGGGCATTGAAGAGGATGAAGAGTGGAAAGGCAGTCGGTCCTGATGATATACCTGTAGAGGTTTGGAAGTGTCTAGGAGAGGTGGCGGTGGAGTTTCTGACTGGGTTGTTCAACAGGATCTTAGATAGTGAGAAGATGCCTGAGGAATGGAGAAGTGTGCTGGTGCCCATTTTTAAGAACAAGGGAGATGTGCAGAGTTGTGGCAACTACAGAGGAATAAAGCTGATGAGCCATACAATGAAGTTATGGGAGAGAGTAGTGGAAGCTAGACTAAGGGCAGAAGTGAGCATTTGTGAGCAGCAGTATGGTTTCATGCCAAAAAAGAGTACCACAGATGCAGTATTTGCTCTGAGGATGTTGATAGAGAAGTACAGAGAAGGCCAGAGGGAGCTGCATTGTGTTTTTGTAGATCTGGAGAAAGCTTATGACAGGGTGTCCAGAGAGGAACTGTGGTATTGTATGAGGAAGTCTGGAGTGGCAGAGAAGTATGTTAGAGCAGTGCAGGACATGTATGAGGACTGTAAGACAGTGGTGAGGTGTGCTGTAGGTGTGACAGAGGAGTTCAAGGTGGAGGTGGGACTACATCAGGGATCAGCTCTGAGCCCCTTCTTGTTCGCTATGGTGATGGACAGGCTGACAGACGAGGTTAGACAGGAATCTCCATGGACTATGATGTTTGCAGATGACATTGTGATCTGCGGTGAGAGCAGGGAACAGGTGGAGGAGAAGCTAGAGAGGTGGAGGTTTGTCCTGGAAAGGAGAGGAATGAAGGTTAGCCGCAGTAAGACAGAGTACATGTGTGTGAATGAGAGGGACCCAAGTGGAAGAGTGAGGTTACAGGGAGAAGAGATCAAGAAGGTGGAGGAGGCTCAACAGTCCAGAGCAATGGAGAGTGTGGAAAAGAGGTGAAGAAGCGTGTCCAGGCAGGATGGAACGGGTGGAGGAAAGTGTCAGGTGTGATGTGTGATAGAAGAGTATCAGCTAAAATGAAAGGAAAGGTGTACAAAACTGTGGTGAGACCAGCGATGTTGTTTGGTCTAGAGACAGTGTCACTGAGGAAAAGACAGGAGACAGAGCTGGAGGTAGCAGAGATGAAGATGCTGAGGTTCTCTCTGGGAGTGACCAGGAAGGATAGGATCAGGAATGAGTACATCAGAGGGACAGCACATGTTAGAGGTTCTGGAGATAAAGTCAGAGAGGCCAGACTGAGATGGTTTGGACATGTCCAGAGGAGAGATAGTGAATATATTGGTAGAAGGATGCTGAGTTTTGAACTTCCAGGCAGGAGGCCTAGAGGAAGACCAAAGAGGAGGTTTATGGATGTAATGAGGGAAGACATGAAGATAGTTGGTGTGAGTGAAGAGGATTCAAAGGACAGGGTTAGATGGAGGAAATTGATTCACTGTGGCGACCCCTGAAGGGAAAAGCCGAAAGGAAAAGAAGAAGATCAACTCTTCAAAGTACTCTTTCCATCTTCCCATCACACTACTGGCACTTGTTAATAGACTTCCATCCCTATCCTTAATCACCCTAACCTGCTGCATGTCCTTCCCATCTCTGTCTCTCTGTCTTGCCAACTTGTATAGATCAGTCTCTCCCTCCTTACTGTCCAACCTAGCATACAAGTCATCATAAGCTTCTTGTTTGGACTTTACTACCTCTACTTGTGTCCAGAGAGGAACTGTGGTATTGTATGAGGAAGTCTGGAGTGGCAGAGAAGTATGTTAGAGCGGTGCAGGACATGTATGAGGACTGTAAGACAGTGGTGAGGTGTGCTGTAGGTGTGACAGAGGAGTTCAAGGTGGAGGTGGGACTACATCAGGGATCAGCTCTGAGCCCCTTCTTGTTGCTATGGTGATGGACAGGCTGACAGACGAGGTTAGACAGGAATCAACAGGGACTATGATGTTTGCAGATGACATTGTGATCTGTAGTGAGAGCAGGGAACAGGTGGAGGAGAAGCTAGAGAGGTGGAGGTTTGTCCTGGAAAGGAGAGGAATGAAGGTTAGCCGCAGTAAGACAGAGTACATGTGTGTGAATGAGAGGAACCCAAGTGGAAGAGTGAGGTTACAGGGAGAAGAGATCAAGAAGGTGGAGGATTTGAAGTACTTAGGGTCAACAGTCCAGAGCAATGGAGAGTGTGGAAAAGAGGTGAAGAAGCGTGTCCAGGCAGGATGGAACGGGTGGAGGAAAGTGTCAGGTGTGATGTGTGATAGAAGAGTTTCAGCTAAAATGAAAGGAAAGGTGTACAAAACTGTGGTGAGACCAGCGATGTTGTTTGGTCTAGAGACAGTGTCACTGAGGAAAAGACAGGACACAGAGCTGGAGGTAGCAGAGATGAAGATGCTGAGGTTCTCTCTGGGAGTGACCAGGATGGATAGGGTCAGGAATGAGTACATCAGAGGGACAGCACATGTTAGAGGTTCTGGAGATAAAGTCAGAGAGGCCAGACTGAGATGGTTTGGACATGTCCAGAGGAGAGATAGTGAATATATTGGTAGAAGGATGCTGAGTTTTGAACTTCCAGGCAGGAGGCCTAGAGGAAGACCAAAGAGGAGGTTTATGGATGTAGTAAAAGAGGACATGAAGGTAGTTGGTGTGAGAAAGGAGGATGCAAAGGCCAGGGTTAGATGGAAGCAAATGATTCGCTGTGGCGAATGATTTTTAGTATATTTCAAAACCATTAATATTTATCTCTGGGGCCAGGGTAGGCCATATTTAATGTTATTTAAAGCTAATGGCTAAAGATAAACGGAAGTTTAAAAATTGTATTCAATGTGGTGTCACTGAGGCACGCCTGAGAATGTCTGAGGTCGCTAAAGTTAATGTCAGACCAAGCAGTTTTCACTGGGCCCCTCCCAAATTTTAGCAGCAATGAGATTTTTTCGTCTGCGGTGCATTGGTGTTGTGCCCGGAGTGTCCCCCGCCTCTCTATCATCTATGGCTGTCCTTGTAAATAACCTGTGAGGGAAAATAAAATCGATCTTTTTGGTCTAACTGAAACCTGATTTTGCCCAAACAAATATGTTAGTCTTAATGAAGGGTCTCCCTCCAGCCGTATTAATACTCATGTAGCTCGAGATAGTGGCAGCTATTTACAATTCCAATCTGCTCGTTATCCCTAAACCAAAAGTTGCGTTTTCCTAACAAACATCCGCGTTGTCGTGTGGATGGGAGGCATGACCATAACAAAAAACTTGTGTTTTAAGAAAGATCTAGCACCATGTGAGTGGGGCCTGAGGTTTGAGCTGAGCTTATGTAGGTGGAGCCTTATTGGAGATGGGAAGCAGGTGGCTGCAGCAACACAGAAGAAGAAGAAGAAGTATACTTTATTCATCCCCGCAGGGAAATTACATTGTCACTCAGGTGTATATGTTGTTGTGTTAGTTTTAACAGTCAGTGTATACACCGGCCCCCTGAAACACAGCACACAAGGGGGCCTGCAAGCATGCAGTTAGTACACATCAAACAACACACATCAGGGAGGCAGAGTGACGGGCAGCGGCTTTTGGAATGCGCCCCAATTGAGCAGCTTGTAGGGGGGACGGCGCCTTGCTCAAGGGCGCCTCGCTCAAGGGCGCCTCGGCAGTGGCTGGGAGGTGAGCTGACACCTCCCACCGTCAGCTCACACTCCTGGTGACATCCTGGCGGGATTCGATCCACCGATGGCTGGGGGGATCTGTCTACAAGACGTTTGCTCTACCCCTGAGCCACTGCCGCCCCCCCAAGAATGAAGACAGACAGAAGACAAGAATGAGTGGATTGAGGCCATGTCGACTTGTAGCTGGGTGTTTTTAAACTGAGTATTTTTCTCCTCCGCTTAGGAAACAATATTGAATCCACACAACCTCATTATTGGGTCTTGGGTCTGACTCGAGGAACATGTCTTCAACATGGAACGTTTATGTGTCGGAAAATAGCCGATCTTCATTTGTGTTCAATGTGAAGGAGCAGCCCTTGGGCTTGCAAAAGTGTGACAGGAAAAAAAAGCCTGGACAATTGTTACCGCCAACATAGTTTTTGAAGAGACCCATTTCTAAATGTAAACACACATATTGAATAAAGTCAACTCTGACTCTTTTAGACAGCTGGAGCTCACTCAAAGTATAATTTACGCGGAACGACATTGGTTCTACCTTGTCGTCGATGTCGTGCTGATTTGCTGTTCAGACTTCCGTTAGCCCGGTCTCCCCCAAGCCGAGGCAGGAATCCGCTGGCCGCGTGAGAACTCACTCCACGAGGGCTTTCAAGTCCCCTTTGGAGACATATGCACGTTCTCAGTTTCCTTATCCCGACTCGGTGGTTCACAAGTATGTAGGAATCCGGCTCGTAGGACCCAGTAGAATGTAAGAGTTAAGCGCCAGACATTCTGTAAGAAACAATCACACACGCACACAGACACAAGTTTTTCTACTGCAGGGGAGACACCCGGAGACCCAGTGCAGTGTGACCACTTCTCCAGAATGCTGGCGTCTCTTGCAGTGTTTTATTGAACAGTTGAAGTAGGCAGTTACGTTTTACATACAGATCATCAAACAAGAAAATCATCACAGGTGTAATAGGAACCTCAAGTTATATGTGATTGGTTAACTATCATATATGTGAGTGATTAACAATGAAATACTGAAACAATAATGAAGCAATGATAATAAACACTGAATTCTTCCATCACACATTCATTGAACCCTAGATAATCAAGTCATTAGAAATAAACACAAAATGTTTAACAATCATCAATTTCTAAAGCTGGAAATTCTTAATCCCTCGTTATAAACTGCATAATTCCATTCAACACGACACAAAGCACTCTAACTTTGACCCAAACGTGACATTTGATTTGCTTTAAATTTTTACAGTTGAGTAACTGTGAGAGAATATTTAATGATGATGAATGTAAGGTACCTACCCACCCACAAAAAATTCCAATAAATTTGTCGACTTCCACTTGTTGTACCCCAGAAGAACCTACGACTAGGTCATCCAAGGTTATTTTTGTCACAGGAGCTGACAGTACGGATCCGAAATTTGATTGTTTCAAATCGATAGAAAGGGGGAATCTATTTTCATTCATTCCACCGGAGCATGTCAAAAAAAAAATTGGGGACAGAATTACTTTTGATCGATTTAAGAGCAAATGTACTTCCACAGATTCACCTATACTGTGTCTTAGGCCTGAACTGCACAGGAGGTTTTAGGACAGAAAATTTCCTTTTGATTCAAACACAATGTTTCTGGAATAGTGACATATTTGTGAAAATTATAGACAGAACAGAATATTACCTGTACATTCCATACAATGGAACTTTACCACAACAGGGTGGACACGTTTGTGTCACAAACATACCTGAAATGTTCTCCAATGCAAAACTGTAAGGCTTCTCACTCTGTGTGGATTCTCATGTGGCGAGTTAAGTTTGTTTTCTGTGTGAAATGTTTGCCACATGTTTTACAACCATGGGGCTTCTCTCCTGTGTGGGATCTCATGTGCTTTGACAAGTCGCCACGCATTGTAAAACCGTTGCCACATGTTTTACAAACATAAGGCCTCTCACCTGTGTGGGTTCTCATGTGGCGAGTCAAGTTTGTTTTCTGTGTGAAATGTTTGCCACATGTTTTACAACCATGGGGCTTCTCTCCTGTGTGGAATCTCATGTGGATAGTCAAGCTTTTTTTGTGTGTGAAATGTTTGCCACATGTTTTACAACCATAAGGCTTCTGCCCTGTGTGGATTCTTAAGTGGTCAGTCAATTGTCCTTTCTGTATGAAACATTTGCCACATGTTTTACAACAATAAGGCCTCTCCACTGTGTGGATTGTCATGTGGCGAGTCAAGTTTGCTTTCTGTGTGAAATGTTTGCCACATGTTTTACAACTATGGGGCTTCTCTCCTGTGTGGAATCTCATGTGGATAGTCAAGCTATTTTTGTGTGTGAAATGTTTGCCACATGTTTTACAACCATAAGGCTTCTCCCCTGTGTGGATTCTGCAGTGGTCAGTCAAGTGTCCTTTCTGTATGAAACGTTTGCCACATGATTTACAATCATAAGGCCTTTCCACTGTGTGGATTGTCACGTGTTGTCTCAAAGCTCTATTGTCGATAAAATCTTTCCCACACGTTTGACACTTGCAAGGCTTCTGAACTGTGTGGATTCTCATGTGGTAAGTCAAGGAAGCTTTCCATGTGAAACATTTCCCACATGTTTTACAACCATAAGGCTTCTCACCTGTGTGGACTCTGGTGTGTCTTATCAACTCAGAGTTTGACGTAAAAGATTTCCCACATGTTTCACAGTTCTGAACGTTCTCTCCAGTGTGGATTTTCATGTGGTCAGTCAAAGTCCTGCGTCTAACATAACCCCTCTGACATATTGAACAAACATATGGCTTCTTCCTGGTGTTACCTGTTCTCTGAGACTGAAATTGAGCCTCAGCTTCAACATCTGTTCTGCTTGTTTCTCCTCTCTCATCACGGCTGACGGACACATGAGAGCTGTTAGAGATCAACAGGTCAATGTTTGCTGCTCCCACCACAGAGCTGATCACTGGCAGCTGGACAACAGACTCTGTCTGTGCTGCACCATCTTCAGCTTTCATGAACACAGTCTGATCTCCACTCTGGTCATTTTTCTCATGAGAAGGAGTCAACACAACAGCTTCAGTCTCCTGCTTCAGGACCAGCTGCTCTCCCTCCTGACTGCTGTAGAGAACCTCTGGTTCCTCTTTGAGGTGGAGAACCTCTGGTTCCTCTTTCAGGTGCAGAACCTCTGGCTCCTCTTGGTCCACACTAGACTTAAGCTCCAGGTTCCAGAGCTGCTGGTCAGCAGGAACCTCCACCTCCTCCTCCTTACAGACATGATACTGTGGACCATCTGGAGGGACAACAGGAGAATCATGTTACTATGACTACAAACTAATACTATTACACAAACACAAACATGCCAGGAAATCAGTTACTGTTGTAAATTCCCTATGTTTTATTATGTTATTGTGATGTTTATTTTAGCTGTTTATTGGGACAGCTAAGATGCCCTGTGGGTAGTGATGTCTTGTTGGCCCCCATTGGACTTTGAACCGTTTGCGACAATTGTGCCGAAAACTTTCATTACTCGGCGACCTATTCATTGAGAATGTGGACCCCCTCTTTGGCGGGGTGTCTGCACTGCAACCACACAACGATCAATGAGCCCAGAAAACAGCGCTTTGACGTTTCCTGAATTACATATATTTTCTGAATAAAACCAAATATAATCTAATTTAATGTGTTAATCCTTGCTTGCTATATTGTAGCCATATATTATAGGAAATTGTTTTATGTTCATTGGTCCTTGCAGGGTTCAATAAAGCAATAAGATCAGCAGACCAAGATGGCGGCGCGTGGACATCGCGAGGCCCGGCGTCTCTTCCAGTTTTGCAACTTTATAATAATTTTCCTGCTCATCTCGGGTCTGTTCGTACGGAAAAGCTTCACTTTTACATCCTACACCCGACAGGAACGTTTGGAACTTTTGGACCTAGGATTACACCACTCCGACGATTTTATCACCAATCTACGGCTCATTCCTGAGATCCTCAGAACAATGGGGGCTACGCACTCTACCCAGCCGGGCGGAAGTGCTCGCAGACGGCGCCGAGATCCTAAACAAAGGCGAGGGAAGCGCATAGGGGTAAGAGCAAAACTGAAACTAACACCGTACCGGCTCTCGCTACCCAGCATTTTCCTAGCCAATGTGTGGTCTCTGGTGAATAAAATGGACGAGTTACGACTCCGCATCACCCACAGCAAAAGACTTGCGGACTGTAATGTCATAATTTTAACGGAATCACGGCTAAACAGCAGGGTACCGGACAGCGCTATCGAGCTAGCCGGTCGCCACACACTCCGTCCGGGCAGACAGAACAGCAGATGACTCCGGCTAGACCAGAGGCGGAGGATTGTGCATCTACATGAACAAATCTTGGTGTACAGAATCTGTTACTGTTGAGAGACACTGCTCAGCTAACCTTGAGTTTCTCATGGTTAAATGCAGACCTTTCTATTTGCCACGGGAGTTCACCTCAATAATTGTAACCGCAGCCTACATCCCTCCGGATGCCGATGCTACGGTTGCTATGAAGGAACTGTACACAGCCATCAGCAAACAGCAGTCTGCTCAGCCGGAGGCTGCTCTTATAGTTGCAGGTGATTTTAATCACTCAAACTTAAAGACAGTTCTCCCTAAATTCCACTAGCATGTTTCCTGCAACACAAGAGGAAACACAATTTTAGACCATGTTTACACCAACATTGCAGGAGCCTACACCGCAACCCCCCTCCCCCACCTGGGACAATCAGACCATCTTTCTTTGTTCCTCATCCCTAAATACTCCGCACTCATCCAACATGTGAAGCCAATAGTGACAACCATCAAGGTGTGGCCAGCAGGGACAGACTCTGTACTTCAGGACAAGTTCCAACACACAGACTGGAGTACAGGTAGTCGTCGACTTACGACCGCGATTGGGCCCGACAGAACGGTCGTAATTCGACTTGGTCGTAAATCGACTCTTAAGTAAAAATTAAATCCAGCAGCGCTGGTTCTTGGCTGGGGGTCGTCCGGATCGTCAGCTGGGGCAGCGTGTGGGTTGGTGGGAGCGGGAGACGATCTTTTCATAATCATTGTGTGCTTTGTCTGAATTGTTTGTCTCTTTTTCTCCTCATAAATTTCACGATATGGACGGAAAGCGTCGTTTGCCATCCGTTCAATCCTTGCAAATGTTTCTATGTTCTATGTCCATTTCTTCAAAGTGTGCGTGTGTGAGTTTATTTAACAGGGAAAAGCCTTCTGACAAGCCTTTGGTGGTGGACATTGTTTCTGTTTCCTCCTCTTCTTTCTCTGCTTCTCTTCTCTCTTCTTCTTCCACTCTTTCTTCTTCCAGCGCGATCATTCGTAAGTTCTCCAAGGAGAGGTTTTTTGCCAGTTTCACTATTTTCTCCCGAATCTGATCAAGTTCTTCGTCACTTTCAAATCCAGCAGAAGAGTTCACGTAACGCTTGACAGTTTTTCCATACGCCATTCATACATTTCTCCGTCACAGCCTCCTAAGCAGCCCAGCCCATCAGTAGTGGGCTGGGCTATTGATCTCAGTGTGACTGAACAGCGTGTGTGCGCCGTGGGGACTGAAGAGAGCGCGGGAGCCTCAGAGCGTGAGTACTGTGGCTGGAGGGAATGCCCCGCCCTACCCGGACATTGTGGTCGTAAAGTCGGTCGGTCGTAAGTTGCATAGGTCGTAAGTCGACGACTACCTGTATGTTTGCTTCACTGACTACCTGTGGCTCTCACACAAACATTGACACTTACACCTCTTCTGTGCTGGACCATATCAACACCACCATCGACAGTGTGACAACATGGAAACAGATCACCACGTATCCTAATCAGAAGCCATGGATGAACAAGGAGGTGCGGCTCCTGCTGAAAGCTCGCAATGCCGCCTTCAAATCTGGAGACGCACAAGTCTACAGCACCTCCAGGGCAAACCTGAGGAGGGGCATCATCAAGGCCAAGCACTGCTACAAGCTGAAGGTGGAGGAACACTTCTCCAACTCAGACCCCAGATGCATGTGGCAAGGCATCCAGGCCATAACTGATTACAAACACAGCAACTCCACCCCAGCAACCACAGATGTCTCCTTCCTAAATGAGCTGAATCGCTTTTACGCTCGTTTTGCCAGAGACAACAGGGAGACCCTGACCACGACTAGACTACCTGCAGACAACCAGCCTTTCTCTTCCACCTCCACAGACATACATGCTGCACTCAGCCGTATCAACGCATGGAAGGCTGCTGGCCCAGATGGCATCCCAGGGCGTGTGCTCAGAGCATGTGTGGAGGAGCACACAGGGGTTTTTATAGACATTTTCAACCTGTCCCTTGCCCAATTAGCTGTAGCAGCATCCACCTCCATTGTTCCAGTGCCGAAACACTCCAGCCCAGCGTGTCTGAATGACTACCGCCCTGTGGCACTGACAACCATTATCATGAAGTGTTTCGAGCGACTGGTCCTGGAATATCTGAAGAGCTGCCTCGCACCCACACTGGATCCGTACCAGTTTGCCTACCGCAGCAATAGGTGTACAGAGGATGCAGTCTCCACTGCGCTGCACTCTGTGCTCACACATCTGGACAGTAGCAACACATACGCACGGATGCTGTTTATTGACTTTAGCTCCGCATTTAACACTGTAGTCCCCTCCAAGTTAATCATCAAACTTGATCGGGGAATCCACACCCCCCTCTGTGACTGGATAATGGACTTTCTGACTAACAGACCCCAGAATGTTCGGTCAGGTCACAACTGCTCAAACACCATCACACTCAACACAGGGGTGCCACAGGGCTGTGTGCTGAGCCCATTCCTCTGCTACCTCTTCACCCACGAAGAGACACCACCTGTCTCCAGCCATACTGGTGAGCTTCTACCGCTGTGCGATTGAGAGCATCCTGACCAGCTGTGTCACTGTCTGGTATGGGAATTGCTCTGTCGCAGACCGCAAGGTGATTAAGTGGGTGGTGAAAACCGCCCAACGCATCATAGGGACTCCCCTACCAGCCATTGAGGACGTCCAGAGGAAACGCTTTTTACGTTGAGCTTGCAGCGTCCTCAAAGACTCCTCCCACCCTGCCCACAGACTGTTTGTCCTTCTGCCCTCCGGCAGGCGCTTCAGGTACCTCCGGACCAGAACCAGCAGGCTGATGAACAGCTTTTTCCCCAGAGCTGTTTCCCTACTGAACTCTGCCCCCCGCTGACCCCTCCACACATCTCTATCCCACCAGTAAAATATGTCCATACTACTTAAACATGTATTGTATATTCACACCACAACAACTGTTATCCATCTGTATATTATGTATAGTGTATTTATTTCTCATCTGTAAAACATGTCCATAGTACTTCTGTATATCATGTTCATATCACTCATTTTATCCATATATCCATATATTATGTTCACTTATACTCACTGCACTTTAGCCTGTATACTGATATTTTCCACACTTGATAACCACTGCATTGTAGTCTGTATATTCCAATAACCGGCATACCATATTATGTATATTCTTGAATAGTTTGTTCATAGCACCACACATGTACATATTTACTGTATATCACACTCAAAAATCTCTATATCTGTATACCATGTAATTGTACTCCAAACTAATTCCACTTCTGGTTAGATGCCAAACTGCATTTCGTTACATTGTACTTGTACATGTGTAATGACAAAAAAGTTGAATCTAATCTAATCTACTGTAGATTATATTAAATATACATACGTGAACATGTATATACAGTTAAACATAATGATTAGTGTCACTGGTAAAAAACCAGCTCTATGTTGTGAGATAAAGTCTGAATCCTGAGACGTGATCACAGCAGCTCCACCAGCTTCATCCTCACGTCTGGATCGTAACGCCTCATCACTGATGACGTGTTGTTACTGTACGTCAGGTGGAGGGAGCAAAGAAAACACTTCACCTGTAAATTAAAATGACGTGTGTGGTTTATTATTTTCTACTGTGTGAGCAACGGAGCCTGAAAATAAGTTTCTTAGAAATTAAATCTACTTTGTTTGGCGGCACCAGTTCTGAATGTTCCCAGACTTGAGATCTCTTTCTGGTTCGATCCATTGTAAAGTAATTATGACGCAAACTGTCAGCAATCAGAACGCTAATGTGAACAATCCAAGGGATATTGACATGATTGCCGGCGAACTGCACAAGTGGATGGAGCGCCAGTGTGTCACCTGGTGAACGGAGCGCCAGTGTGTCACCTGGTGAATGGTGCACTAGTGTGTCACCTGGTGAATGGTGCACTAGTGTGTCACCTGGTGAATGCAGCACCAGTCTCTCACCTGGTGAATGGAGCACCAGTCTCTCACCTGGTGAATGGAGCGCCAGTCTCTCACCTGGTGAATGGAGCGCCAGTCTCTCACCTGGTGAATGGAGCGCCAGTCTCTCACCTGGTGAATGGAGCGCCAGTCTCTCACCTGGTGAACGGAGCGCCAGTCTCTCACCTGGTGAATGGAGCGCCAGTCTCTCACCTGGTGAATGGAGCGCCAGTCTCTCACATGGTGAATGGAGCACCAGTCTCTCACCTGGTGAATGGAGCGCCAGTCTCTCACCTGGTGAATGGAGCGCCAGTCTCTCACCTGGTGAATGGAGCGCCAGTCTCTCACCTGGTGAATGGAGCGCCAGTCTCTCACCTGGTGAATGGAGCGCCAGTCTCTCACCTGGTGAATGGAGCGCCAGTCTCTCACCTGGTGAATGGAGCGCCAGTCTCTCACCTGGTGAATGGAGCACCAGTCTCTCACCTGGTGAATGGAGCGCCAGTCTCTCACCTGGTGAATGGAGCGCCAGTCTCTCACCTGGTGAACGGAGCGCCAGTCTCTCACCTGGTGAATGGAGCGCCAGTCTCTCACCTGGTGAATGGAGCGCCAGTCTCTCACATGGTGAATGGAGCACCAGTCTCTCACCTGGTGAATGGAGCGCCAGTCTCTCACCTGGTGAATGGAGCGCCAGTCTCTCACCTGGTGAATGGAGCGCCAGTCTCTCACCTGGTGAATGGAGCGCCAGTCTCTCACCTGGTGAATGGAGCGCCAGTCTCTCACCTGGTGAATGGAGCGCCAGTGTCACCTGGTGAATGGAGCGCCAGTCTCTCACCTGGTGAACGGAGCGCCAGTGTGTCACCTGGTGAACGGTGCACTAGTGTGTCACCTGGTGAATGGTGCACTAGTGTGTCACCTGGTGAACGGAGTGCTGAGTGTTTCGGAGCACTTGGTGTGCCAAACGTCATCAGTCACATGGTTTTCTATGTTGAAGCAGGTTCCGGAGCAGTGGTTCACATGGGAACGCCCACCGGGTCCGGGGAGCCAATCGGAGCGCCGGAACAAAGCGGACATCACTCCGTGTGGGGTCCTGTGTTAGCCGCGTACCGCGAGTTAGCGATAAATGATAACGGAGGACGTTTCCCGTCCGGACCGAGTTGTTCCCAGTCGAGAGTTCCGTTCTGTGATGCTGACAGTTATTAAATACAAAAAATATCAACTCTGGACCCCCGCTCCGACCGGGGGGACCCCCGCTCCGACCGGGGGGACCCCCGCTCCGACCGGGGGGACCCCCGCTCCGACCGGGGGGACCCCCGCTCCGACCGGGGGGACCCCCGCTCCGACCGGGGGGACCCCCGCTCAGACCGGGGGGACCCCCGCTCAGACCGGGGGTCGGGTGGGGTACCTATCCTGTGGAGCTTCAGTCGGGCTCTCAGGCAGAGCTCCAGCAGTCGGCGTTGATGAATTCTCTTCTTCGTTCTTGACCGTAGTTTTTCCTGAAGCTCCACAAACTTGGTCTCCAGCAGCTCCTGGTCCATCTATCACTACACCCCCCAGAGAGTCTAGTGAGGACATTTTGTTGACTTCACCAAACAGCACAAAGATTAAGATAAAACCGACTTCCACTGACTTCAGGAACGAACAAGCTACGCTCCGACACGTGTTTGTTTACTTCCGCTTGTTGTCCCCCAGAAAAACGTCCGACCAGGAAGTCGTCCAGGTTTTTGTTCCGCTGTGGATGACGGTATGGATTCAGAGCTCCACGGCTTCACATCGATAGAAAGGAAGAACATACTTGCGGTTCTTTTTCACTCAGGACTCTAACTCTTGTTGTATCGGGGCGCCAGTAGATCGATCCACATTAAACAAAGTAGTTTAAATCAATCAACTGAGAGGAGGATCAATCATCAGAGGAGTTTAGAAATGCTGTTATGGTGGAAAAAGAGTGGTGTGTAAATAGCAAAGCACACGTGTGCATTTCAGTTTGCTGATGCAGATCATTTGGAATATTCTTTTCCCTTTGCGGTTTGAAGCGTGTCCGGAAGCTGCAGTGTCGACCTGCCGCCACTAGGTGGAGCCGACAGCGTTCTTTCACTGGGGGGCGGGCGGAAACGAATGCAGGTGGGCGGGTCCCCGGTTTCAACCAATCCTGTCCTCCCTCATCTCCTGGGGGGCGAGGGGGGTGGATATCAAGTTGGAGTTTCTTCATCCAGTTTTAGAGACTTTTTCTGAACTGCTGCTCTCTTCAGAATTATTTTCCTCTCTCCCATTGTGAGCAGACTAAGGTACACAAATGTCTTCATGCTGACTGAACACCAAGTTAACCTTTTTCATACTAATACTGATTAAAGATAGTCTTGTTAACTACAAGAAACCCCTGGGTTATAATAAAAGGCTTTTGTCTTCCTTCACTGAAATGCAGCCGTGAAAGAAAGGAATGAAAGAGAGACCTTTGCCCCCCCAAAGTAAAAATGTAGAGCTGTGGTGACAGGGGGCATTGTCTGAGTAACGAGAGGGAGATGTCGGAAGTGATGAGAATAGGAGAGCCGGGAGAGAGGAAGACACACATGACCTCAACTCCAGTTGGCACCACAGGAGTTGGGGGTTAAGTACCCAAAACAGTAATTTACTAATATTTGCTGCCCAGTAATACATAAAATTTGGCAGAGACAGTCCTCCACTAAGTGAACACTGCTGTAGGAGGGACTTCCTGATCCTAGGGGGCTTTCCACTCCATATAAAAGAAATTATGGCTTGATCAATGGATTTAAAGTATGATTTTGGCAAAAACAGAGGAATGCATTAAAAAAGACATAGGAATTTTGGTAGAATGTTCATCTTAACTGCATTAATTTTACCAAGCACTGACAGGGGAAGATTACACCATTTCTGAAAGGCAGACCTTATATAGCTGAGTAGAGGAGTAAAATTGGCATTTAATAAAGCAGGCAATGTACGAGTAACAGTTACTCCCAGGTATTTGATGCTATAAGTACTCAGTTGGAGAGGTAGATCAGACTGAGAAAGCAGAAGAGCCTTTGAGTTAATAGGGAGACATTCACTTTTTTGTAGATTAAGTTTGTACCCAGAAAAGGAACCGAAGTTTTGTAATAATGACAGAATGTTAGGTAATTGAGAAAGAGGGTCAGTCATGTATAAAAGCAAATCATCTGCATACAGTGCAAGTCTGTGTTCAACACCCCCGCGAGTTATCCCCAAAAGTGAGGGCGAATTCCTAATAGCTACAGCGAGGGGTGCTATAGCAATGGCAAAAAGCACAGGGGAGAGTGGACAACCCTGACGAGTGCCACGAGATAAACTGAGATAATCAGACCTAATATTGTTGGTGTTGACAGAGGCCAGGGGTGAAGTGTTTAGGAGGCGTATCCAAGATATTAATATGTTCCCAAACCCAACCATTTTCAGAACAGTGAAAAGGTATCCCCACTCAACTCTGTCAAAAGCCTTTTCAGCATCCAAGGAGATTATTACTTCAGGGGTTTCAGTCGTGTCTTTGCTGTAGATAGCACTCAACAGTGTTCTGATATTGAAAAAGGAATGTCTGCCTTTTATGAAACCAGTCTGCTCTTGAGATACGATGTAGGGAAGAACCTTTTCGATGTGTGTAGCTAGCAGCTTAGCTAAAATCTTAATGTCGGTATTGACAAGACTGATAGGCCTATAAGAGCTACAAAGATCAGGGTCTTTCCCTTCTTTTAACAGAAGAGACATTGAAGCTTGTCTTAGTGTGTGGGGGAGTGAACCTTGTTTCATTTATTCCTCAAATACAGAAAGAAGCAATGAAGCTTAAAGAATATAAAAATTCTTATAAAATTCAGGGGAAAAACCATCTGGACCAGGGGTTTTGCCTGATTGATAGATAGATAGATAGATAGATACTTTATTAATCCCGGAGGAAATTGCATATATCCACTGCTCAGGCATTACATAACAAATAATACTGGATAAACACCAGGAGAAAAGGAAACACTGACATCACAGGACATACCACAAGACATACACTACACTAACAGACAGACACATGCAGCACTAACAGGACTTATATACTAAACTATAACTAAAAATATAAACAGTATAAAATTTAAAAATATTACAGTATTAAAATATAAACAGTATAAAATAAAATCTAAACAGTATAAAATTGAATTAAAATATAAAAACAGTATTAAAAATAAATAAATAAATTTTATATATATATATATATACAACAGTATAAAATTAAATTTAAATTAAATTAAATCCATTTTCAACCCCGTGCTGACCTCGCCACCTCCCCCCCGCTCCTCCTGAGAGAGTCATTGTACCCCCTGATGGCACGGGGCACGAAGGAGGACCTCAGCCTCTCTGTGGAGGCGCTGTGTGACAGCAGTCTGCCGCTGAAGGTGCTTCTCTGCTGGGAGAAGGTGGTGTGTAGGGGGTGCCTGGTGTTGTTCATGATGGCCTTAATTTTAGACATGGTCCTGCTCTCCAGAAGCATATCCACAGAGTCCAGGCTCAGCCCGACCACTGAGCCCGCTCTGCGGATGAGTCTGTTCAGACGGTCCATATCTCTTTTCCTGGCCCCCCCACCCCAACACACAATGGCGTATGACAGCACACTGGAGACTACGGACTGATAGAACATGAAAAGGAGCTTAGGACAGATGTTGAAGGAGGCCAGCCTCCTTAGGAAGTACATCCTGCTCTGCCCCTTCTTGTACACACAGTTGGAGTTGAGTGACCAGTCCAGTCTGCTGTCTAGCTGCAGTCCCAGGTACTTATAGTTTTCAACCACCTCCACCTCACTGCCATTGATGATCACCGGCTGTGGAGAGGGAGGTGCCCGCCGGAAATCCAGAACCATCTCCTTTGTCTTGGAGACGTTGAGCTGGAGCTGGTTCTGTTGGCACCACTCCACGAAGTCAGCCACTAATGCCCTGTACCCCCCCTCATCACCCTCCCGGATACATGCCACTATCGCGGTGTCATCGGAGTACTTCTGTATGTGGCATGTATCCGAGTTGTGCTTGAAGTCTGATGTGTAGAGGGTGAAGAGAATGGGGGATAGAACGGTCCCCTGTGGCGCCCCCGTGCTGCTGGTCACCATAGAAGACAAGCAGTCCCCTATACGGACGTACTGGGGTCTGTCCGTTAGGTAGTCCGTAATCCAGCTCACGAGGTAGGGGTCCACAGCCATGGAGGTCAGTTTATCCTGCAGGAGCTGGGGCTGGATGGTGTTGAAGGCACTCGAAAAGTCGAAGAAGAGCACTCTGACGGCACAGCCCCCGGCGTCCAGGTAGGAGAGTGTGCGGTGGAGGAGGTACATGACAGCATCGTCAACCCCAACCTTGGCCTGATAGGCAAACTGGAGAGGGTCCATAGCACCCTGCACCTGTGGACGCATGAGCTCCAGGACCAGTCGCTCTAGGGTCTTCATTACGTGGGAGGTAAGAGCGACCGGTCGGTGGTCGTTGAGCTCAGTAGGGCGTCCTTTCTTGGGTACAGGGACAATGCAGGAGGTCTTCCACAGTGACGGGACCCTCCCCAGCCGCAGACTGAGGTTGAACAATTGTTGCAGGGGGTCCCCTAGTTCCGAAGCACAGGCTCGGAGGAGTCTTGGGGAGACCTTATCTGGTCCAGCCGCCTTGTAGGGACGGAGCCTCCTCAGCGTTGTCGTCACCAGGTCTGCAGTGATGATGGTCTCGGTCGTGGTGGGAGCAGGAGGTTGTGGCGAGGTTGGAAGTCCAGTGGTTGAGGTGGGGCCGTTGAGCTTCGCAGTTCTTGGAGTGGGCTCGGGAGAAGTGGCAGGGGTGGAAGGAGAGGAAGCACAGGAGGAGGGAGCATCAGTGGAGCGGTCTGTAGGGCCAGGAGAGGCCTGTAGGCCAGGAGAGGCCTGGGACGAGGAGCCGGGAGTGGTGGGGGAGCTGAACCGATTGAAAAAGCTGTTAAGTTCATTCGCTCGTTCAATATTCCCCTCCACAGTGCTGCGCCCTTTCCCGTGTCCGGTGATGGTTCTCATCCCATTCCAGACCTCCCGCACTTGGTTGCGCCCCAGCTGCTTCTCCAGCTTCCTCCTGTATGCCTCCTTGGCCTCCCTCAGGCAGAGTCTCACTTCCTTCTGGGCCTTCCTCATCTCCTCCTCGTTCTTGCTCCTGAACGCCCGCTTCTTCCTGTTCAGGACAGCCTTGACTTCCTTGGTTACCCATGGTTTGTTGTTGGGGTAACACCTGATTGTCCTGACAGGGGCCACGGTGTCCACACAGAAGTTCATGTAGTCTGTAAAACACTGAGCTGCCCCCTCAATGTCTTCCCCATGTGAGCCCACAATAACATCCCAATCGGTGATCTGGAAGCAGTTCCTCAGCATCTCCTCTGTTTCCTGGGACCACCTCCTGACCTGTCGTGTTGTTGCTGGCAGCCGTTTCACCAGCGGGATGTAGGTGGGCTGTAGGTACACTAGGTAGTGGTCTGATTTACCTAGTGGAGGGAGGGGGGTGGCGGTGTATGCCTCCTTAGCATTAGCGTAGAACAGATCGATGGTTCTGTTCTTCCGTGTGGGACAGTCTACACACTGGACCATTGTGGGGAGAGATGAGTCCAAGGTGACGTGGTTAAAGTCACCGGTGATGATGACGAGCGCCTCCGGGTGCCGGGTCCGAAGAGCAGAGGTGGTCCCACAGATGGTTTCTCGTGCCGTCTCAGGGTCCGCACGTGGAGGGATGTAGACGGCGAGGACGATGACGTGTGAGAATTCACGCGCCAGGTAGTAGGGTCTGATGCTAACAGCTGTTAGCTCCAGGTCGCGGTTACACAGTGTTGATTTCACCGTCACATGTCCCGGATGGCACCATCTATCGTTGATGATTAATCCACCTCCTTTCTTCTTACCGGTGGTGTTCGTGTCCCGGTCCGCTCGGACGGAGGAGAAGCCGGTTAGTCGGACGTTAGCGTCCGGCACGTCGCCAGTTAGCCACGTCTCAGAGAACACCAACAAGCTGGTCTCCCGGTAGCGATGATCAGTCCTGCACAGCGCCGTCAGTTCGTCCAACTTGTTGGGTAGAGAGTTCACGTTCCCCATGATGACGGAGGGGACGGAGGGCTTGACTCTCCTCCGGTTAGCGGCTCTAGCTGTTAGTCTAGTCCTTTCAACTCGACCCGCTCGGCATCCGCGATATCTCCGTCTGAGCTCAGCGGGGATGAGATCGCGTGTTGCTGGGTCTCCTTTGACCCTCATGGACATCAACTCCTCCCTGGAGTACACCAGCATATTACTATACATTATATAATTTAACGTTAGAAAAATACACGCAGAAACATAGAAAAAAAACGCAAAATTATGCAAACAAACTCGCTCTGAGCAGAGGAAACTGCAGCCTGCTCGCGCATGCGCAGAAGATCTGCGCATGCGCATGATTATGCATTGACATAATAGAGCATACAACCTCATCCAATTTTAGAGGTGCTTCAAGTTGGACAGAGAGAATGGGGTCTATATTGGGGATATCCAAGTTATTAAGAAATTGCATCATATTATCAGAGTTGGGTGGAAACTCAGAGGAATAAAGAAAAGAGTAGTATGATTTAAAAATATTGTTTGTCTCAACAGGATCAGCTGTTAATGTACTGGATGGTCCTTTAATCTGTAGAATAGTGCGCCCTGCTGCATGACGCTTTAGTTGATGAGCTAGAAGACGACTGGCTTTGTCACCATATTCATAGTAAGAACCAGAAGATTTTAGCAGTAACTTTTCTGCTGCCCCTGTTGACAGGAGGTCAAACTCTGTCTGAAGGTTAAGACTTTGTTTATAAAGCTCAGGCGATGGGTTCAGTGTGTACTGACGGTCAATATTGAGGATGGCATTGGGAAGGTCCAGCTGTTTAGTTTTCCTAATTTTATTTTGGTAAGAAACATACGATATAATGACTCCTCTGAGGTAAGCTTTGAGGGTGTCCCATAGTATAGAATAAGATATGTGAGGAGTTTTATTTATTTTGAGAACAGTATCAATGGATGAAGACAGTAGTTCACAGAAAGGGTTCAGATAAAAGTGAGGAGTTGAGTCTCCTAGAGGCTGGTCTGCACGATGGGAATTCAAATTAATATCGAGGAACAAGGGTGCATGATCAATATACCAATGTAATCTGCTTCAATTCATCTGTTTGTTTTCACTTATTTTTTGTTTCTGTTGTTGGTTTTTTGTTTTGTTTTTTGTTGTTGTTTTTGTTTGTTTTGTCTTTTGTTGTTGTTTGTTGTTGTTGTACAGTAAGTGTATCTGTATATCTGAGATAGGCTCACCTCTACCTTGCACATGACTTGTGTTATTATCGTGAATTTGTGAGCCTATTATGTGAAGGGAAGGGGAGGGGTGGTTGGGTGGGTGGGACATTATTTTTTATTTTTCCTTTCTAATTTGCATTATTGCACAAACTTTTCATGACTTGGAAAATTAACTTTACTGTCCCTATGTTCATCTACCGTCTGTCTGTCTTTGCGCAAGGTATTTTTATTAATTTTAAATATGTTGTTCATCATTATGAAACATAGAAGAAAATTTTACTTTTTTTTTTTTGATGCTACACCTATAAAACGGTCCTGAAGCTCCTTATTCTGCCTCTGATTGGTTGCACTGACTGTCTCTCAGGATTTGTTCATGATGCTCTCAAGGAGACAAGTCTTGTTTTCTCCTGGGCAGGAGGACCGCGATGGAAAAGCCACTACAGACGAGCCCCCCTCCTGACAGCTGCTCCTGTTCGCCCCCTCATGGACGAACAGGTCAGCATTACAGGACGCTTCCTGCCCCCACATCATCCTGTCACGTTACGTGCACAAATGCGCAGTGAGGAGGGCGAGCTTGTGGGAGGCCTTTGCACATTATAATACCAAAGCAGACGGAACCGTCCGCTGTGAGTTTGTTTTAGTTCTGTACATTACAGTAATCCATTACCAGAAATGTAATAGAGTAGTTATTACAGTAAGCACGACAGTTATTATAATAAGGAGGGACTAAGGGGGGCCCGTGGAAATTCCACGATAGAACAATTAATATCAGACTTCATACCAAACAGAACGACTCTGAGAACGAGACCGGGATGCTTTCCTCCTGGAGGACGACCTTCAAGAGTTCTCTGGGTTGTCGTCGTGGGGCGGGTTGGTGGCTCGGGCCGGTTGGTCGGTGGTTGGTGGCCGTCGGTGGCTTTGATGGTTGCCGGATGCCTGTTGCCGTGCTGGGGCTCTGCTGGTTGTTGCCGGGCCAGGTTGTGGGCTCGGGCTGGTTGGCCAGCTGTACGCTGGTCCCCCTTATGGCCCTGTTCATGTGGGCCGGGCCCCCACCAGATTGCCTCCTAATGTTGACTTCACAGATCTCACACTGCACTACACATAACCTTTAGGCACAAGCAGGGCACAGTCAGGGCTTTGGGAACGGATGGGGGCGGGGGCAGTGGGCTTGGTCGTGGCGGATTGCAGTGCTCTAGGGCGCTGCATCCTCCCCATATACGCCTCACTTGTCCCCCCCCATCCTCCAATTTTAATACAACAAACACACACTTCAGAAATAAAATAGACAGAAATAGAGACAAGCTGAGAACAACATGAAGTACAGCAAAGCCTCGAACGGAGGATCAGTCAGTGTGTGTGTGTGTGTGTGTGTGTGTGTGTGTGTGTGTGTGTGTGTGTGTTAGGGTCAGGGTTGAGGTTAGGCCTTCCATTTTGTGCTTTTTATATTGTTTTTAATATAATTGGACTGTTTTAATTATGCAGGGATTTTAGCGTTTTATTCAGTTTTTACTCACCTCCACTGAACGGACCCTGGACTAAACGACAGTAGAGCAGCCAGAACTCCAGAGAGGGGAGTAACTTTGACCTTCTGTCACAAAGAGTGTGCACACTGAAGATTGGAGCCCCCCCTTCGTTACCATCAACGCCACCTGAAAGCCTGCTCCACACCGGGGGGGAACTTCCAGCCCCACCCGGTTTGAAACAGAACTCCTGAGTCCACCTGGTTTTTAAATACCTCTGCAACCTTTTACTGTGAGTTTAAACTGGTCGTTTTTACCCCCCTTTTTCTCTTTTAAAATAGCACAAAAAATCTCTACCTCCCCTCTTTCTCCCTCCCTTCTCCTCCCTCAATTAGCCCCCCCTCTATCATTTCCTGGCTTGTTCGATTTAATTTAAACCCACTCAATTTCATTTAACATTGGATAATTTTTAAGTTTCCCCAATTCGTCGCCTCCCTCAATCCCGTTTGACTTTTTTTTACTTTTTACCATTTGATTTTAGTCCATTTTATAACCAGTCCGCTTTTACATTTTCACTCTTGTTCTTATTCAATTTCTTACTGAGCTTTTGAAGTTACAATTGCAAAAAATTACGATTAAAATTTTTAATTTTTTTAAATTTTATTTTATATATATATATATATATATATATATATATATATATATATATATATATATATATATATATATATATATATATATATATATATATATATATATATATATATATATATTGGTGGGGTTTCGTTTTTCTTAAGGACAGGAGACAGTGTAAAACACAAGATATTTATTTGTCAATTCAAATCATGTATTGGTTGAGTAGCAGTACAATAATATCATCAATAGGTTGAGTATGAGTCCAATAACATCATCGATGATATTGACAGACAGACAGGTTCAACAAAAAGACAAGTTCAACAAATACTTATCTAAGCATGATGAGAGCTCTGGGGACGATGAAAAAAGTCCTCCGGAGTGTTGTTACAGAGTACTCTGGGTAGATGAAAACTTCAAATACAAACTAAAATAATGGATCACATCTCTTTTTATACTCTAAAGGTGTAACTATGGGAGGTGTGAATCAGTTGTTTAACTTCGTTCCCTCTGCTCTCCACTAATCTTTCCCCCAGTTTCAGTAGGTACATCATGACCTCAAGAAGTTAGCAGAGACGTCTAGTCGACAGGTTCACATGGCTGATGACATAACCTGATCAGTCACGCGGACATTTAGTGCAGACAAAATTATTAACAGATACTGACATTTACGCAAACACTTCTAAAAACAGATTAGATTCTTGCAGAATCTTTCATGACCTCGAGACTTCCTGGGGCCGTTTCTCCCAAGTGCTGAAAGATTTGACACACACACACACTCTAGATTTTTGGGTCAAGAAATGATATTAATTTATTATATTATTATATTATTTTATTGTATTATTTTAGTGTATTAAAAACTTTCCACCACATTCCCCCCTTCCATGGCTTTTAAGCCATGGACCAAAACTGGGAAATTTAATAAAATGCAACAACCCAATTTTTAACAAAGATGGCTCAGATCTATGGCTACTGTCTCACTATTCTTCACTACAGACGGAGGCGAAAACCCCGATGATTACATTCTTGGGGAAAAATTCCTCCGTGACCCTCACTGAGCGATCGCTTTCTTAGCCTGCAGAGAAGACAATCCAACCTTAGTAGCCTCCAAAACATTTGAACATGACCCTTTCATCTACAGATGTATCATTGCTAAATTTTAAAATAATTCATTACTCATTTTATTTCATTTAAAAAAAAAGATTTTTAAAAGGTTTTAAACAACTGATCAATCAAGTGAACACACTTCTAATATGAATTGTGACATTCTGATCACTGAAAAACAAAGATTAGTGAAAAACTGAACAATATATAGTAGTGAGTTTATGAGTTATCACTGAAGAACTTCTTGGTGACACAAAGTTATCAGTCCTTCACAGTGTCCTCGTCCCGTACTTGGCTGCATGGCAATAAGGGCATTCCCCCAGAGCCCAACCCCTAATGGTGTGAGGATCTCCCTGCTTCACTGACATCGAGACGAATGGAATCTATACATCCACCCCCCTTTGTAGTCAGACTTCCCCTCACACCGGTGGGTGAGTTCTGGCAGGAGTCCCCACCGCTGCTGTGGGCGTTGTAGAGGGACGCCTCACTCATCTTTTCCTCTGGGATGAGTTGTCTGGATCTTTTCCTCTCACACCAAAACAACCGATGTCCTCAACGACTCAACACACGATGTTCTCAGTTGAGGCCGTTGCCTTTGTTGGTTCCTCAGCCGAGGAACTCTCTGGGGTTACAAGGGCTGCAACCTCTGTTTCCAGATCAGGGTCTGGAGTGGCACCATCACCAGCCGGTGGAGGGAGAGCAGATCCTTGGTCGGCTCTGGCTGGTCTAGTAGGTGAAGTGTGGCAACATGTGTCCCCCCTTTCCCAGCAAACGGACTGCAGTTCCCGTTCGCTCAGTTACTTGGAAGGGACCTGTCCACCTAGGTTCAGAGCATTTTTGTTGTGTTACTTTCAGCCACACACACTTTCACACACATCCATTTCTCTGGAGACATCCGCCTGTTTTTCTGTGAGATGGGAGAAAGTGATAGTTAGTTGTCTCAGGCCTGGTGGGCCTTCAGCACCTTTGGCTGTCAATGGAGCTGTAGGAGCTGGAAAAGGTCTATTAGAGTGAATCCAGCCTGTGGAAGAGTTCAGTGATGTCCAAGACCACTCCTTATCTCCCTTCTAGTTCTGCTCTGTGGATTATTAACATCATTATTGGTCTCACTTCTCTTTGGGGAATTGAATAACTGGAAACTGTGCTGTATCACCATCCCCATCATAGCCAGGAGGAGAAGGAGCATTCCCCCCTTCCAGGGAATCCTTCCCCTGGCCTTCATCTTTGTCACTGAGAATGAGTTACCATTATAGCTTTATTGTTCACTGAAGCTGCACTTCTAGATGCTTCATCTGCTGCTGCATTTCCTTTGGCAACCCATGAATCATTTTTCTGATGTGCAGCACACTTTATTATGGCTGAGGATCTTGGTTTCATCATTGCCATTAATAATTTCCTGATCTGATTACGGTGCTGAATGGGAGAGCCGTCAGTTTTTCTGAAACCTCTTCCCTTCCACGCTGCACAAAACAAATGACACACCCCATGTGCATAGGCAGAATCTGTGTAGATGTTAGCGTTTTTACCCTCTGCATACTCACATGCACACGTCAAAGCCTTTAGTTCTGCCAACTGGCTGGAACACGGCTGCACACACTCTTCCATTCGAACAATCTCAGTTCTGCCATGTTTTAACTCAATAACTGCACAACCTGCTCTGAGTGCTTCCCCATCTCTGTAGCAGGAGCCGTCCACCAACAGAGTCATGTCGGCTGACTCCAAAGGGATAGCACTCAGGCCAGACCTTAGTTTAGCATCTCTCTGCCTCAGCCACACAGTCATGTGGTTCCCCCTCAAACGGGAGTGGAATGGAGTCTGCTGGGTTCTTCACCCTGCAGACATGAAATGTCACATCCGGGTATTCAAGAAGTCGGTGATGGTCAGTCAACCGTTGTGCGGTTAACACAAATGTTCCTCTTTCAATAAGTTTATCAACTTATGATGTGATAAAATCTCTATCGAATAGCCCATAGTAAGAGCTGATGCTTTTTCATACAACAAATGAGCGGCAGCCAGGTGCTGATAGCATTCTGGCAAACCTAGCTCTACCGGCGTTAGTGCAACAGAATAATAGGCCATTGGTTGAGCATGTGTACCTACACCTGTTTTCTGGCCTAACATCCCTACTGCATGTCCCTGACGACACGACACAAACAACTGGAACGGTTTCTCATAGTCTGGAAGAGTCAAAGCTGGCGCCCGCTGTAGCAAAGTTTTAATAGTTTCAAAAGCAATGTGTAGAATAATGTATGTATGTGTCTTTATGATGTTTATGTATAAGCATTAGTGTATTTTAGTGTATATTTCTGTGTTGTGTGACTCTGTATCTACCCCACATTATTAAACTGCCAGGATCACTATAGTATCAAATCTCTATGTAAGCCACACGATAATAACTACAAAAATTTAAAAAAAAGTGTATTCAGATATCCCGAGCCAACCACAGACAAAGAACAAATTGTCAATTTACACGTACCTAGGATGTTTCTGTATTAGCTTTGCACACACGCCGCGAGCACAGCTCCTCCAGACACCGAAACAACCAACCGCTCACAATTAGCAATGATAAGCTTAGTAATGCTACGCTTATTATGCTATCCAAAGCTACTAGGTTAAAGTATATTCATTTAAATGTGCTATTTTATGCTAAGCTAACGTGCTAAGCTAACAAGCTAATATGGTAAGATAATATGCTAACATGCTAAGCTAATATACTAACACTCTAATGTATGCTAGTCTATGCTAATATATGCTGGTTTATGCTAATTTGTATCCAGCTCAGTCAGAATTGTCTCAGTGAGCATCTATGAAGTGACACACTTATCAAACAACCCGATTTTCTGACAAAAATGACTTTTAACTCCACATGAATGTTTTTCACAAGATGGCGTTTGTAAACTGGATAACCTCCAACATGAACCCAAACAGTATTCTTCAGTTGGATAGCCTCCAACGCCATACATCTAATCCTTATCCACTAGTAGAGAATTTAATTCCACGCTTACTCTGAATATTCAGTAAAAAATCGCAAAATAAATTGTGCAACAAATGAAAATATTAGAGATAACAGTTAATATCAATTATTGGGGGCTTTTGGATAAATATTTAACTGCGTCTAACGCAATAAAACTCAAACAAAAAGACAGAAAGGCAACCATTGGCTTTCTCTAACAAAAAAATTAAAATAGCAGCGCTGCTCATTCACACCACAGTTATCATGAAAGAATCTAAAGTTTAGTTACCAACAACTCACATTCTATTTAACCTTTTACACACTGGATACCACTACACCAAAGTATTACACATAAAAATATGACGGTTTATCACTCAGCACTAACAATACACACACACACCTACACACACACACACACACACACACACACACACACACACACACACACACACACACACACACACACACACACACACACACACACACACACACACACACACACACACACACACACACACAACAAATTCCTTTTCAGACAAACAGAGAAGTAGGGTGTGAGGCCAAGAGGACGGGGTGAGAGAGAGACGAATAGAGAATAGAGCAGACAAAGAACAAATAGACAGGTATTTATAGGCAGATCACCAATTTATCAATCTCCACAAACACTTAAACAATCTGTATGGCACTAGAAACAGTCTAACAGGAACATAAAATTATCCCACCCCAGTCCGGACAAATATGTACAGAGATCTCAGGTGGACCGGCCGTACTTCACACTCCACATGGGAATCCAGCTCAAGGCTCTACGCAACGACCGGAGATGAATCGATCATTGACGCACTCCATGTGTCCATCACCCCGTCACCTATGGAAACCGGCCTGAACGGCGTCAAAAACTCTTCATCAATCATCAGCTTGACAAGACGTTATGACCTCATAGGCGCAGTTCCACACGATTCCACCAACCCTGAAGTTAGAAAACCGTGCGGCACCCGATCTGAACTTCCGTCCTCCACAGCAAACAAGTCTCTAATTTTATCGTGGCTTTCGAAGCTTTGTTTGTTCTTTAACGATTCAAACAAAGGCCACCCGTGGGCTTTTACCGCTGTGTCCCACCAGGACGGAAAACGTCGGACATTAACAGTCAAACAAATAATTTATGTGTACAAATAGACTGTCAGCCAATCACCAAAGACCCATAATTTACCGATTCAATATTGGATCTGACATCTTCACAAAACGTTCTCGCCAAATAGACTGTCTTTTAAAACCTCAACCTTCACCTTTTTATTTTTGTTTTCTAAAGTTTATTGAAAGTCACCCATTTAAGAAGAGAAAAGAGAAGACAAATATTTTCATGCAAAGCAAAAAGATATTAAGCAGACAAACAACATAAATTCAGACAAATACTCAACCCATGATGACCCACACAGGTAGTTTTGGGAAGACTAACTAAACACATTTATTTTAGCAAACAGATCTCACCAGAATCCATAGCATCTCTTCCAGACAGACAGTAATGCAATTTTTAAGCCAAACAGCTTCCTTCATATGTGTGCACAGTGCAGTCTGTCTGCCTGAAGGAGGGGCAAATGGGCGGCGGATGGAGTCTTGAAACCCTCGCTGTTTGTGACGCCACTTTGTGGTGGGGGTTTCATTTTTCTTAAGGAAAAGATATTTATTTGTCCATTCAAATCATGTCTAGGTTGAGTAGCAGTACAATAATATCATCAATAGGTTGAGTATGAGTCCAATAACATCATCGATGATATTGACAGACAGACAGGTTCAACAAATACTTATTTAAGCATGATGAGAGCTCTGGAGACGATGAAAAAGTCCTCTGGAGTGTTGTTGCAGAGTACTCTGGGTAGATGAAAACTTCAAATACAAACTAAAATAATGGATCACATCTCTTTTTATACTCTAAAGGCGTAACTATGGGAGGTGTGAATCAGTTGTTTAACTTCATTCCCTCTGCTCTCCACTAATCTTCCCCCCATTTTCAGTAGGTACATCATGACCTCAAGAAGTTTAGCAGAGACGTCTAGTCGACAGGTTCACATGGCTGATGACATAACCTAATCAGTCAGGCGGACATTTAGTGCAGACAAAATTATTAACAGATACTGACATTTACGCAAAACACTTCTAAAAACAGATTAGATTCTTGCAGAATCTTTCATGACCTCGAGACTTCCTGGGGCCGTTTCTCCCAAGTGCTGAAAGATTTGACACACACACACACTCTAGATTTTTGGGTCAAGAAATGATATTATTTTATTATATTATTATATTATTTTATTGTATTATTTTATTGTATTTCAAGTTTCAAGTTTCAAGTTTATTTATTTTTATATAGCCCAGATTCACAAACAATGTCTCAAAGGGCTTTACAATCTGCACATGGACGATATCGCTCTGACCTTTGTGCACTGCAAGCAGTGCGACCCTCGCATCGGATAAGGAACAACTCCCCCCAAAACCCTTTTAACAGGGGAAAAAATGGATGGGAGAAACCTCAGGAAGACTGCAGAGGAGGGACCCCTCTTCCAGGAGTGGACAGACGAAGCAATAGATACCGCATGTACAGATTAACAACACAATAATAATAACAGTAACAATAACAGTAACAATAAATGTATAACAAAGGCATGCCGATCCATCCAGTAGAGCGAGTCACCACCAGCCGATGAAGCACACAGAGGTCACCGATCAGAGGATCCACCACTCTGAGGACAGACCAGACAGTGCCTAAGTCATTCAGCTCAAAAAAGTTAAAGTCAAGGTTACTCTGGCAAAACCCCAAAACCACAGCAGAACCAAATGAGGCAGAACCAGCACTCCCCTAGTGGATGGTGAAACAGGACCACTGTACAGCTTGTGCTATCGCCAGCCATGGAAGCAGACAGAGGTAGCCGATTGCCGATGATCCACCACACAAAGGCCTGTGAGAGAGAACATTAAAAACTTTCCACCACACATGCCTGTAGGCATGCAAATAATGGTGAGAGGTAGGAGGTAAAGCGGCAGGCAGCTCCTTATGCGCCCCTATGAACAACTTACAAGGGAAGGTGCCTTGCTCAAGGGCACCCCTGTAGCACTCATGAGGTGAACTAGTACCTCTCCACTGCCAGTTCATACTCCAAACGTTTTGGTTCACGTGGGTCTTGAAACCAGCCACCCTCCGGTCCTCAGCACAAAACTCAGTGCATGAACTACGGCCATCATGATTATCACCATAATGATGTTCTAGATTTCATTTCTGTGGATACTAAGCTGTAGATACTAATGCTCGAAGGGGAAAATCAAATTCTTCCTTATTGTCGGCGCTGGATTTAGGTTCCAGTCATTTCAATGGCGTGGCTTCAAATCCCACTGCAGCCAGTCCACCAAGTCCTGAACTGGGGACCAGAAGTCTCCGGTTCAAGACCTGTGTTGGGCCAAAAATTTTGGAGTGTGAACTGACAGTGGGAGGTGTCAGTTCACCTCCCAAGCACTGCTGATGCACCCTTGAGCAAGGCAACGTACCCTGCAGACACACACACACACACACACACACACACACACACACACACACACACACACACACACACACACGCACACACACAGTAGAACTGTACAGCACTTATACTAACAGTCACCAGACTGGGTTGCCCCTAAAAAAACACTGATTCACTCAGAAGTATTGCAAAAGTTCAAAAACATCCCCAAAAGTTCAGTTAAAGCTAATGTGAGTCCATTACTGCACATTTACTGCAGCGGTCCCCAACCTTTTTGGCGCCACGGACCGGTTTCATCTAAGATGATATTTTCACGGACCGGTCTTCATTTGCTCGATAATAGTTAATGACGCCAGGACAGCTGTAATCCAATAATAAATCATCTGCAGTGGTTTAATGTAAAATGTAGACATCAACAGACAGTAAACAACCTTTTTTTCATAAATTGACAATCAACATTTCTGTAAACGAAATAATCTTAAGAAATAATTATATTAAAAACTCGATTCAAGTGACGGAACTGATGAGGTTTGTTTTGAAATATAGCGACATACAATCAGTGCATTCAACGTAGGAGAAATACTGATCATTTCCATTAAAAGGGTGGACAAGTCAATCAAATGATAACTCCGCAATTTGGTACCGGGTCGCGACCCGGTGGTTTGGGACCACTGACGTAGACGGATGTAACAGAGAATTGGGAAATTTTTCAAAATAAAACATTTTTCAGACAGAAATAAAACAAGGCAAGGAAAGGCAAGGCAAGGCAAATTTATTTATACAGCACAATTCATACATAGGCAATTCAAAGTGCTTGACAAAGGTCACAAAACACAAGAACACTTTAAAGATAAAAGGGGATTAAAACAAGACAACAAAATATCAATAAAAAGCAATGAAAAAGAGCAGTCATTTAAACAGGAGAATAAAATATTGAAATTATAACAACTGATTAAAAAATGCAGATAATTAAAAAACAAATTCAGGAAAATGCTGCATTGAACAAAAATGTCTTTAGCCCTGATTTAAATGAAGTGAGCATTTGAGCAGATTTCAGGTAGTCAGGCAGTTTGTTCCACAGGTGAGGAGCATAATAACTAAATGCTGCTTCACTTTGTTTGGTTCTGGTTCTGGGGACACAGAGTAAACCTGTCCCAGATGACCTCAGGGGTCTGGATGGAAGTAAATAAAATGGAAGTAATGTAAATTATTTTCTCTTTCTGTGCGGTCCAGTACCAAATGGCCCACGGACCGGTACCGTTCCGCGGCCCGGTGGTTGGTGACCACTGATATACTGTATCTCCAAATTCACCATGGAGTGAAGGAACCGAAGTTTGCGCATGCGCAAGAACATCCCGCCTTTTTAGGATTTGGGGGTGTGGTCAGTCACTCTGGAGTAGGGACACCAGCAGCAGTTCGTCTCCTTACGGCTGGACTTCAAATTCTTTGGTAAGTCTTTAATTATTATTGGTATGTGTAGTTTACTTTCACCATGGTGTAAGCACAGTTTACATGATTCATATGATTATATACTCAAATAGTTACAGATATGGGCTTCATTAGTTCAGGCGGCTAGGCTAGCCATGCAGGATGTGTTAGCTTGTTAATGCTCCTGATATTAAATTGTTTATGTGGCTAAACGCGAATCAATGAGGCTCCGGGCGTGGTACTAGTAACGGTATTAGTAATGGTACTAGTAACGGTACTAGTAACGGTATTAGTAACGGTACTAGTAACGGTATTAGTAATGGTACTAGTAACGGTACTAGTAACGGTATTAGTAATGGTACTAGTAACGGTATTAGTAATGGTACTAGTAACGGTATTAGTAATGGTATTAGTAATGGTACTAGTAACGGTGTTACTATTGGTGAGTTAAGTATAACTTGAGTCCGTCAGGATTCGTTAAGGGGCTTGTGTGTGTGTGTGAGAGTACGTGTGTGGGAGGGGGGGGGTGCTGATGCGGTCTCACACGGTGTCGGGTGGGAGTGGGGGGGCACCTCCGCCTCGGTCTCTCAGAGAACAACGTCCAGCAGCAAGAGATACGCCAGTATTACAACTATATAAAAATAGCTTAAGGCTTGATTTTAAATAAACGTCTTGTGAGCATCTGCTCATTGTGCAGTAAGTATGTTCTGCAGAATGGATGAAACGACGGCAGTTCCAACATACATGCATGCATGTATTTGATCATGGGACTTTATTTACTATATTTACTTTCATTGAATTTCTTTAAATTCATCATTAAAATGTTAATAAGGTAAATATTACCGTATTGGCCCGAATATAAGGCGGTGTTTTTTGTATTGAAATAAGACTGAAAAAGTGGGGGTTGTCTTACACTCGGGATTAGACATTGTACCCATTCACAACGCTAGATGGCGCCAGATATCTTTAAACCAGCGGTTCCCAAACTTTTCAGTCCGCGCACCCACTTCTACCTCCCGACTTAGCTGACGCCCCCCAATGCCCAAAACATAGAAGAAAAAGAAAGAACAGGCGTAGTCTTTATAGCCAATAAGGTATCAAGTCTAATAATATAGGCTCCTGTTAACACAGAATAGATTGATCAATAATGGGCCTAATGATCTCTCACTTTAGAAACGGTGGGGAGAATAATAGTAACAATATAAAAATGACAATAATAATATTTTAAGTCAAAATGGTCGCCGAGCGTGCCGACTACAGATGAGTGATGAACAGCAGTTATTACTATGTAACAAATAGGCCTATTTAACAAACTAACAGTTATTAAATGGTAACAAACATGCTACTCCCCAACAAAGAATCAAAATAACATAGGCCCAAGTTCAACATCATGTTTTCTCTTTCGAGTACGAGTCTCATTGTGTTCTTTACCCCCTTCTCCCGATGAAGTGTCCGGGTGAGTTTTCTGTGTTCTGTGCTCCTCGTTTTCAGTTTCCCTGTCTCGTCATCATCACTCTCTTTTTCCTGCTGGATTTCTTCATCCTGGTAGACTGCACAGCTCTCAGTTGGGCCAAAGTAGATAGATAGATAGATAGATAGATAGATAGATAGATAGATAGATAGATAGATACTTTATTAATCCCGGAGGAAATTGCATATATCCACTGCTCAGGCATTACTTAACAAATAATACTGGATAAACACCAGGAGAAAAGGAAACATTGACATCACAGGACATACCACAAGACATACATTACACTAACAGACAGGCACATGCAGCATTAACAGGACTTATATACTAAACTATAACTAAAATATAAACAGTAAAAAAATTAAAATATTACAGTATTAAAATATAAACAGTATAAAATAAAATCTAAACAGTATAAAATTGAATTAAAATATAAAACAGTATAAAAAATAAATAAATAAATTATATATATATATATATACAACAGTATAAAATTAAATTTAAATTAAATTAAATTAAATCCATTTTCAACCCCGTGCTGACCTCGCCACCTCCCCCCCGCTCCTCCTGAGAGAGTCATTGTACCCCCTGATGGCACGGGGCACGAAGGAGGACCTCAGCCTCTCTGTGGAGGCGCTGTGTGACAGCAGTCTGCCGCTGAAGGTGCTTCTCTGCTGGGAGAAGGTGGTGTGTAGGGGGTGCCTGGTGTTGTTCATGATGGCCTTAATTTTAGACATGGTCCTGCTCTCCAGAAGCGTCTCCACAGAGTCCAGGCTCAGCCCGACCACTGAGCCTGCTCTGCGGATGAGTCTGTTCAGACGGTCCATATCTCTTTTCCTGGCCCCCCCACCCCAACACACAATGGCGTATGACAGCACACTGGAGACTACGGACTGATAGAACATGAAAAGGAGCTTAGGACAGATGTTGAAGGAGGCCAGCCTCCTTAGGAAGTACATCCTGCTTTGCCCCTTCTTGTACACACAGTTGGAGTTGAGTGACCAGTCCAGTCTGCTGTCTAGCTGCAGTCCCAGGTACTTATAGTTTTCTACCACCTCCACCTCACTGCCATTGATGATCACCGGCTGTGGAGAGGGAGGTGCCCGCCGGAAATCCAGCACCATCTCCTTTGTCTTGGAGACGTTGAGCTGGAGCTGGTTCTGTTGGCACCACTCCACGAAGTCAGCCACCAATGCCCTGTACCCCCCCTCATCACCCTCCCGGATACATGCCACTATCGCGGTGTCATCGGAGTACTTCTGTATGTGGCATGTATCCTGTCCTCTTTCATTTATCCCAGATTTAATACCGGACAGACTGCCCGTTTTCAACCAGTTATGCATGTCGGCATATTATTGTTGCTGCTATCACAACAAGCTAGTACGCAGGGGTGAGTGTGTGTGTGCGTGGTTGTATGTCTTTGTGTGTGGCTCCGCGGTGCACTGGCGTGGTGCCCGGAGTGTCCCCCGCCTCACACCTTATACCACTCAGATAGGCTCCGGCTCCCCATGACCCGCTGCAGCGGTTATAGCGGTGGTAATATGAAAATGACTGTATTTCAAGGTGCTCAGCTGCCATTACACTCGCGCACCCCCTAGCGGCAGCTCACGCACCTAAGGGGGTGCGCGCACCACACTTTGGGAATCTAAAGCAAATGCTGAACTAATCTCCCCAGGCCAAAGGAACCCCTGTCACGAAGAAGAAAAATAAAAACAGCGGTAGCGCGAAGAAGAAAAATAAAAATAGTGGTAAGAAAGAAAAGAGAAGAAAATAAGAGAAGAGAAAACGGAGAAACGTAGCGACAATCTGGAGAAAAGTGGGTGGAAAATCGGCCAGGTTAGCAGCTGAGGAGAAGTTATGATGCAAACTTCAGGATGATGGTGATAAATGGGGCAGAGTCTTGAAATTAAATTTGGTGTTCAAAAAATGTTTTTTCAAACTTGAGTCTTGAAAAAGAGGGGGTCATCTTATAATCAGGGTCGTCTTATATTCGGGCCAATACGGGTAATTTTTAAAATTATGCAATATCTGAATGCGATGAGGTGATCTATAATATTCATATGAAGTATAGCACATAGAGAGTAATCTGTAATCTAGTAGTGAATAAATAACAGCATCTCTTTTCTTTAACTTTAACCTGTTATCTGATGTATATTTCAGTCGTGCTAAGGCATAGTTGAGATGTAGACATTTTTAGTCATATTTTACTCAATAATTATCTTAAAATTTCTTTATAGACACAATGTTGATAACATGATTTTTATATTGTGTTTACATTTGGCAGGTTTACACATCTGAATCAAGCTTCGGACCTCTACATTCTTTAAGTAAGTCATGCAATGATCAGTTTAAATTTGACATTAATTTCATCAATAAAACTGCCAATTGTGCAGGGAATGAAATCAAATTTAGGTGTGGGTAAGTGTGTGGCATGTCTGTCAAGGTCTCACCATGGTCATTAGCAAAGGATAGTTGAAACTGGGAATGCTGTGTTATTTAAAATTGTTCAGCAGGTTGCCAATAAGGTGTCCTGATGATTTCCCATACACATGTAGTGGTTTTAAGGGACTGTACTGTATGATTCTATGTCATTGCTTTTCCAATTGTACGGTAACACCATATTAGTATGTTTGAACAGCATTACTCTCTTTTATTATTACATTCCCTCACATTAAGTATTTTCGAGATACAAGTTACAAATTTACAAAGCACTTTTTTCTGGATTAAGGTTTTTGGTGACGCTGTGACTTAAATACTTAAAGAAATGTTTGCTTAATGTCTTTTTCTTCTACAGTTTTCTGTGTTTGTCTAGTTTGTGGCAATGTAAAGATTGTGGTGCTGAAGTGTCTAGATGCTCACAATATCTTAAACAGAGAAAGCATAGTCATTTTGGGCGTGGCCATCATATTAAGTGTATACACCCGGCTTGTCCATGCATCTTTAAGACTTGGAATTCACTTTTGACACACCTGTCAAGGAGTCATAGTAATGTCTTAAAGCACTCTGACAAATTTACATTTTCCTGCCAACTCTGTGGCTTTACTGAACTTGGAACTGAGCATGATTAATTTGTACATGTAAACCATCATCTAAAAAACAAAGAGACAGTCAGCTGTATGTTTAAAGGCTGTAAATTCAAAACCAACTTATATAGTACATTCAAGTCTCACAAAAGTCGGAAAGACAGCTTGCATTCATTTGTAGATTTTTTTTTCTGCAAGGTATTTTTATTAATTTTCGAAGTTATGAAAAGAGTTTGTACAATAATGTAAATCAGAGAAAGGGAAAAAATAAAATAAAATCCCAACCGCCCCTTCCCTTTCCCTTCACATAACAGGTTCACAAATTCACGATAATAACACAACTCATGTGCGAGATAAAGGTGAGCCTATCACACAAATATACAGATACACATACAACATTACCAAAAAAAAACCCTCCCAAAAAAATAACAACAACAGCAGCGAACAATAAATAAAAACAAAAGATGAATTAAAACAGATTACATTAGTAGGTTGTTACATAACAGCCACAAGATGGTATATGGCAAAATCTGGAAAACAGTGGCCCTTAGTTAAAGGGTTAACATTGCCCAATAATTGATATACATTATGTCCTATACATGCTAGGTCTATAGAAAAAAAAATTCAGATTATGGGAGGGTTTGTAAATCTGTAAAATATTGTATAAAAGAATACCACTGCTTAAAAAATCTCCTTGTCTCCCCACGTAGCATACATTTATTTTTTTCTAATTTAAAAACAAACAAACAATGTATTTCAACCAAACAGATACAAGGGGGGGTTGTGGTGATTTCTAATTAAGTAAAATTCTGCGGGCGGCACGGTGGCGCAGTGGGTAGCGCTGTCCTCCCATGGCTGCGTAGAGGGTTTGGTGGGGAAACCATGAAACGTTTTAAAGGCACAGTTCCTACATTGCAAATATAGGAATAAGTGTGTCTTAGGCAATTTATGTGAAGCAGATAGTTCTGTAAAACTACCAAAGACTCCACCTACGTATAAGTCATTAAAAGTCGTATACCGTTTCTCTCCCACAACTGGAATGCAACATCTTGAAAAGAGGGTGGAAAAAGATGATTATGGGTTACTGGTATAAGCGTTGAGGGAAAGAATAACTTAAAATGACGCCTGAATTGGTACCAGATTTTCAGAGTTACAGACAATTTGGTTGTCTGTGTAAAGGGAGGGAGATTTCAGAAGTGATGAGAAGAGGAGATCCGGGAGAGAGCATGACACATATGACCTCAGTTCAAGTTGGCACCACAGGGGTTGGGGGTTATGTACCCAAAACAGTCTTCTTCTTCTTTTCCTTTCGGCTTTTCCCTTCAGGGGTCGCCACAGCGAATCAATTTCCCTCCATCCAACCCATGTCTTTTGAATCCTCTTCTCTCACACCAACTACCTTCATGTCTTCCCTCATTACATCCATAAACCTCCTCTTTGGTCTTCCTCTAGGCCACCTGCCTGGCAGTTCAAAACTCTCCTTCTCCTTCTACCAATATACCAATATATTCACTATCTCTCCTCTGGACATGTCCAAACCATCTCAGTCTGGCCTCTCTGACTTTATCTCCAAAACCTCTAACATGTGCTGTCCCTCTGATGTACTTATTCCTGATCCTATCCTTCCTGGTCACTCCCAGAGAGAACCTCAGCATCTTCATCTCTGCTACCTCCAGCTCTGTCTCCTGTCTTTTCTTCAGTGACACTGTCTCTAGACCAAACAACATCGCTGGTCTCATCACAGTTTTGTACACCTTTCCTTTCATTTTAGCTGAAACTCTTCTATCACACATCAAACCTGACACTTTCCTCCACCCGTTCCATCCTGCCTGGACACACTTCTTCACTTCTTTTCCACACTCTCCATTGCTCTGGACTGTTGAGCCTAAGTACTTAAAATCCTCTACCTTCTTGATCTCTTCTCCCTGTAACCTCACTCTTCCACTTGGGTCCCTCTCATTCACACACATGTACTCTGTCTTACTGCGGCTAACCTTCATTCCTCTCCTTTCCAGGACAAACCTCCACCTCTCTAGCTTCTCCTCCACCTGTTCCCTGCTCTCACTACAGATCACAATGTCATCTGCAAACATCATAGTCCATGGAGATTCCTGTCTAACCTGGTCTGTCAGCCTGTCCATCACCATAGCAACAAGAAGGGGCTCAGAGCTGATCCCTGATGCAGTCCCACCTCCACCTTGAACTCCTCTGTCACACCTACAGCACACCTCACCACTGTCTTACAGTCCTCATACATGTCCTGCACCGCTCTAACATACTTCTCTGCCACTCCAGACTTCCTCATACAATACCACAGTTCCTCTCTGGGCAAGCTGTCGTAAGCTTTCTCCAGATCTACAAAAACACAATGCAGCTCCCTCTGGCCTTCTCTATACTTCTCTATCAACATCCTCAACGCAAATACTGCATCTGTAGTACTCTTTTTTGGCATGAAACCATACTGCTGCTCACAAATGTTCACTTCTGCCCTTAGTCTAGCTTCCACTACTCTCTCCCATAACTTCATTGTATGGCTCATCAGCTTTATTCCTCTGTAGTTGCCACAACTCTGCACGTCTCCCTTGTTCTTAAAAATGGGCACCAGCACACTTCTCCTCCATTCCTCAGGCATCTTCTCACTATCTAAGATCCTGTTGAACAACCCAGTCAGAAACTCTACTGCCACCTCTCCTAGACACTTCCAAACCTCTACAGGTATATCATCAGGACCGACTGCCTTTCCACTCTTCATCCTCTTCAGTGCCCTCCTCACTTTATCCTGACTAATCTTTGCTACATCCTGGTCCACAACAGTCACCTCTTCTAGTCTTTGTTCTCTCTCATTTTCCACATTCATCAACTCTTCAAAGTACTCTTTCCATCTTCCCATCACACTACTGGCACCTGTCAATAGACTTCCATCCCTATCCTTAATCACCCTAACCTGCTGCACGTCCTTCCCATCTCTGTCTCTCTGTCTTGCCAACCTGTATAGATCAGTCTCTCCCTCCTTACTGTCCAACCTAGCATACAAGTCATCATAAGCTTCTTGTTTGGCCTTTGCTACCTCTACCTTCACCTTACACTGCATCTCCCTGTACTCCTGTCTACTCTCCTCAGTCCTCTCAGTGTCCCACTTCTTCTTAGCTAACCTCTTTCTCTGTATACACTCCTGTACCTCCTCATTCCACCACCAAGTCTCCTTATCTACTTTCCTTCCAGATGACACACCAAGTACTCTCTTACCTGTCTCCCTGATCACATTAGAAGTAGTTGTCCAGTCATCTGGAAGCACCTCCTGACCACCCAGAGCCTGTCTTAACTCCTTCCTAAAAGTCATGCAACACTCTTCCTTTTTCAGCTTCCACCATTTCGTCTTCTGCTCTGCCTTTGCCCTCTTGATCTTCCTCACCACCAGAGTCATCCTACACACCACCATCCTATGCTGTTTGGCTACACTCTCACCTACCACTACTTTGCAGTCACTGATCTCTTTCAGGTTACACCGTCTACACAAGATGTAGTCTACCTGTGTGCTCCTACCTCCACTCTTATAGGTCACTCTATGTTCCTGCCTCTTCTGGAAGAAAGTATTCACTACAGCCATTTCCATCCTTTTTGCAAAGTCAACTACCATCTGTCCTTCTGCGTTCCTCTCCTGGATACCAAACCTGCCCATCACGTCCTCATCACCTCTGTTTCCTGCACCAACATGTCCATTGAAGTCTGCTCCAATGACAACTCTCTCACTTCTAGGTATGCTCTGCATCACTTCATCAAGGTCCGACCAGAATTTCTCCTTCTCCTCCAGCTCACATCCTACCTGTGGAGCATACCCGCTAACAACATTGAATATCACACCTTCTATTTCTAGCTTCAGACTCATCACTCTATCCGACACTCTTTTTACCTCCAGGACATTCGTAACAAACTCCTTCTTCAAGATAACTCCTCCTCCATTTCTCTTCCCATATATACCATGAAAGAACAACTTGAACCCTGCTCCTAAACTTCTAGCCTTGCTACCTTTCCACCTGGTCTCCTGTACACACAGTATGTCTACCTTCCTTCTCTGCATCATGTCAACCAACTCTCTACCTTTTCCTGTCATAGTTCCAACATTCAACGTCCCTACTCTTAGTCCTATACTCTTGGTGTTCCTCTTCTCTTTCTTTGAGCTAACGCACTTTCCTCCTTCTTCGACCAACAGTAATCCAATTTCCACCGGCACCCTGTAGGTCAACAGCGCCGATGACGGTCGTTGTTAACCCGGGCCTCAACCGATCCGGTATGGAAGTCATAGGTTTGATTCGCATCTTTGATTTGGCAAAATTTTTACGCCGGATGCCCTTCCTGACGCAACCCTCTGTATTTATCCGGGCTTGGGACCGGCACAATAAGACACTGGCTTGTGTCCTCTTGTGGCTACATTTGGTCATTAATAAGAAATGATTTGTTTAAAAGAGAACGGACATTAAGAAGTGCCATGTGCCGGGTGGTGTGGGGGGATGGATTCCTTGTTGGTGGTCTGTGTCTGTGTACAGTCTTGATATTGTTACGATGTATTCTGCAATTCCACAATATTCTTCTGGCACGACTGGACCAAACAATTGGTATTAAGGGATCAGCACTGATGTGGTTTAAGTCCTATTTAACTGACCGTTCCCAGTTTGTTCACGTTAATAACAACTCCTCTCAGTCAACTGCAGTTAGTTATGGAGTTCCTCAAGGCTCGGTTCTTGGTCCAATACTGTTTATCTTGTACATGCTTCCTCTGGGTAATTTGATAAGGAAACACTCCATCAACTTCCATTGTTATGCCGATGATACACAATTATATCTCTCGATTAAACCTGATGAAGTCAGCCAGTTGTGCAAATTACAGGCGTGTATCAAAGGGATTAAAGATTGGATGACGAATAACGTTTTGCATCTCAATTCTGATAAAACTGAGGTTGTTGTGCTCGGCCAAAAAACTGTTAGGGATGTAGTGCCAAGTGATACAATAACCTTGGATGGCATCACGTTTGAGGCCAAAACCACTGCGAGGAACCTAGGTGTCATCTTTGATCAGGATCTCTGGTTTAACACACACATTAAGCAGGTTTCTAGAACGGCCTTTTTCCATCTCCGAAACATTGCTAAAATCAGGCATATTTTAAAACGGAGTGATGCAGAGAAATAAATCCACGCTTTCATCACTTCCAGACTAGATTACTGTAACGCACTTTTTTCAGGCGGCCCCAAAAAGTCGCTGAAGACTCTTCAACTAATTCAGAATGCTGCCGCCCGTGTTCTGTCCAGGACCAGTGCCAGAGACCAGGTTCTGACCAGGACCAGTGCCAGGGACCATATTTCTCCTGTGCTGGCTTCTCTGCACTGGCTTCCTGTGAAAGCTAGGATAGATGTTAAAATACTCCTCCTCACTTCCAAAGCCCTTTGTGGCCAGGCACCGACCTACCTGAAGGAACTTTTAGTTCCTTATAATCCATCTAGAACATTACGCTCTCAACATACTGGCCTACTGGTGGTTCCTAGAATTTATTAAAGTAGGACGGGGGCTAGAGCCTTTTACTATCAAGCCCCTCTATTGTGGAACCACCTCCCTCCTCAGTTCGGGCGCAGACACCCTCTCACTATTGAAGACTAGACTTAAAACTTTTCTTTTTCATAAATTTTACAATTAATGGCAACTTAGGTTACTTACTACTTTTATTTTCATATAGACCTACACTGCTGGAGACTCAACATCCAGACTCACTGAGTTCCTCTCTCCTCCCCCTTCTCTCCAACCATCCCTGTTACTCCTCCTCCTCTCTGATCTCACTCTCCAAGTCTCCAATCACACTGTACTAACTAAACTTCTTCTCTGGAGTCTCTGTGCTCTATGTTCTCCCAGGTTTTTCTCAGGTTCACCCCTCATCTGCCCATCTGCTATGGACCTGCTCTTCCCATCCCACCAGTACCACCCCTAACCTAATTATCGGCTGGGGTCCGGCTTCCTTTTTCCTCTGCGCCACCATACTGTTCCACCCGTCATCCACCCATCCGCTGTGGACCATCTGCTGTGGACCTACACCTCCCAAACAACGGTGTCACCCCTCACCTAACCATCAACTGGGGTCCTGCTGCCTCTCTTCCTTGGTGTCATCCTACTGTTCCACCCCTCATCCGCCCAGCCGCCGTGGACCTTCCTCTGTGGACCTGCACCTCCGAGCCCACCAGTATCACCCCCATCTCTCCATGTGCTGTGGACCTTCTCCTCCAAGCCCACCAGTACCACCCCTCAACTATCCATCGGCTGGGGTCCTGCTTCCTTTCCTCCTCCTTCCTCCATACAGTCATCCACACAGCTGTAATTGTGCCTTGACTTTATCAACCCTTACCATATTGATACTGTCTCTCTCTGGCCTGTCTCACTCTCTCTCTGTTTCTCTCTCTGATGCTGTTCTTATCTTCCTTTGATTTCTTTTCCACCCAACCGGTCGAGGCGGATGGCCGCCCAAAAGAGTCTGGGTTCTGCCCGGAGTTTCTTCCTCATCGAGGGAGTTTTTCCCCGCCACTGTCGCTTATGCTTGCTCTGGAGGGTTCAGTTGGGTTTCTCTGTCTGTTAAAGTGCTTTGAAATGTGTGCTGCCATGATTAAGCGCTATATAAATAAAACTTGATTGATTGATTGATAGAAGTCCGTTTGACGGTGTGTCTAGTGGTGATTAAAACAGGGATGGATGAGCAGGAGGTGTCCAAGTACTTACAGTAAGGGTTGCTGGTCAGCAGAGGGGTGCATGATGGGGGCAGGGTGGAAGAGTTGTGTTCGTTTCTGTTGTGGTGTCCAGGTGCACTTCTGGAATGATTTGTCATATACTACTGTTTTGACAGTTAATGGTAACAGCATGGGCCGTTCAAAAAGCAGGTTTAGTGGACAACCAGGGTGAGTTAACCCTGAAATCAGGGAAAACCAGGGCTTTCATTTTCACAAAGGGAGGTAAGTTAACCCAGAGTTAGAGCAGTAACCCTGACCTGTTTCATGACGCGAGGTAAAGTGAACCTCTGGGTTTGTTACCACAGTAACAGGCTATCTGAACATAACGTGGTCGGTAGCAGGTTTTATTCCACAAACCCAGGGTTTCCTCTGACTCCGCCCCCTTTCACCGCCGCATTTCCTGGTTCTGTTGGACGGAGAGTCTGACCAAAGTAAGGTTTTATAAATAACTCCGTATTTCAGAGGTGAACATAGCATGTCCGTTTGACGAGGAACCCCTTGATGGAGTTTCTGCATTCAGAGATTTTAATTTTTTTTTGTATCGCGTTCAGATGTCCTGTCATATCCTGTCGGACAGTTCTCTTTATGATCGGTCAGTACCGATCATACTGATAGATACTGATCCATCCTCACATCTGCAGCAGTGCTGTGTGTAGGTAGTGGTCCGGTCAGTTCTTTATTTTTTATATGCAAACGGTAATTTCTCTATACAATGTGAGAGATGCTCAGTGCAGCTCGCCTTGAAACTTGTACCCCAGTTTTTCTATTTCCTTGGAGATAACCCATCAGAATCATCAAGGAGGAGTTCCACAGGATTGAAGGTGAATAATGTAGAAATCTGATAAATTAATTTCAAATGATATTCTGTTAATAACATTGTGCTACAACCTCAGAATTGGATTATTAACTTTAATTTCCTTTAGGATTTCCCAATGTAATTGGCTGCACAGATGGTACCCACATTCCCATTTAGGTACATGTAGACTGAACATTGTTTCAACACGTTCAAGACTGCATCATAGACAAACAAACATCTGTCCAGATCATGTGATGCTGCAACTACATTTCTGACATGGAGGTCTGGGTCTGTTCCTGACTCTTGTGTATACTGTATGTTCTTACCTGAGCAGCAGACTGTAATGTGGTCAGTAATCTACAGATTTGCACAATAATTTGCTTGTCTTCATTGTGTAATCCATTCTAATGAATACACTATACATTACAGGAGAGAGCCTACGACACCTCAGGATGATTCCTGCTATCCAGGACTGCAGAGCAGTGACAGACACCATCTGCCAGAATCATCTCAGAGTCACCATCACCACCATCACAACGGGCAATAAAAACATACAATACACATTTCCTGTGGTAATCTTTATTTCTGACAAATACAGAGTTAGTTTTTGTATCGTTACAATACTTTACATTCTAATAGTTAACATGATTCACCTGTGACCATCACCCACCTCTAACTTGTGCTCCAGTATCTCTATGTCCAGATCTGTCCTCCTAATCTGGAGGTCCTAGTAAAGCATTTCTATTTTCAGTATTTCTTTAGAAAGTGAATTCTATAAACCTCTTTAGCAGATAGATGGGAATACAGTACATGAGGAGGACAATAAAACATAGTTACATATGAATTTCACAGAATGAACCGCTGGTGGTCACTGAGCGTCTACTTCACTGTGATAGTCTGTGCAGTTGGGACCCTTCTGCTACTGTCCATCCATGCTCTGTTAAAAAAGGATGAGAATTTGTTAATACTTCAGTAGCGTATAAATGTCACACTCTGTATTCCACCAGAATGTGAAGTAATGGGAAGAGAACAATCAGTAACATAAAATATTATCCCACCTTTGTTTTCTTAAATTTCTTGTTAATTTCTTTCTTTTTCTTAATCATTATTAACTCCTGTGTGTATCATGTGACTAAAACAGACATAAAATAAAACCTGGAATACCTTAAGGCGGTTATAAGCAGTACAATGCCACGGCCACTGATGTAAGAACTAAAGCAGTTTTGGCTATTACTGTATCACACGAGCTACATGTCAGCTCTTGATTTCAGTTCTTAGACAATATCGGTGAACGCAATGGTGTGAATATCCTTCTCAACTGTTTTTGTAACGTGCATATGCTGATTTACTGTTTTATCTACACAACAATAAAACGTTTTAATGTATTTCCTTATTGATATACTGTAGATGACAGCGCATTTATGTGCGTGAAAAAAAGCGTTACGTTGGCGATGAAACAACTGAACAGTCAAACGTCCACTTAATATTTATTGTACAATATCAAACATAATGAGGATGAGAGGATCCATAACGAGATGATGAAGTCTGACCCATGTGAATGATGTTTTTATTTTCATTCTCAGCTGGTGACGTGCCCTTCTCCCCCCACTGGACCGCACCTAAATAAAATTAATTAATAAACTATTCTTGAAGCCGTTTACTTCCGTATTTTTACCGTGAGTGCAACGGACTTAGAACTTACGCATCGACTTGAGCAGCAATTCACTCCCACGACATCTCGCTCTTTGCAGCTGCAACGCTTTTCTCTTTCTTCTGAAAATTTCCTCAAAGTCTTTCTATTCATAAATTAAAATCTGTACTCCGACTTCCGTATAGCGTTGCGGTACGCATCTCGTACGTCGTCATGGTGAATCGATGAATTGGGGCTCCATTGATGATGGCTTCTTTTCAAGTTGTCATGTCTGTTAAACTGCGGGTCAATTTACTCTGGGTTAGAAAAACTAACCCTGAGCCGCGTTTGTGAAACTGAAATCCCTGGTTTTTCCAAGTTCAGGGTAAAGCAACCCAGAACCACAGGTTTACCTCAGGGTAGGTTAACCCTGCCTTCGTGAAATAGGCCCAATGACACCTGAAGTGTGTTTCGGACGTCCGGTCTACTCCGCAGTTTGGTTTTCATTACGGTCACTGCAGAAAATCCCGTTTCACAAAGACAGAAGGTTGGAAATGGAAACAGGGTTTTCGATCTCAGGATTAGCTGCCTTGACTTTAATCCAGAACACTGGCGCAATTGTGGACGTTTAATTTAGGGGTAATGGTTGATGACCTGTCATGTGATGTGTCATGTGATAAAACATCTTTCAGACTCCGAAATAAATTAAACGTACCGGTAAGTAATGCAAATTATTTTTTTCTTTCTTTGTGGCCTGGTACCAAATGACCCACGGACCGGTACCGGTCTGCGGACCGGGAGTTGGAGATCACTGGTGTAGTCCATGGACTTCCTGTGACTGAAACTGTAGAGCCTGGTGGTTCAGACAATGAGGAATGCTGTGACAACAGCGAGCCTAATGTTGATTTGAATACAACAAAGGATTAGACAGATATAATTCAACAAAAAGTTGCAGCATTATTATTAAAACTAGAAAATATTTTTCATGTGCCAAGTGCTGCAATTGATGAATTGCTCAAAGAACTTCAGTATTTGTTGAGTACAGCATTTCTGTGTGTAGTACAACGGATGTGATACAAGACACGCTCAGTAGTTACAACCTGCAAGTTGATCAAACTGTCATTAAAGAACTTGCATCCGCTGTCTGTGTATCTAATCCCATATGCAAGTCAATTGGTAAAGGATGTTCCTTGGTAACATCGTTAAAGCGCAAAAAATACTACATAGACAATTTCAAGGTTGTAGAACCCACAGAATATATACTGAATGAAAAAGGCAAAAGAACATCGCAATATGTTCCAGTATTAAAAGTTCTGCACCAGCTTTTCACAGACTGTCACATTCTTAAATTATTCGACAGTGGTATCACATCAGACCAATAAAGAAAATAAGTGATATGCAGGTCTTACCGGGTTGGTTTGTTTTTTAAAGAAAACAGTTTTTTATCAGGGGGCCAAATGAGAGTGTTACGTAATTTGTATGTGGATGATTTTGAGATTTGTAATCCGCTCGGCACATCTTGCAAAAAACGTAAAATCTGTGCTGTTTATTGGACTCTCAGCAACTTTACATTGTCCTCATTGTCTTACATTCATTTGGCTTTACTGTGCAGGTCTGAAGATGTCAGGAGTTACACTTGAAAAGGTCCTAGAGGCCTTGTTTAGGGATCTTGTAACTTTAGAAATTTTCAATGTGCAGTTCCACTATGTGTATTACGAGAATCACCATTACGTGAATAACTGAGCATATTCTCTTTGTCTTCTGCCAATTTTTTATGTGCAAAAGATAAATGATGAATTTAATTGAATTACAACACATCCAGACAACCTTCATGGCACGGTTGGACAGTCTTCAGCCTCAGCTGACAGCAGTTTTCCAGAAAAAAGGAGGTGTCATCAGCCAGAAACTAGCTAAACATCTGCAGATCTTACAAGAGGTAACTCTTCATTCATTGTTGTCTATATGTGTGCTTTAATATATTCTGTTTCAGTAAAGCTTCAATCATTAATGTAAGACACATATTTTACATATTTACATGTAAAAACCCCACCCCTGTGGAGCCACCAGCCGCAGGGCAGATCGATGGGGTCGGGTGTGCTGCCATATGGGTGGCAAGGATGACAGGGGGTCACAACAGAGCAGACCCAGGCAGCAGAAGCTGGCTTTGGGGACGTGGAATGTCACCATAGTGGCTTAGGTTGCGGTGGCGCAGTGGGTGGCGCTGTCGCCTCACAACACGGCGGACCGGGGTTCGAGTCCCGCTCTGTGCGGGGTTTGCATGTTCTTCCCGTGTCTGCGTGGGTTCCCTCCGGGTTTTCCGGCTTCCTCCCCCCTCCAAAAACAAGCGCTTCAGGTTAATTGGCCCGTCCCAAATTGCCCGTAGGAGTGAGTGTGTGTGTGGTTGTATGTCTTTGTCTGTGGCTCTGCGGTGCACTGGCGTGGTGCTCGGAGTGTACCCCGCCTCACGCCCTATGCCAGCTGAGATAGGCTCCCCGTGACCCGCTATGGCGGATACAGAGGTACAAAAAAATGAATGAATGACATGTAGTGATGTTTCTTGTCCAAGTCAGTACAGTAAGATGTTTTGTCCCTGTTGATTATACGATAGAGCCAGCCATAGAGGTGAAGCACAAAACTACACCTTGGAACACACAGTGCCAATAAAACACTTGATGCACAAATTGACAGTGCCCTGATTGAAATCAGAAAATGTACAATGTATTGTAAAAATGTTTATTTGTGGCAAAGCATTGTAATGTTTCCCTTTTCTCCTATTTACTTAAAATATACAGGGCGTCGAAGGAAATGCCATCCTGACTGCCATGCAGAAGTGAGCCATGGGCATTTACGTCATCGGCAAGGAGAATGGAGATCCTGGAGATCGTGATTATATAGGAATTTATGTTGATGGAGAAATCATCCTGGACAACATTGGTTCTACAGCCCAGGCTTGTGCAGTGATGCTTGGAGTGATCTACCCATTGAACCTGGCCTACCCCATGGAACTAAGACGCTATGACAAATTTGTTCAAAAAGTTCTCACGGAAATGGATGGGGACAAGTTTTCCCCCAAAGTCCTTGGACTAAAGAACAAAGTTAGTGTTGAACTGTAAAACTTCTTTGGCCACAATTGTTTTCTTTGGTGTTTGTGAAAGTGGAAAGGTAAGGTTAATGTGATTTGTTTTCATTTTGTTTTCCAGATGTGGCCCACTGTGTATGGTTTGTTCAATGTTAAATTTTTGTTTCATATTAAAGTTGGTTGTCTAAATACATTTTGTGGTTCTGTGTGATGTATGATAGCTAAAAATATATCATTGCAATCAGCTGAATAAAGAAAGATAGTATTTAAATAACTTAATTGATTTAAATGTATTATAAAAATTAGAAAAGCATACATAATTTACTTATGTACATTTAAAATGGATTTAATTGGATTTACTAAGGAAACTTGTGTTAAATCTACTCAAAATAGTTTTGGAGGAGTTACAGAATATAATTTAATTGAATTTACTTAAAAATTATTAGTTCAATCAACATAATAAAAATATCTAACTTCAGATAAAATTGTTTCGTGCAACCTCTTACAATATGCTCCGTCCAGATTCTAAATGTCCCTCGAGGACAAAAGTAGGATTATGCCTGTGTCTCATGTTCTTGTCCATATATTTGCTTTTTTCTCTGTGCCTCCAGATGGACATGGAAGTGGAGGAGATAGAGATGGTCAACGAGGAGGAGGAGACAGGGGAGGGTCACGAGGGTGGGGTGTTGGAGTCCTCAGACACCTCCTACCCCACCTTGAAGAGCCTCATCCAGCTGTGGCGCAGCCTGAATACAGGTTTGTGAGGAACATTGATTAAATCATTGTCAACACATTAAGTATTTGTACTTTGATTGGATTTCATGTTGTAGTTCTACTCTAGAGGAAAAATGGCACTTATACTTCACCTTACAAATACCAGAAAACAGATTATTTTATTCTTTATTTTAAAATTATTAAAAGCACAATAAATAAATACGAGGGGCATTGCCACAAATTAATACGACCGATTTAATAAAATGCCATTCGCCTTTACCAATAATCAGCATATACAGTAAGTGATGCCTAAACTTTGAAGTTTTGATATTTACTGTAATGTAAATATGTAATGTAATTCAAACTATGTCTTTATCTCTCTCCCCACAAACCAGAACCATGAACTCTCTTTTTTACATCTTTTTCCACAATAGGTGTGACAATTTTCAGCCTTGGAGAGAAGACCTTGAAAAGCGTGGCGGAGAAGATTGTCACTGAAATGGCTAACAAGAAGGAGATCAGACCTCGGTACCGAAAGCGCATGCTCCAATCTCTCCTTCAAAGCTGCAGGTATCTTCTGAGACATCACCAAACACTGACTCAAACATAAATGACCTACATTTAGGCTTTCAGCTGATGCTGTTATCCAAAGCTGCAAATGACACTGGAAGATTTCAGTGTCTTTCTAAGAGAAAGCTAAACAGAATATAAAGCATCAAACCTTTAATTATGAAACACCGTCTCAGACGACCAAGTCACTCTGCCTGTTTACTTAGGTCTTTATTAGAGGTGAACACTGTCATGTAGTGAACTCAGTTCTCTCTAGAAGGACATTCGGTTCCTAGGTTTTCATTTGCTTGTTCTATAAGGCAAGAAAAATGAGAAAAAAATAAGAGCTTGATTAAGAATAAAGCCAAAAGAGCGTTTATTTTGCTTGGGTCCATTTTTATAGTGTATGCTATTTTTCTGTAGATATTTTTCGTTTGGAAGCATCTTTCAATTTTTAAATGGGGTGGTCATAAGCTACTCAGGAAAATCAAATCAATTCAACATATTCCTACTGATAGAGCTTTTAAAGAAGTTCATCACAATTACTAAGTGTTTTATCAGATAATTATTTAGTCCTCGTGTCGCTGTTTACAAGCAACAGCAATGATTGAAACACTCAGCTGAAGAAACCAAAGCTCTCATCCTCTTTTCAGTCCTCTGTAATAATGACCACTGGTTCAGCTGAGGTCCGTCGACCTGATACAGCTAGAGTCACAGCAGAGGGTATTTATCCAGATGAGTTCTGGGGCCAGAGTCTGGTTTAAGACTCTAACCTTTCCATTGCTATTTTTTGTGTCATAAATCATGGATAAATGTTTATCAGGGGTGACTGAACACCACTGCACTGGCTTGTCATACTGCATTCAGTCACATACGGTATTCCTTTGGTGCTTAACCATATCACAAATGTGTCCAGCTGCACCATCCACACTCAGAGCAGCACCACTGAAAAGCCCACAATGTACAAAGATACTTACAGACCCATCAGGGAAATATGACTGTGATGCTGCGTGGCAGATTTGAATACAAAAGCATGCCACAAAAACAGATGAAGAAAGTTCACTTTACGTAGTTTTTAGATAACAGCAGAGATTAAAAACAGAACAGTCTGTCAGACTAGCAAATGAAGGAACAGGACATCACATTTCTGATTCTGCATAATAAGGTAAAAGTACAAACAGGCAGGTCAGGTGTAACATAATTCAGAAATGCTCAGAGGTCAAGCAGACCATTGGAGAATTGTTGGGTCTAAATCTCGAACACTCACTCAAAAACTGTTGTAAGCTAGACCAGGGTCATCAGACAAAGGCACCCAGAGAGGTTTTAAAGTTTTACCAGCTGCAGCAGGGAGAGACACAGAAGAGATGCACTTGACTTGGTGCAATTCAAAGTAGACTCTGACTCTGTCCCACCCGGCTGCTTTCTTTTATTAAAAAATGGATAGAGCAGGGTTAGACAAAGACGCGCGCAGGCGTCGTAACAGTTTAGATCACACACAAGGTGAAGAACAATAAGATGTTTTTCTACATGTCGGGAGTTAACTTGTGGTTATCTATGTTGGAACATTCTAATCGTCATCAAGGTTGTAGCTGTCTGCAGTAGGGGATTAACCGGAACAGGATGTGTTTGTTAGTACATTCGGGTGCAGCACTTCTAAGGTAGATTATGACACTTTAGAAACACACATATACTTCATTTAAATTTTAGCTTATCTTACAACAACCTAGCAAGGAATGAATGAAAATGGGCTGGTATTCAGTCAACAATGAGAGACTAATAAGGGGAGGTAGTGAGAAGGGAAAATCTGGTGAAGAGAATGAGCTGATGCAAGCATGAGCGGTAGGCTCTGAAGTGGTAGGACAGTTGGGGATAAGGCATAAAGACAAATCGAAAGAACTGTTATATACATACAGCTACTGTATATTGGGTTTGTGATATGGATTATTGATGACATAAAAGTAACAACATTGCCAAAGTGACCATGGAAATTTGACAAATCTATGTTTGCAGTCCATATCCCTGGCTCAGAAAATCATTGTACAAATGTTGAATAAAACATTTTTCGTTACTGTTTGTCTATAAGTTCGATCCACAGTTGTTGGCACATACTGCATATAACATTAGTCAATCTCAAGGCATTGATGACCTCAAGGAGATAAAGATCTGGAACTCACATGACAAGTGAAACCAACACTATGAAACCGTTATTATCATTTCCTCGACCTAAAGAAGAGAGAATCTACATTAACGACTACGCTAACTACAAACATTGATTTACCCAGAGGAAAAATCACCCCAACACAAATTCAGCAATGTTATCCATATAGCCTACTGCAGAGAGGAGTGCATGTATGTATCTGCATGCAGGTAAAACAAAACTACCACTCTTCACACGGATAGCACAACATAATGATTGTGTTCACTGGTGTTTAGATATCTGTGCTGCCGAGTTAAAACTAAAAAGATCTGCATGCTTCAGAGTCAGCCTTCAAAAAACAACTGAGGCTGCTGAGTTACATCAAAACTCAAATTCATAACTTTCATGTCATAGCAGGTCACCGGTGAAAAGCTATTTGCAAGTACATAATGAAGTACAAAGTCTAACCACCCTCAGGACGCCGCGGTGAAATGATGCATAAATAACATATGAAACACTTTTATCATCAAAAGCCACCTTTATGGATGCTGGAGATGCCATAAAGATTGTTTTACTAACCATTAAAACCTCTGGCTTTATTTGACCATGAAGGATTAAGTGAGTGACAGTCTGGTACTGTTTTGTAAATACCTTGAAATTGCATCCTACTACAACACAAACCTCGATTGTTGAGTTCAAAATATAGTAGACAGAAGTGTAACTCTCACTTTAACATATAAGAAAAGTATAAATCATTTTTGTCAAATTAATAAAGCTGTCATGGGTGTGTTTTGGACCCAAATACAGAACACCCAGGGAGAAGTCCACTTTCATAGCTTTAATCAGCAAAATCCTAATCAGAAGATCAGGCAAGGAACGATCAAACAGGCAAAATTCAGGAAACAAACATGGAAGTCGAAGAAACCTGAAGAGTAGGATGAGTAACTAACAACCTGGCAGCGAACTGAGGTGAGCAGAACATGAGTAGAGTGGAGCCTGAGTGGAGATGACGGCAGCAACACAAGTGACAGGAATGAGTGGATTGAGTTGGAGTGAATTCGGGATACAGAGGACAGGAGGGAAAACTGGAACTGGGAGCATGACAGAAGCAGATTTCAAAAGTATTTAATCTCATCTCATTCATTAATATCTAATCGCCAGTGATGTTGAAAGACTGCAGGGAATAAATGATCTATCAATGCTGTCACTAACTCTTCAGTGTGACACAAAAACACCCAGTAACACATGTTGTTTTCTCCCCAAAGCCAATCAGATGACCTGGAGAGTCGAGCTTTGTCTCAAGGGGTGGACCTGCAGAAGCTTTTAGTCAAAGAAAGGGTAAAATCATCCATTTATGGATAATTCATGTCAATCTGTCCTTGATCTGATGTCATAACAATGATAAGATCATGACAGTGATCATGAATTGTCAAATGCTTGGTTGTAAAATGTCAATCGTAAATTATACATTGTACATGTACAATGGCTCACTTCTGTTAATTCTCTGTTCCCTCAGACGGACGGATCCGACCTCGTGGAGGCCTCCATGGTGCTCGTGGGTGAGCTAGTGTCTACGTTGTTTGCTTGCATGTTTCCATGTGTTCCTTTGCCTACGTGTGTGGGCTTATTTAAGAGTTTGACATTTCTGTCTGTTTGAACTAGGAGCTTTGGACTTTCTGGAAAGACCCACAGTTACGTTTGTGCGTCTGAAGGAACGTGAGGTGCTTGCCTCAATCCCTGTACGCTTCGTCTTTATCATGGTGGGCCCCACAGAGGGTGATATGAACTACCACGAGACTGGTCGTGCTATGGTAGCCCTTCTGGCTGATAAAGTGAGTGACCTTTCCTTTTTTTAACAAACTTGGATATGTATGTGTGAGCAGTGACACAGTAACAGAACGCATAGCTATCATTTGACAATTTCATATTCAGTCTTTGATGCACAAATCCATCCATCCATCCATCTTCCACCGCTTATCCGTAGTCGGGTCGCGGGGCGGGGGCAGCATCTTCAACAGGGAGCCCCAAACTTCCCTTCCCACCCACATCCACCAGCTCTGACTGGGGGATCCCAAGGCGTTCCCAGGCCAGTGTTGAGATATAATCCCTCCACCTGGTCCTGGGTCTGCCCCGAGGTCTCCTCCATGCTGGACGTGCCAGAAAGACCTCCCTAGGGAGGCGTCCCGGAAGCATCCGCACCAGATGTCCAAACCACCTCCTTTCCACGCGAAGGAGCAGCAGCTCTACTCTGAGCCCCTCGCGAACAGCAGTGTTTCTCACCTTATCTCTAAGGGAGACACCAGCTATCCGCCTGAGAAAGCCCATTTCAGCCGCTTGTATCCGCGATCTTGTTGTTTCGGTCATGACCCATCGCTCATGACTTTAGGTGAGGGTAGGAATGAAGATTGAACGGTAGATGGAGAGCTTTGCCTCTCGGCTTAGCTCCCTCTTTGTGACAACAGTGTGGTAAAGCGACTGCAATACCGCTCCTGCTGCCCCAATTCTCCGTCCAATCTCACGCTCCATTGTTCCCTCACTCGTGAACAGGACCCCAAGATACTTAAACTCCTTCACTTGTGGAAGGACCTCATCCCCACTCGGAGAAGGCGGTCCACCGGCTTCCTGCTGAGGACCATGGCCTCAGATTTGGAGGTGCTAATCCTCATCCCCGCCGCTTCACACTCAGCTGCAAACCGGACCAGTGAGCGCTGCAGGTCACAGGCTGATGACGCAAACAGGACCACATCATCTGCAAAAAGCAGCGATGCAATCCTCTGGCCACCAAACTGTAACCCCTTCTCACCACGACTACGCCTCGATATCCTGTCCATGAAAATCACAAACAGAATTTGTGATAAAGCGCAGCCCTGGCGAAGTCCAACAGCGACTCGGAACAAGTCCGACTTACTGCCGAGAACCCGAACGCATCTCTCACTTTGGGTGTACAGGGATTGGATGGCCCTGAGGAGAGGCCCCCCTCACCACATACTCCCGCAGTACTTCCCACAGTATATCCCTGGGGACTCGATCGTACGCCTTTTCCAAGTCCACAAAACACATGTAGACTGGATGGGCATACTCCCAAGTCCCCTCTAGGATCCCTGTGCGTGTAAAAAGCTGGTCCGTTGTTCCACGACCAAGACGGAACCCACATTGTTCCTCCTCAATCTGAGGCTCGACAATCGGCCGGACCCTCCTTTCCAGCACCTTGGAGTAAACTTTCCCAGGGAGGCTGAGGAGTGTGATGCCCCTGTAGTTGGCACACACCCTCTGGTTCCCCTTTTTTTAAAAGAGGAACCACCAACCCAGTCTGCCACTCTTTCACCATTGTCCCAGACTTCCACGCAATGTTAAAGAGGCGTGTCATCCATGAAAGCCCCTCAACACCCAGAGCCTTCAGCATTTCCGGGCGAATCTCATCAACACCCGGGGCTTTGCCACCGTGAAGTTGTTTAACTACCTCGATGACTTCATCCCAAGAGATTGACTCTGATCCCCCATCATCCTCCAGCTCTGCCTCTGCAACAGAGGACGGGTCAGTTGGGGTAGTTGGATTCAGGAGTTCCTCAAAGTGTTCCTTCCACCGACCAACAACCTCCTCAGTCGAAGTCAACAGTGTCCCATCTTTGCTGTATACAGCTTGGATGGTCCCCCGTTTCCCCCTCCTGAGGTGTCAGTCCTCCAGACAGTCCTCCAGAACAACTTTGGTGCCGTCTGATAGTCTTTCTCCATGGCCTCTCCGAACTCCTCCCACACCCTCTGTTTTGCCTCCATCGCAGCCGAGGCTGCAGTCCTTTTGGCCTGTCGGTACCCTGCAACTGCTTCAGGAGTCCCCAGGGACAACATGCCCCTGAAGGCCTCCTTCTTCAGTCGGACAGCTTCCCTGACCACCGGGGTCCACCACGGTGTTTGAGGGTTACCGCCCCTTGAGGCACCCAAGACCTTGAGACCACAGCTCTCAGCTGCAGCTTCAGCAATGGAAGCTTTGAACATCGACCATTAAGGTTTAATGCCCCCAGCCTCCACAGGGATGCACTAGAAGCTCCTTCGGAGGTGGGAGTTGAAGGCCTCGCGGACTGAGTCCTCCTCCAGACGTTCCCAGTTCACCCGCACTACTCATTTGGGCTTACCAGGTCTATCCAAAGGTTTCCTCCGCCAACGGACCCAACTCACCACCAGGTGGTGATCAGTTGAAGCTCTACCCCTCTCTTCACCAGAGTGTCCAAAACACACGGTCAAAGGTCAGATGATACGATCACAAGATCAATCATTGACCTCCGACCCAGGGTGCTCTGGTACCAGGTAAACTTGTGAACATCCTTGTGTTTGAACATGGTGTTAGTTATGAACAATCCGTGACTACCACAGAGTCCAACAACATAACACCGCTCTGGTTCAGATCAGGGAGGCCATTCCTCCCAATCACGCCCCTCCAATTGTCTCCATCATTGCAGACGTGTGCATTGAAATCCCCCAGGAGAACAATGGAGTCCCCTGCAGGGATCCCTTCAAGGACCCCATTTAGGGACCCCAAGAAGGCTGAATAGTCCGAACTGATATTTGGTGCGTATTCACAAATAACAGTCAGAGTTTCCCCCCTCACAGCCTTAAGGTGTAAGGAGGCGACCCTCTCATCCACTGGCGCTCAGCCGGGGGCTTGTGAGTATCCCCACACCCGCCCTGCGCCTCACGCCTGACGCAACTCCAGAGTAAAACAAGGTCCAACCCCTATCCAGGAGTTTGGATCCAGAACCGAGGCTATGCGTCGAGGTAAGCCCCACCAGATCCAACTGGTAACGCTCCACCTCCAACACAAGCTCCGGCTCCTTCCCCGCCAGTGAGGTGACATTCCACGTCCCCAAAGCCAGCTTCTGTCTCCCGGGTCTGGTCCGTCGTGACCCCCTGTCGTCACTGCCACCCATATGGCAGCGCACCCGACCCCATCGGTCTGCCCTGCGGGTGGTGGGTCCACAGGGGTGGGAAGAGTCCACGTTGCCTTTTCGGGCTGAGCCCGGCCGGGCCCCGCGGCAGACCCGGCTACCAGGCGCTTTCTGACGGGCCCTCCGTCCAGGCCTGGCTCCAGATGTGGGCCCCGGGTTTCCTCCGGGCAGGGTCACATTTTTCCCTTTTCCGTTTTTCATGGGATCTTCTGAACCATTCTTTGTCTGGCCCTTCACCTGAGACCTGTTTGCCTTGGGTGACCCTACCAGGAGTACAAGACTCCCGACAACATAGCTCCCAGGATCCTTAGGGATGCACAAATCCAAAGTCTCAATTGAGTCCCAAATCCTGTGGGGACTAAACCTAGCTTTAATAAACAAATTAGACCAATTTTAATATTTTGTCAATACGGGATGCTGAGTTAAATGAAGGTGAACTTAACTACTGCTGTGTGGTATAAATTCAGTCAAGATTCTATTCCTCCTCCACTATGACCAACCCAGGTGTTCAACCAAGCAGCCATTCAGGCAAATAGTGCCAGGAAGCTGATGGACGCTGTGCGCGACTTCACGTATCGCATCACTTTCATTCAACTGAATGAAATCACGGATGAAAGGGAGATACTCATCTCTGCAATCAGCTCCAGTTTTAAACTACCGACAAACAAACTTCAATCCATCAATACAGAGTTTTGGCAGGAATCCAGTCCTCGTAGTGGTGAGACTCATTACACCCAATATCACATCCAAAAATTCCATTTTTTGGTGGACCTGTTTGTTAATATTGGATTGTTGCATTCAAATATTTGTTTTTTTCTTCCCTAGTTTCTAACTCTACTGCACCTCCAGCTGAAGGTGCACCTCAATCTGAAGGTGAAATTTCATCTGGAGGTGCATCTCAATCTAAAGGTGAAGGTTCATCTGGAGGTGCATCTCAATCTAAAGGTGACTGTTCATCTGGAGTTGCATCTCCAGCTGAAGGTAAACGTTCATCTGGAGGTGCATCTCCAGCTGAAGGTAAACGTTCATCTGGAGGTGCACGTCAATCTGGAGGTGCAAGTCAATCTGAAGATGCACGTCAATCTGAAGGTGATAGTTCATCTGGAGGTGCATCTCAATCTGAAGGTACCGTCTATTCTACTGTCTGTTTTGTACTGCCTGTGTTGTACTGCCTGTGTTGTACTGCCTGTTGTACTGTCTAGAGAGGACTGCAATTTCATCTGTGCTGTATGTCGTGCATATATGGTACATTTGACAATAAAGCTGACTTTGACTTTGACTTTGAAGACCCGCTGTCCCGGACTGGTCGACTGTTTGGCGGTATGATTCGAGACATAAAGAAACGTTACCAGCACTACAAGAGTGACTTCACAGATGCTCTTAATCCCCGAGTTCTTGGTGCTGTTATCTTTATCTACTTTGTCACCCTATCATCTGCCATCACCTTTGGAGGATTGCTCGGTATGAATGACTAATTGGTCATACATGGTAGAGTTATAATAAGAGACAGATTCTATAATAAAATATTTTTGTTGTCTTTGCTACTACAGCTGACAAGGTGGACAATATGATGGGTGTTCCAGAACTCCTAATCTCCACCAGCATTCAGGGGATCCTCTTCTGCTTTATTGCAGCTCAGCCCATCCTATGCATTGGTTTCACTGGTCCTCTGTTACTGTTTGAAGAAGCCCTCTTCACTGTAAGTTATACAGAGAACCCTATCCGGATCTGTGATTGAATTTCAGTTTTGCTTGGTTTGTCCATATGATCATACCAAACTCAACTTATTCTCTTGTCTTTCATTCAGTTCTGTCAGTCTGAGGACATTGAGTACATTGTAGCGAGAGTGTGGATTGGCTGGTGGATGGTTATCATCGTGGTGGTGTTTGTAGCCTTTGACTGCAGCTTCCTGACGCGTTATGTCTCAAGATTCACCCAGGAAATCTTGTTCATCCTCATTGTCCTCATCTCCATCAAAGAAGCCATTGAGAAGCTAGTAAAGGTAAACCTATCTTCACCCAACTGACATACTGCATCCATCCAAAAAGATGGGAAACATTAAATGTTTGTGATTGTACTGAATTTTCTCATATCCGGGTTATAATCTTTTTTCATCTTCCCTGTTTTCTCATTAGATATTTCAGGACAACCCAGTGCTTATGAATTGCAATCAAGAAAATTCAACTCTAGAAAATCCCTCGCTCCCAAAGGTGGTAGAGGAACTTGAGTATGACAATGCTACTGGCAACACAACAGTTGTTGTCAACACCATTAAACCGCCTTATCCCAGCACTGCCCTGCTGTCCATGTGCCTCATGTTAGCGTGCTTCTTCATTGCTATCTCTCTGCGTCGGTTCAAAAATGGCACTTTTCTTCCTGGAATGGTGAGTTCCTGGAGATTATGATGTCCATTCACTGTTTCAGTAAAGACTTCTTCATAGTTACACATTAACCCAGTGTCTTCATTCATAAGCCATTTTATTCAAATGTAAAACTCTTAAATCATGTTTCTTTGTGTGTCTGTTTACCAGATCAGACGTTTCATTGGGGACTTTGCCGTGCCTATTTCCATTGTACTCGTGACTGCTGTGGATTTCATCATTAATGATACCTGCACAAAGGTTAGTTCATGAATTTCAATTTGCAAGTCTAGTTCATGTGAATTCATGCAAACATTTTTGTTTACATTTTAAGGGTCAAGTTTGCATTTTGGCTTTAATCAATTGTGCTCATTATAGCATAGAAACATGTTTCACTTCCTAATGTTCTTTCAGTGGAAGTGTTACGACATCAAATCTGCAGTCCTTCTACATACAAATATGTATAACAAAGTTGAAACAAATCGAGGCTTCTGTCCTCCAGATTTGTCAACTAAGTATCTTTCTATTAATTTTCTAACTCTCTTGCGGTTTAACATGTAAGCATTATCAAAGGGTAATGCTTGTATGTTATTACCAAAGGGAATTTATACGTGAAATGCAAGAAATTTGAGTCACTCCCGAAGCTTCACATTATCTCTAGAAGACTATACAGTGGAGTGAATATTTCTAGATGGCATGACATAAGATAAGACATTACTTTATTGATCCCTGTGGGGAAATTACATTTGCACACCCAAACATGTGAGGAGTACTGGGCCTCCACCTCTATATGGTACTGCCACTTAAAGAGTGGGGGGGAGAGCAGTGACCAAAAGGAGAATTTCTAAGCCGAAAAAAATTGTCTTCCAGAAACTGGTGGTTCCTAAAGGTCTGATGGTGTCCAACCCATCCAAAAGAGGCTGGCTAATCAACCCCCTTGGAGAGCATAAGACTTTCCCTGTGTGGGGGATGTTTTCATCCATTCTCGCAGCTATATTTGTCTTCATTCTCATCTTTCTGGAGTCTCAGATTACAACGTGAGTCGACATCACATCACTCAAAGAATTGTCAAAGTCAGAAAATATATTTCCCAGTTTAATCAAACTTGATTCATATTGCACCTGTTGACAGCCTCATGATCAGCAAACCTGAGCGGAAGATGGTCAAAGGATCTGGATTCCACTTGGATTTGTTCATTTTAGTTGCCATGGCAGGATGTACTTCAATGTTGGGTTTGCCGTGGCTCAGTGCTGCCACGGTGCGATCCATCATCCACGCCAATGCCCTCACCGTCATGACCAAAGGACCAAAGCCTATGATTGAGAAGGTGATAGAGCAGAGGATCAGTGGCATTGTGGTGGCACTGCTGGTTGGTACGTACTATTTAACGATTCTGTCTTATGTCACCTCACTGCATGTCATGAAATATAAAGTTGTATCCTCATCATGTGACTCCTCATCTGCATCAAGGTGTGTCCATTTTTATGGAGCCCATTCTTAAATGGATTCCAACATCGACCTTGTTTGGAATATTTCTTTACATGGGCGTCACCTCACTCAGTGGCATCCAGCTGTGGCATCGCTGGCTGCTTATGTTCACCCCAAAGAAATACCATCCTGATGCACCCTATGTCACCAGAGTAAGATTCTCAGGATTGTGTGATAAACAAAACAACATATGTAACTGTATCAATTACAATTGATCAATTATAAGATACCTTTTCACTTCATTAATATAATGTATTATTATTATTAATAATAATAGTAGTAACAATAATATAATAATAATAATCTTGATTGACTCTATAATGTGTTATTTAATATCTTTGATTGATATTAGAAATTGAATCCAACATTTCAAATATTTTCTACTTTACATGAAGTGCAAATGTTACAGACAGTTCATTCAGAAAGCCTTTCAAAGCGATGTGGTTGACAATGAGATTACAAATTCTTGTTTCGAGCGGTGGTCACTAAAATAATCGGAAGCCAAAAAGTGCTGCTATCGTCAGTCTAATTATACAATTAATACATTCCTATGTTCACTTCAGGTGTCCACATGCCGAAGAAACATCTTCACGTCCATCCAGGTGGTCTGTGTATGCATTGTGTTTTCTTTACAATTCACTCAAGCATCCGTGGGTCTTCCCATCTTCCTCCTCCTCACCATGCTTATACCAAAGTGTCTTTCAAGGTGTGGTTTCACTCCCCTGGACATTGAATGTGTGAGTAGTTAACTGACAGCATTTTGACATTTGTTTTTCTGTTATGAGTATACAGATGGCAGCGTGTGTATTTTTGCCCTAAATTTCTTCTATCGCTTTCAGTTGGATTCTGATGACGCCAAAGTGACATTGGAGCAAGAACCAGTCACCCAGGAAGTATAAGACGAAACTCAGATGTAGACAGGCATCAGGGTCGGTTAGGGCACAACAAACCAGACACACAACAAACCAGGCACACAACAAACCAGACACACAACAAGCCAGACACCGAAAAACCAGACACACAACAAGCCAGACACCGAAAAACCAGACACACAACAAGCCAGACACCGAAAAACCAGACATACAACAAACCAGACACACAACAAACCAGACACACAACAAACCAGACACCCAAAAACCAGTCATACAACAAGCCAGACACACAACAAACCAGACACAACAAACCAGACACAAGAAACCAGACACACAAGAAACCAGACACACAACAAACCAGGCACACAAAAAACCAGACACACAACAAACCAGGCACACAACAAACCAGACACACAACAAACCAGACACACAACAAACCAGACATACCACATGCCAGAAATACAACAAACTAGACACAACAAACCAGACACAACAAACCAGACACAACAAACTAGACACAACAAACCAGACACACAACAAACCAGACACACAACAAACCAGACACACAACAAACCAGGCACACAAAAAACCAGACACACAACAATCCAGACGCACAACATACCAGACACACAACAAACCAGACACATAACAAACCACACACAACAAACCAGACACACAACAAACCAGACATACAACAAACCAGACACACAACAACCTAGACACACAACAAACCAGACACAACAAACCAGACACACAACAAACCAGACACACAACAAACCAGACACAACAAACCAGACACACACTTCCTCGTGGACATTCACAGATGGACAGTTTACCTGCTTCAAATGAAGACACAGAAATACAGCAGACACACACACACACACACACACACACACACACAGACACACACACACACATACACACACACACACACACACACACACACACACACACACACACACACACACACACACACACACACACACACACACACACACACACAGTAGACAGTGGGTTAGTAATGATTGAGTTAAACTATGCTGTGTATATATGTGAGACTGTAATGTTTGCTCCAGAGGCTCCAGAATGAAGTCACATGACTACAGAGGCAGTGAGGTTAAAGGTCAACATTTTCTCTACAATAGGATTTCTTGTAATCTCATCACATAGATGTCAGTTTTCACTTTTCACCAGTGAGCTGTGTGTGTAACTGAAGGGAAATGTTCCAGTTCCTTCACAGCAGAATAATCCCGTGTCCCTATAACCAGCTGATTGGTTAACGAACCGGCGTGTCATTCGTATCATTTGTATGTGGAGGCTCTGCTGTATCTGAGACACACATGAGTGTGTGTTAACGTTAATGTTAATGTTAACTTTAACATTAATGTTAATGTGTTAATGTTAACGTTAATGTTAATGTGTTAATGTTAACGTTAATGTTAACTTTAACGTTAATGTTAATGTGTTAATGTTAACATGTTAATGTTAACGTTAATGTTAACTTTAACGTTAATGTAATGTGTTAATGTTAACATGTTAATGTTAACGTTAATGTTAACGTAAACGTTAATGTGTTAATGTGTGTATGTTAACATGTTAATGTTAACGTTAATGTTAACTTTAACGTTAATGTTAATGTGTTAATGTTAACGTTAATGTTAACTTTAACGTTAATGTTAATGTGTTAATGTTAACATGTTAATGTTAACGTTAATGTTAACGTTAACATTAATGTGTTAATGTGTGTATGTGTTAATGTGTGTATGTTAACGTATTTCGGTGACGTATTTCCGGTATCTCTGTATCTGTTTTTCACACGCTGTTCTGCTCTCGCTCTGTCTTTCTGTTAAACATTGTTCTTTTTATTGCTGTTCAATTACTATTATGGCTTGTTCTAGTTGCTCAGAAGTTCTAGTCAGGATGTCTCTGCTAGAGAGACGTGTCCGTGAGCTAGAGCAGCTCTTAGCAGGTAATGATAGCATAGTTAGCACGGACACTGCAGCTAGCGTTAGCTGCCGGGACGTTAGCACGCCCGTTAGGCCCAGTGAGGGTTTATCCTCGTCGGCAGTGGCTCCGCAGTTTGTCACCGTGGATCGGTGGGTGGGGAGCCGCCGGGGCCGGCGGTCTGGTAAGCGGACCGGTCTGCGCTCGTCTCCCCCGGCGGCTGGCCGGTCTGCGGTCCCGGCTCGCCCGGTTTCCTCGGCCCCGGCCTCCCCCTCTTCCGCCCGCAGGGCTAAACCCGGTCAGCCTAGACAGAGTAGCACGTTAGTCATAGGCGACTCCATTACCCGCAATATTAGACTAGTGACGCCAGCAACAGTACGTTGTCTACCAGGGGCCAGAGCTTCCGACATAGAAGCTAACCTCAGGGTGCTGGCATCAGCTAGGGAGAAGGGCAGTCAGAAACACTCCACCAACACACCTAGGAACATTATTATTCATGTTGGCACCAATGACATTAGGCTCCGGCAGTCAGAGGTGACAAAGAATAGCTTGGTTAGGGCTCTGGACTGCGCTAGGAAGATGTGTCGGCATCGAGTAATAGTCTCTGGCCTCTTGCCTGTGAGGGGAATGATGAGACTTATAGCAGACTAACAGCTTTGAACCGCTGGCTGGCGCGCTACTGTAGGGAACAGGGTTTAGGCTTCGTAGATAACTGGCCTTCCTTCTGGGGCCGCCCCAAGCTGCTGAGAGCTGACGGCCTGCATCCTACTGGGGCAGGGGCAGCTCTTTTGTCCAGGAATATAGACAGGGCCTTACAGCGTCTTTAACAATAGCCATACAGCGCTCGGGCTGCAGGTGATTAGAGAGCCTGCTAGGGTAGTTGTTGATGCGGTTGTGGAGTCTAGACTAGGAAACCATCAGACTGATGGAATAGTTAGTGACGTTGAGACTGTCTCCTTCCCTCAGATTTTTAATAAAATGGCCCGGGATATTACCCATGTGAATCTTACTTCTGCTCTTATCACCATTGACAAGGTACTTTTCAGTGAAGCACCTGATCAGGTTATCCAAGACTCTATACCTGAAAGCATCCCAGTTATTGTATCACATCGTGTTTATAGGTCTTTACCTCCCAGATTTATTGAGACGCGGCATCTGATTAAGATTAATACATCCTCAGCTGTTAAACCGTCTAACAATCATGTTAGTGACACTACCACATTTCAATTTGGCCTTTTAAATATTAGATCAATGTCATCGAAGGCCTTGCTTGTGAACGATTTAATTCTTCAGCATGGCCTGGATATGATTGCTCTATGTGAAACATGGCTAAAACCAAATGTCTTCTTACCGTTAAATGAAGCTTCACCACCTGATTTTACATATGCTCATGCCGCAAGGGCTGATAAACAGGGTGGAGGTGTTGCTTTAGTCTACAAATCTATTCTGAACCTGACTTCTAATCTAGATATTCATTTTACATCTTTTGAGGCTCTTGTTCTAAAACCATCGCCTACAGCTGTAAACAGCAGGCTTTATCTTGTAGTAGTCTATAGACCGCCTGGTCCCTATTCTTTATTCTTAGAAGAATTTGGTGAATTCATTTCGGATCTAATTACTCAATCTGATGAGGTTATGGTGACAGGTGATTTTAACATTCATTTAAATAACCCTAGTGATCCGTTGTGTAAAGCTTTCCTAACCCTCCTGGACATGTTAGGTTTCACTCAGTGGGTACATGAAGCAACTCATTCCAGTGGTAATACCCTAGATCTGATTCTATCGCGTGGTATAAATGTTACTGCTGTGACTGTCTCTCCTCTTACGTCAGTGATATCTGACCATTTTCTTATTACTTTTAAAGCAGCCTGTACTTGTCAAAATAGCATTACTCCTGATTTAGTCACTACTCGCCATATCGGCTTGTCAACGGTATCTAAACTTAGTGAGCTTCTACCTGAGGTATTGACTCCTTTTACTGTAGCAACAGGATCAATCGAAAATTACACTAGTGATCTAAACTCAGCTCTTTCTAGTCTGTTGGACTCAGTTGCACCTCTAAAAACTAAAACCATAGGGGTGCGCAGGTCTACACCATGGTTTAACGAGGAGACACGCGCTCTCAGACGGGCCTGTAGGAGTTTAGAGCGCAGGTGGCGTAAATCTAAATCTAAATCATGCTACATCTCTTGGCACGAATGTGTCTTAAATTACAAACGTGCTCTGTCCACCGCTAAAGCTGCCTATTTCTCCAGATTAATAAGTAAAAATAAACACAACCCTCGATTTCTGTTTAATACTGTAGCCAGATTGACCCAGAAACAGTCAACGGCAAGCAGCTTGTTATTGGCGGCTGATGATTTCCAAGATTTTTTCTGTCGTAAAATTGATAACATTAGACATGAAATTACTTCTTCAGCTTCACCTGGATCAAAATTTGATGTGGTTCCTTCTCTGGGTGTTAAAACCCAACTTCTCTCTTTAACACACTTTGAGAATGTCTCTCTGGTAGAATTAACGAAGTTGGTCTCATTCTCCAAACCTACTACATGCCTCTTAGACCCTCTCCCTGCTAAATTAGTTAAGGAATTATGGCCATTGCTGGGCCCTACTATGTTAAATGTAGTTAATCTTTCTCTTGCAACTGGTGTTGTTCCCACTAGCTTTAAAGCGGCCGTGGTTAAACCTCTGCTTAAAAAGCCACATCTCGACCAAGAGTCTTTAAATAATTATAGACCAGTTTCTAACCTTCCATTCTTATCTAAAATACTAGAAAGGGTAGTATCTCAACAGCTCTTAGATTATTTATCATTAAGCGGTCTTTTCGAACCATTCCAATCAGCTTTTCGGGCCCGCCATTCTACTGAAACAGCACTTACCAAAGTTGTGAATGATCTCCTATTAAATCTGGACTCTGATACCACTTCTGTTCTCCTTCTTTTGGATCTTAGTGCAGCATTTGATACCATAGATCACTGTATACTCCTTGACCGACTGGAGAGACAGTTTGGTGTCTGTGAGTTAGCTCTGGCTTGGTTAAAATCTTATCTATCTGATAGGACACAATGTGTCTCCTACAATAATAAAACTTCTGCCTTCTCCGACGTCAAATATGGCGTACCTCAGGGGTCTGTCCTTGGTCCTCTACTATTCTCCCTGTATGTTGCACCTCTTGGTCAAATTATACGCAGCTTTGGAATAAGTTTCCACTGTTATGCGGATGACACACAACTTTATATGCCTATAAAAGCAGATGATCGATCTGAATTGAGTAAACTAGAGGCCTGTCTTTCTGCTGTGAATAGTTGGATGTCCAGTAATTTCCTGCTCCTAAACCCAGACAAAACTGAAATGTTAATCATTGGCCCTGCACGACATAGAAACCAATTTCAAAACCTAACAATATCTGTAGATAACTGTCTTATAACCCATAGTTCAACAGTCAAGAACCTAGGAGTAACGTTAGATTCGACTCTTGCCTTTGACAAGCATATTAAAGAGGTGACAAAGATCGCCTTCTTTCATCTACGTAATATTTCCAAAATTAGGTCCTCTTTAGCCATGGCTGATGCAGAAATTTTGATTCATGCCTTTGTGTCCTCTAGACTTGACTATTGTAATGTTCTGTTATCAGGGTTGCCTCGGTCTAGAACTAGGGGCCTTCAGATGGTTCAGAACACAGCAGCAAGAATATTAACTAAAACTAGGAAATTTGACCATATCACCCCAGTTTTGGCTGCATTACACTGGCTCCCGATTCATGTTAGATCCGATTTTAAGGTACTCTTACTAACATACAAAAGCCTTAATGGGCTTGCACCAACCTATCTGTCTGATCTTGTTAAACCTTATACGCCGACTAGGGCTCTCCGCTCTCAGAATACTGGTCTCTTGTGTGTTCCTAGATTTAAAAAGAAGTCAGCTGGCCAGAGGGCCTTCTCCTATCGTGCCCCTTTCTTGTGGAATAACCTCCCTATAAATATTAGACAGTCTGAATCTGTAAATGTCTTTAAATCTAGACTCAAAACATATCTGTTCGACCTAACATATAAGTAATATCGGGGATGGCGGTCTCAATGTTTAGGTTTAGCCTAGTCCTGCCGACGAGTCATAGGATTTCTTAGTTAGGCCCCTGCCTCCCATTAATTCTCTGCTATTCTGGTCCCTCTAGCACCACTCTCGCCCCTGCTATCTCTGCTATCTCTGTCTCTCTTCCTTCTTCTGCTGTTCTCTCTCACAGGCCTTTGTGTGGTGGATCATCGGCAATCGGCTACCTCTGTCTGCTTCCATGGCTGGCGATAGCACAAGCTGTACAGTGGTCCTGTTTCACCATCCACTAGGGGAGTGCTGGTTCTGCCTCATTTGGTTCTGCTGTGGTTTTGGGGTTTTGCCAGAGTAACCTTGACTTTAACTTTTTTGAGCTGAATGACTTAGGCACTGTCTGGTCTGTCCTCAGAGTGGTGGATCCTCTGATCGGTGACCTCTGTGTGCTTCATCGGCTGGTGGTGACTCGCTCTACTGGATGGATCGGCATGCCTTTGTTATACATTTATTGTTACTGTTATTGTTACTGTTATTATTATTGTGTTGTTAATCTGTACATGCGGTATCTATTGCTTCGTCTGTCCACTCCTGGAAGAGGGGTCCCTCCTCTGCAGTCTTCCTGAGGTTTCTCCCATCCATTTTTCCCCTGTTAAAAGGGTTTTGGGGGGAGTTGTTCCTTATCCGATGTGAGGGTCGTACTGCTTGCAGTGCACAAAGGTCAGAGGGATATCGTCCATGTGCAGATTGTAAAGCCCTTTGAGACATTGTTTGTGAATCTGGGCTATATAAAAATAAATAAACTTGAAACTTGAAACGTTAATGTCAATGTTAGCCGTGTTAATGAAATGTTGATGTTCGTCCTCAGGGAATAATCCTGTCCAATTTTTGAAAATATTTTCTAATAGGATCATTTTCGTCTGAAAAAAAAAGAAAAAAAGTAATAGGATCATTTTCATCTGATGCACCAACGTCACCCGTCAGTGTTTGAGGTTGTGACCCGATTGACCCACAAACAAACCAAAAACCTAAGAAAATATATTCCTGTTAAATATTACTAAAGACTACTGCAGTCAGAGGTTTAGCTTCACAAACTGACCTCATATCCTGACATAGCACGAACAGTTGTGTCCAAATCAAAAAACACAATCTCACATCACATCCCATAATTCAGTCTGTTATGTCAGCTCTGAAGCGTCCTCCACAGCCACACCCCTTTGCTAGACCAGGAAGTGATGTCGGCAAGGTGACCCGACACGGACCATAATCACCATAACCCACGTGAACCAGGTCTAAGTGTGTGCGCTGCATCCAAACGATGAATGTTAAATAAAATCAGATTGACTGTGTGACGCTACAGTGTGTGACTGAAACCAATCAACGATGGACGGTGTGTGTTGTTACCGTGTGGCCCCGGCAGTCACACACTCTTAGTCAAGTTAATTCTACATTTCAAAGATGTAATATGTAATTTTCACTTAAAATGTCTTAAATGACGAGACCTTTGTTATATATTTTGTTGTGTTCTTACGTTTTACCAAATGTTTCTGAAATGAAGGAAAACCCAGAGAATCTGTGACTTCGTACGTTTGATTTGTTTTCACTAGGAGAGAAGGAAGTCAGTGAACCTGATTAAACTTGAAACACGTTTATTACGCTTCTCACCGCTGTCACGATGTATTTATTAACACATTGATCAGCAAACACTAAATAGTGTGCATTTACCGTATTGGCCTGAATATAAGACGGTGTTTTTTTCATTGAAATAAGACAGAAAAAGTGGGGGTCATCTTACATTCAGGGTCTAGACATTAGACCCATTCACAACGCTAGATGACACCTGATACTTTAAAGCGAATGCTGAACTAACTCCCCAGGCTTTCGCCTGGGGAGTCACGAAAAAGGAACCCGTCACGAAGAAGAAGAAAAAAATAGCGGTGAGAAAGAAAGAAGAAAATAAGAGAAGAGATAACAGAAAACGGAGAAACGTAGCGACAATCTGGAGTAAAGTGGGTTGAAGATCGGCCAGGTTAACCGGCAGCTGAGAAGTTATGACGCACACTTCAAGATGATGGTGATAAATGAGGCAGAGTCTTCAAACAATTGCAAAACGTCTGTAAAATATGATGTCACAGAGTGTAATGTACGGAGATGTACTGTAACTATTTTCTGTATAAAAATTAAATTTGGTGTTCAAAAAGTCTTTCTCAAACTTGAGTCTTGAAAAAGAGGGGGTCGTCTTATAATCAGGGCCATCTTATATTTGGGCCAATACGGTATATTCACAAGAGCCAACAGACAGAAAAGGTGAGGCAGAAAACGTGTCCTCTGCCTGGTGAATACACAGGTGTATGAGAACAAGAGCACCCCCACCTCACGAGCAGAGAACCCCTGAATCACGACCAGTCACGTCCTGATTGGCTGTACTGGTGAATCTATCGACTCCAGGATCAATACTTACTATCAAGGACTTTGAAGAAATTTGAACAGAATAATTCTTATCGTTTCTTTATTAACTTTCATGCAGCAGAACGACCCTGCTGCCCTAGATGCCCTCTGGAAGGGCAAAAAAACTACACCTAAAAACTATCATTGGAACCAACGATAAACACAAGTCTGATCTGTCTCTGGCAGAAGAAGTGATTCTTCCTCCCAGCAGGTGGCAGCAGCACAGTTTGGTAACCAGGACGACCAGCAGACTCCCAACACTGGTGAACAAACTGTTGGTGTCACTGGTGAACTGGTGAAGGAGACGTCAGCGTGTCACTGGTGAACTGGTGAAGGAGACGTCAGCGTGTCACTGGTGAACTGGTGAAGGAGACGTCAGCGTGTCACTGGTGAACTGGTGAAGGAGGAGACGTCAGCGTGTCACTGGTGAACTGGTGAAGGAGGAGACGTCAGCGTGTCACTGGTGAACTGGTGAAGGAGGAGACGTCAGCGTGTCACTGGTGAACTGGTGAAGGAGGAGACGTCAGCGTGTTTCTGGTGAACTGGTGAAGGAGGAGACGTCAGCGTGTCTCTGGTGAACTGGTGAAGGAGACGTCAGCGTGTTTCTGGTGAACTGGTGAAGGAGACGTCAGCGTGTTTCTGGTGAACTGGTGAAGGAGGAGACGTCAGCGTGTCACTGGTGAACTGGTGAAGGAGGAGACGTCAGCGTGTCACTGGTGAACTGGTGAAGGAGGAGACGTCAGCGTGTCACTGGTGAACTGGTGAAGGAGACGTCAGCGTGTCACTGGTGAACTGGTGAAGGAGGAGACGTCAGCGTGTCACTGGTGAACTGGTGAAGGAGGAGACGTCAGCGTGTCACTGGTGAACTGGTGAAGGAGGAGACGTCAGCGTGTCACTGGTGAACTGGTGAAGGAGGAGACGTCAGCGTGTTTCTGGTGAACTGGTGAAGGAGGAGACGTCAGCGTGTCTCTGGTGAACTGGTGAAGGAGACGTCAGCGTGTTTCTGGTGAACTGGTGAAGGAGACGTCAGCGTGTTTCTGGTGAACTGGTGAAGGAGGAGACGTCAGCGTGTCACTGGTGAACTGGTGAAGGAGACGTCAGCGTGTCTCTGGTGAACTGGTGAAGGAGGAGACGTCAGCGTGTCACTGGTGAACTGGTGAAGGAGACGTCAGCGTGTTTCTGGTGAACTGGTGAAGGAGACGTCAGCGTGTCACTGGTGAACTGGTGAAGGAGACGTCAGTGTGTCACTGGTGAACTGGTGAAGGAGGAGACGTCAGCGTGTCACTGGTGAACTGGTGAAGGAGGAGACGTCAGCGTGTTTCTGGTGAACTGGTGAAGGAGGAGACGTCAGCGTGTTTCTGGTGAACTGGTGAAGGAGGAGACGTCAGCGTGTCACTGGTGAACTGGTGAAGGAGGAGACGTCAGCGTGTCACTGGTGAACTGGTGAAGGAGGAGACGTCAGCGTGTCACTGGTGAACTGGTGAAGGAGGAGACGTCAGCGTGTTTCTGGTGAACTGGTGAAGGAGGAGACGTCAGCGTGTCACTGGTGAACTGGTGAAGGAGACGTCAGCGTGTCTCTGGTGAACTGGTGAAGGAGGAGACGTCAGCGTGTCACTGGTGAACTGGTGAAGGAGACGTCAGCGTGTTTCTGGTGAACTGGTGAAGGAGACGTCAGCGTGTCACTGGTGAACTGGTGAAGGAGACGTCAGCGTGTCACTGGTGAACTGGTGAAGGAGGAGACGTCACGAGTTTTTTTCTCTGCTCAAAATCCACTCAGTGATTTTCCTATTTTTCTACCAAGTCTCTGTGTTAGATTGCCTGATAGCTATGACTACATTCCTCAGGTTTGTCTTGTTCTCTGACACGATGAAGAAGAGATATTTGTTTATTTATGTGGGCATAAAGAAATGAGTCCTATCATATACTGCGTGTGTGTGTGTGTGTGTGTGTGTGTGTGTGTGTGTGTGTGTGTGTGTGTGTGTGTCCGTTCATGTTCTCAGATGCCAGTAGTAGGAGTATGCTTAATTATCTTAAAGGTCTCATATTCTATATTTTTAACTTAATGTCATTCAGCTGCCAGATGTCCAACTGGGCTGTATTCCAAATATTCTGACCTAAAGTGATCTGTGGTCCTAAATATCAGCTTTTCAAAATCGCTCATCTCAGCTCCTCACAAAACGCTTCGTTTCAGACCTCCGGCTGCAGTATGTTAATGAGCTCCGCTGGGCCACGCCTCCTTCACCTGGGCCCCGCCTCCTTCACCTGGGCCACGCCCCTCTGACGTAGAGCGTTAGGCTAACGGGACACTGACCGGTGTTACGTTTGTTATCATTATGGCGTTTGGAGGACCCGTCGTGTCGCCGTACATTCATGACCCTGAGTCGGACCCAGAAGCTCCTAAAGAAACACCGACGGTGCGGCTGCAGCAGGACGTTTCTGAATGGTTAGTCCGTGTGAACGGTACTTAGTTGGTTCTGTTGTTTTGTTGTGTAACCTACGTCATCACAGGACGTTAGCATCGTCCGGTAGCTACTTTAGCTTCTACTCCCGCCTCTCATCACACAGTAATAATGTCACATGTCTTATTATGTATTTAGTATGTGTACAGATGTGTTTACTGTTAAAATGTTCCTGTATTTCTATAAGTGACAGTAAAGTCTGATGGTGGTTCTGTTAGTTATCACCATGTGGCTAATGCTAGCTCCTGCTCACGGCTAAGTGACTTTATTTTTCTATCACACTGATTTAACCCGTTACTAAGCTGTTAAATATTTGAGGCAGTCCTCTGTGACGAGACACACGGAGCTGACACCTGCTACCATCACACCAGGTTAATGCTGAAATGTAGCGTTAATCTACTCTATTTAGAGGTGTCTTCACCTGTTGTACAGGTGTCTTCACCTGTTGTACAGGTGTCTTCACCTGTTGTACAGGTGTCTTCACCTGTTGTACAGGTGTCTTCACCTGTTGTACAGGTGTCTTCACCTGTTGTACAGGTGTTCCTGTGGACACTGAATGTGTGCCAACAGAAGCAGAAAACTGTGGTTTAGCTGTGAGCTTGCTACTTGTATCTCCAAACACAGTTATGTCTCTACGGTATTCGGCTACTTTTACAACTGTAAATTCAAATGACCTTTACCATGTTTCTCACTGTAAGTTAGGAGCCGTCTGCAGGTTGATGAGGTTCCGTTCATGACTCAACATCCTGGGTTCCAGCCTGTGTGCCTAAACGTGTACACCCTACAAAGGGCCGGCCACGTACTGAGGGCCGAGTGTGGCCCTTCAGTCTGAGACCAATACATCGGTAAGTCGTTCTTTGAAAAATTTCGGAATAAAAACTAGTTATGTCTTATTTTACTTCATCAGGCATTCCTTCATTAATGCAGTAACATGACATATACAGTATAGGTACAACAAAGTCTAATATATTGTATTTGCGACACCTTGATTTTTATCTTATTAATAGACATGTTGAACATTTTTTGGTATTCACAATCCATTTCTGTTGACATATACAAGCATTTCTTTACATAAAACAATACATCCAATAATAATAATGAGAACACAGATCCATCCTGTCAGGAGATCAACAACAGTTGTAATACTCAGGATTGAAAACATTGTGAAATAAATAGTTTTGTGTCCTCCTTCTGTAGACGGTGCAGACATCTGGCCTATCGCACCTTTGTTGGCTGGTGCTGGGGCTACTTAGGACGCAGAATCCAGGTCGTCATCCCAGCCTGTGTGGTCCTTCACATACGCCAGGAGTTTCCTGAAGACGAAGGCCACTACGTTGGATTTAGACCGAGTCTTGGTTGAACCAGGTCATGTAGCTGGCAATGACCTCCTCCTTGTCAGGACGCTCACACTGGGCAGACAGATTCTCAGGGACAGGAATGGACAACATCTCAGTTGTGTATGGCACGGGGTCCACCAAGACTTTGTGTTTTCTTGAACAGGTTTTGTAGCTGACATGTTGGACCTCATATTTGACAAAGATAGATCTTTACTGTTATTGATGTTGTTTGATTCATTTCTCTGTTTAGAAAAATTGTGTTCAAAATACATCCTGGTACTTGCTACTAATTTATTTATTTGTATGGTTACTTTTTACTGTGTTTTGTTGCGAACAATTACTAACAGAATTTCAAAACATGTTTGTTTGAAATATTAAAATATTACAACACTAACAGAATGTTGGCTCTGTCTTGTGAGGTTTGACTCTGCATTGTCCCTTCAAAAGCCTTTGGAAAGTGGATCTTGTAGAGGGGTACACCAAACGTAACGAAATAAGGAGCCAAAACAATACATGACATACATGAATCTGTCTAAAAAAATTTATATACTAAAGTCTTCACTTCACTTACTGTCTTCCTGGAACATTCTAATACACAACACTCTTATTTTTTACTGAACTACTATCAACACATGTGCATTCACTAACACCTGTAGACAACTTTATTTAGAAAATTAGTGTAACCAATTTTATTAAAACATTGTATGGAATATGACTTGTACATACCTTTACTTCAATAGTGGGAATGAAGAGTCCTGCAGGACAGCTGTGTACCAGCAGGATGAGTGTCCACTGGGTCAGTTTGGCCCCCCACGTCCCTTCAAGCTGTGGGCTGAAAGGATGCACAAGGAAGAGGGACACTAATGTCAGGACACCAATGTTCTGATTCTGGATAAGGAGGACAGACCTATGAGCGTTGTTGCTATGACGACCAGCAAACAATCGACCAACACGTGCGCGCACACACAATACGAAACAAAGCACAACTCCCTACTTAGCCTAGCATTAGCTGACTTTATTTATGCTGACAGATAATAGGAAAGAAAATATGAGACCAGCTTACTGAGTTTTAGTTTTGTACTGTAGGTCCAGCACGCACACACACACACACACACACACACACACACACACACACACACACACACACACACGCAATACGCAGACGCGAACAAAGGACACCTCTCTACATAGCCTAGCATAGCATGACTTCATTCATGCTAACCAAAAAAAAGAAATAAGATCAAACGTGAGCCCAACTCTGGTGAGATGTACCTACAGTAGGTACTGTAGGTTTAGCACACACACGTTGTACCTACAGTAGGTACTGTAGGTTTAGCACACACACGTTGTACCTACAGTGGGTACTGTAGGTTTAGCACACACACGTTGTACCTACAGTAGGTACTGTAGGTTTAGCACACACACACGTTGTACCTACAGTAGGTACTGTAGGTTTAGCACACACACGTTGTACCTACAGTGGGTACTGTAGGTTTAGCACACACACGTTGTACCTACAGTAGGTACTGTAGGTTTAGCACACACACGTTGTAGCTACAGTAGGTACTGTAGGTTTAGCAAACACACGTTGTACCGACAGTAGGTAATGTAGGTTTAGCACACACACGTTGTACCTACAGTAGGTACTGTAGGTTTAGCACACACACGTTCTTACAGTAGGTACTGTAGGTTTAGCACACACACGTTGTACCTACAGTAGGTACTGTAGGTTTAGCACACACACGTACCTACAGTAGGTACTGTAGGTTTAGCACACACACGTTGTACCTACAGTAGGTAATGTAGGTTTAGCACACACACGTTGTACCTACAGTAGGTACTGTAGGTTTAGCACACACACGTTGTACCTACAGTAGGTACTGTAGTAGGTACTGTAGGTTTACCACACACACGTTGTGCCTATAGTAGGTACTGTAAGTTTAGCACACACACGTTGTGCCTACAGTAGGTACTGTAGGTTTAGCACACACACGTTGTGCCTAAAGTAGGTACTGTAGGTTTAGCACACACACTTTCTTACAGTAGGTACTGTAGGTTTAGCACACACACGTTGTACCTACAGTAGGTACTGTAGGTTTAGCACACACACACACGTTGTGCCTACAGTAGGTACTGTAGGTTTAGCACACACACACACGTTGTACCTACGGTAGGTACTGTAGGTTTAGCACACACACGTTGTACCTACAGTAGGTACTGTAGGTTTAGCACACACACGTTGTGCCTAAAGTAGGTACTGTAGGTTTAGCACACACACGTTCTTACAGTAGGTACTGTAGGTTTAGCACACACACGTTGTACCTACAGTAGGTACTGTAGGTTTAGCACACACACGTTGTACCTACAGTAGGTACTGTAGGTTTAGCACACACACACACGTTGTGCCTACAGTAGGTACTGTAGGTTTAGCACACACACACACGTTGTACCTACGGTAGGTACTGTAGGTTTAGCACACACACGTTGTACCTACAGTAGGTACTGTAGGTTTAGCACACACACGTTGTACCTACAGTAGGTACTGTAGGTTTAGCACACACACGTTGTACCTACAGTAGGTACTGTAGGTTTAGCACACACACGTTGTACCTACAGTAGGTACTGTAGGTTTAGCACACACACGTTGTACCTACAGTAGGTACTGTAGGTTTAGCACACACACGTTGTACCTACAGTAGGTACTGTAGGTTTAGCACACACACGTTCTTACAGTAGGTACTGTAGGTTTAGCAAACACACGTTGTACCGACAGTAGGTAATGTAGGTTTAGCACACACACGTTGTACCTACAGTAGGTACTGTAGGTTTAGCACATACACGTTGTACCTACAGTAGGTACTGTAGGTTTAGCACACACACGTTGTACCTACAGTAGGTACTGTAGGTTTAGCACACACACGTTGTGCCTACAGTAGGTACTGTAGGTTTAGCACACACACGTTCTTACAGTAGGTACTGTAGGTTTAGCACACACACGTTGTACCTACAGTAGGTACTGTAGGTTTAGCACACACACGTACCTACAGTAGGTACTGTAGGTTTAGCACACACACGTTGTACCTACAGTAGGTAATGTAGGTTTAGCACACACACGTTGTACCTACAGTAGGTACTGTAGGTTTAGCACACACACGTTGTACCTACAGTAGGTACTGTAGTAGGTACTGTAGGTTTAGCACACACACGTTGTGCCTATAGTAGGTACTGTAAGTTTAGCACACACACGTTGTGCCTACAGTAGGTACTGTAGGTTTCGCACACACACACACGTTGTACCTACAGTAGGTACTGTAGGTTTAGCACACATACACACGTTGTACCTACAGTAGGTACTGTAGGTTTAGCTCACACACGTTGTACCTACAGTAGGTACTGTAGGTTTAGCACACACACGTTGTACCTACAGTAGGTACTGTAGGTTTAGCACACACACGTTGTGCCTACAGTAGGTACTGTAGGTTTAGCACACACACGTTCTTACAGTAGGTACTGTAGGTTTAGCACAAACACGTTGTACCTACAGTAGGTACTGTAGGTTTAGCACACACACGTTGTACCTACAGTAGGTACTGTATGTTTAGCACACACACGTTCTTACAGTAGGTACTGTAGGTTTAGCACACACACGTTGTACCTACAGTAGGTACTGTAGGTTTAGCACACACACGTTGTACCTACAGTAGGTACTGTAGGTTTAGCACACACACGTTGTACCTACAGTAGGTACTGTAGGTTTAGCACACACACGTTGTACCTACAGTAGGTACTGTAGGTTTAGCACACACACGTTGTACCTACAGTAGGTACTGTAGGTTTAGCACACACACGTTGTGCCTATAGTAGGTACTGTAGGTTTAGCACACACAAGTGGTGCCTACAGTAGGTACTGTTGGTTTAGCACACACACGTTGTACCTACAGTAGGAACTGTAGGTTTAGCACACACACGTTGTGCCTACAGTAGGTACTGTAGGTTTAGCACACACACACACGTTGTGCCTACAGTAGGTACTGTAGGTTTAGCACACACACACACGTTGTGCCTACAGTAGGTACTGTAGGTTTAGCACACACACGTTGTACCTACAGTAGGTACTGTAGGTTTAGCACACACACGTTGTACCTACAGTAGGTACTGTAGGTTTAGCACACACACGTTGTACCTACAGTAGGTACTGTAGGTTTAGCACACACACGTTGTACCTACAGTAGGTACTGTAGGTTTAGCACACACACGTTCTTACAGTAGGTACTGTAGGTTTAGATCACACACGTTGTACCTACAGTAGGTACTGTAGGTTTAGCACACACACGTTGTACCTACAGTGGGTACTGTAGGTTTAGCACACACACGTTGTACCTACAGTAGGTACTGTAGGTTTAGCACACACACGTTGTACCTACAGTAGGTACTGTAGGTTTATCACACACACGTTCTTACAGTAGGTACTGTAGGTTTAGCACACACACGTTGTACCTACAGTAGGTACTGTAGGTTTAGCACACACACACACACGTTGTGCCTACAGTAGGTACTGTAGGTTTAGCACACACACACACGTTGTGCCTACAGTAGGTACTGTAGGTTTAGCACACACACGTTGTACCTACAGTAGGTACTGTAGGTTTAGCACACACACGTTGTGCCTACAGTAGGTACTGTAGGTTTAGCACACACACGTTCTTACAGTAGGTACTGTAGGTTTAGCACACACACGTTGTGCCTACAGTAGGTACTGTAGGTTTAGCACACACACGTTGTACCTACAGTAGGTACTGTAGGTTTAGCACACACACACGTTGTACCTACAGTAGGTACTGTAGGTTTAGCACACACACACACACACGTTGTACCTACAGTAGGTACTGTAAGTTTACTGTAGGTACTGTAGGTTTAGCACACACACGTTGTACCTACAGTAGGTACTGTAGGTTTAGCACACACACGTTGTACCTACAGTAGGTACTGTAGGTTTAGCACAAACACGTTGTACCTACAGTAGGTACTGTAGGTTTAGCACACACACGTTGTAGCTACAGTAGGTACTGTAGGTTTAGCAAACACACGTTGTACCGACAGTAGGTAATGTAGGTTTAGCACACACACGTTGTACCTACAGTAGGTACTGTAGGTTTAGCACATACACGTTGTACCTACAATAGGTACTGTAGGTTTAGCACACACACATTGTACCTACAGTAGGTACTGTAGGTTTAGCACACACACGTTGTGCCTACAGTAGGTACTGTAGGTTTAGCACACACACGTTCTTACAGTAGGTACTGTAGGTTTAGCACACACACGTTGTACCTACAGTAGGTACTGTAGGTTTAGCACACACACGTACCTACAGTAGGTACTGTAGGTTTAGCACACACACGTTGTACCTACAGTAGGTAATGTAGGTTTAGCACACACACGTTGTACCTACAGTAGGTACTGTAGGATTAGCACACACACGTTGTACCTACAGTAGGTACTGTAGGTTTAGCACACACACGTTGTAGCTACAGTAGGTACTGTAGGTTTAGCAAACACACGTTGTACCGACAGTAGGTAATGTAGGTTTAGCACACACACGTTGTACCTACAGTAGGTACTGTAGGTTTAGCACATACACGTTGTACCTACAGTAGGTACTGTAGGTTTAGCACACACACGTTGTACCTACAGTAGGTACTGTAGGTTTAGCACACACACGTTGTGCCTACAGTAGGTACTGTAGGTTTAGCACACACACGTTCTTACAGTAGGTACTGTAGGTTTAGCACACACACGTTGTACCTACAGTAGGTACTGTAGGTTTAGCACACACACGTACCTACAGTAGGTACTGTAGGTTTAGCACACACACGTTGTACCTACAGTAGGTAATGTAGGTTTAGCACACACACGTTGTACCTACAGTAGGTACTGTAGGTTTAGCACACACACGTTGTACCTACAGTAGGTACTGTAGTAGGTACTGTAGGTTTAGCACACACACGTTGTGCCTATAGTAGGTACTGTAAGTTTAGCACACACACGTTGTGCCTACAGTAGGTACTGTAGGTTTAGCACACACACGTTGTGCCTACAGTAGGTACTGTAGGTTTAGCACACACACGTTCTTACAGTAGGTACTGTAGGTTTAGCACACACACGTTGTACCTACAGTAGGTACTGTAGGTTTAGCACACACACGTTGTACCTACAGTAGGTACTGTAGGTTTAGCACACACACGTTGTGCCTACAGTAGGTACTGTAGGTTTAGCACACACACGTTGTGCCTACAGTAGGTACTGTAGGTTTAGCACACACACGTTGTGCCTACAGTAGGTACTGTAGGTTTAGCACACACACACACGTTGTACCTACAGTAGGTACTGTAGGTTTCGCACACACACACACGTTGTACCTACAGTAGGTACTGTAGGTTTAGCACACATACACACGTTGTACGTACAGTAGGTACTGTAGGTTTAGCTCACACACTTTGTACCTACAGTAGGTACTGTAGGTTTAGCACACACACGTTGTACCTACAGTAGGTACTGTAGGTTTAGCACACACACGTTGTACCTACAGTAGGTACTGTAGGTTTAGCACACACACACACACGTTGTGCCTACAGTAGGTACTGTAGGTTTAGCACACACACGTTGTACCTACAGTAGGTACTGTAGGTTTAGCACACACACGTTGTGCCTACAGTAGGTACTGTAGGTTTAGCACACACACACGTTCTTACAGTAGGTACTGTAGGTTTAGCACACACACGTTGTACCTACAGTAGGTACTGTAGGTTTAGCACACACACACACACGTTGTGCCTACAGTAGGTACTGTAGGTTTAGCACACACACGTTGTACCTACAGTAGGTACTGTAGGTTTAGCACACACACGTTGTACCTACAGTAGGTACTGTAGGTTTAGCACACACACGTTCTTACAGTAGGTACTGTAGGTTTAGCACACACACGTTGTACCTACAGTAGGTACTGTAGGTTTAGCACACACACACACGTTGTGCCTACAGTAGGTACTGTAGGATTAGCACACACACACACGTTGTGCCTACAGTAGGTACTGTAGGTTTAGCACACACACGTTGGACCTACAGTAGGTACTGTAGGTTTAGCACACACACGTTGTGCCTACAGTAGGTACTGTAGGTTTAGCACACTCACGTTCTTACAGTAGGTACTGTAGGTTTAGCACACACACGTTGTGCCTACAGAAGGTACTGTAGGTTTAGCACACACACGTTGTGCCTACAGTAGGTACTGTAGGTTTAGCACACACACGTTGTGCCTACAATAGGTAATGTAGGTTTAGCACACACACACACGTTGTACCTACAGTAGGTACTGTAGGTTTAGCACACACACACGTTGTACCTACAGTAGGTACTGTAGGTTTAGCACACACACACACACGTTGTACCTACAGTAGGTACTGTAGGTTTACTGTAGGTACTGTAGGTTTAGCACACACACGTTGTACCTACAGTAGGTACTGTAGGTTTAGCACACACACGTTGTACCTACAGTAGGTACTGTAGGTTTAGCACAAACACGTTGTACCTACAGTAGGTACTGTAGGTTTAGCACACACACGTTGTACCTACAATAGGTACTGTAGGTTTAGCACACACACGTTCTTACAGTAGGTACTGTAGGTTTAGCACACACACGTTGTACCTACAGTAGGTACTGTAGGTTTAGCACACACACACACGTTGTACCTACAGTAGGTACTGTAGGTTTAGCACACACACGTTGTACCTACAGTAGGTACTGTAGGTTCAGCACACACACGTTGTACCTACAGTAGGTACTGTAGGTTTAGCACACACACGTTGTACCTACAGTAGGTACTGTAGGTTTAGCACACACACGTTCTTACAGTAGGTACTGTAGGTTTAGCACACACACGTTGTACCTACAGTGGGTACTGTAGGTTTAGCACACACACGTTGTACCTACAGTAGGTACTGTAGGTTTAGCACACACACGTTGTACCTACAGTAGGTACTGTAGGTTTAGCACACACACGTTCTTACAGTAGGTACTGTAGGTTTAGCACACACACGTTGTACCTACAGTAGGTACTGTAGGTTTAGCAAACACACACACACGTTGTGCCTACAGTAGGTACTGTAGGTTTAGCACACACACACACGTTGTGCCTACAGTAGGTACTGTAGGTTTAGCACACACACGTTGTACCTACAGTAGGTACTGTAGGTTTAGCACACACACGTTGTGCCTACAGTAGGTACTGTAGGTTTAGCACACACACGTTCTTACAGTAGGTACTGTAGGTTTAGCACACACACGTTGTGCCTACAGTAGGTACTGTAGGTTTAGCACACACACGTTGTACCTACAGTAGGTACTGTAGGTTTAGCACACACACACGTTGTACCTACAGTAGGTACTGTAGGTTTAGCACACACACACACACACGTTGTACCTACAGTAGGTACTGTAAGTTTACTGTAGGTACTGTAGGTTTAGCACACACACGTTGTACCTACAGTAGATACTGTAGGTTTAGCACACACACGTTGTACCTACAGTAGGTACTGTAGGTTTAGCACAAACACGTTGTACCTACAGTAGGTACTGTAGGTTTAGCACACACACGTTGTAGCTACAGTAGGTACTGTAGGTTTAGCAAACACACGTTGTACCGACAGTAGGTAATGTAGGTTTAGCACACACACGTTGTACCTACAGTAGGTACTGTAGGTTTAGCACATACACGTTGTACCTACAATAGGTACTGTAGGTTTAGCACACACACATTGTACCTACAGTAGGTACTGTAGGTTTAGCACACACACGTTGTGCCTACAGTAGGTACTGTAGGTTTAGCACACACACGTTCTTACAGTAGGTACTGTAGGTTTAGCACACACACGTTGTACCTACAGTAGGTACTGTAGGTTTAGCACACACACGTACCTACAGTAGGTACTGTAGGTTTAGCACACACACGTTGTACCTACAGTAGGTAATGTAGGTTTAGCACACACACGTTGTACCTACAGTAGGTACTGTAGGATTAGCACACACACGTTGTACCTACAGTAGGTACTGTAGGTTTAGCACACACACGTTGTAGCTACAGTAGGTACTGTAGGTTTAGCAAACACACGTTGTACCGACAGTAGGTAATGTAGGTTTAGCACACACACGTTGTACCTACAGTAGGTACTGTAGGTTTAGCACATACACGTTGTACCTACAGTAGGTACTGTAGGTTTAGCACACACACGTTGTACCTACAGTAGGTACTGTAGGTTTAGCACACACACGTTGTGCCTACAGTAGGTACTGTAGGTTTAGCACACACACGTTCTTACAGTAGGTACTGTAGGTTTAGCACACACACGTTGTACCTACAGTAGGTACTGTAGGTTTAGCACACACACGTACCTACAGTAGGTACTGTAGGTTTAGCACACACACGTTGTACCTACAGTAGGTAATGTAGGTTTAGCACACACACGTTGTACCTACAGTAGGTACTGTAGGTTTAGCACACACACGTTGTACCTACAGTAGGTACTGTAGTAGGTACTGTAGGTTTAGCACACACACGTTGTGCCTATAGTAGGTACTGTAAGTTTAGCACACACACGTTGTGCCTACAGTAGGTACTGTAGGTTTAGCACACACACGTTGTGCCTACAGTAGGTACTGTAGGTTTAGCACACACACGTTCTTACAGTAGGTACTGTAGGTTTAGCACACACACGTTGTACCTACAGTAGGTACTGTAGGTTTAGCACACACACGTTGTACCTACAGTAGGTACTGTAGGTTTAGCACACACACGTTGTGCCTACAGTAGGTACTGTAGGTTTAGCACACACACGTTGTGCCTACAGTAGGTACTGTAGGTTTAGCACACACACGTTGTGCCTACAGTAGGTACTGTAGGTTTAGCACACACACACACGTTGTACCTACAGTAGGTACTGTAGGTTTCGCACACACACACACGTTGTACCTACAGTAGGTACTGTAGGTTTAGCACACATACACACGTTGTACGTACAGTAGGTACTGTAGGTTTAGCTCACACACTTTGTACCTACAGTAGGTACTGTAGGTTTAGCACACACACGTTGTACCTACAGTAGGTACTGTAGGTTTAGCACACACACGTTGTACCTACAGTAGGTACTGTAGGTTTAGCACACACACACACACGTTGTGCCTACAGTAGGTACTGTAGGTTTAGCACACACACGTTGTACCTACAGTAGGTACTGTAGGTTTAGCACACACACGTTGTGCCTACAGTAGGTACTGTAGGTTTAGCACACACACACGTTCTTACAGTAGGTACTGTAGGTTTAGCACACACACGTTGTACCTACAGTAGGTACTGTAGGTTTAGCACACACACACACACGTTGTGCCTACAGTAGGTACTGTAGGTTTAGCACACACACGTTGTACCTACAGTAGGTACTGTAGGTTTAGCACACACACGTTGTACCTACAGTAGGTACTGTAGGTTTAGCACACACACGTTCTTACAGTAGGTACTGTAGGTTTAGCACACACACGTTGTACCTACAGTAGGTACTGTAGGTTTAGCACACACACACACGTTGTGCCTACAGTAGGTACTGTAGGATTAGCACACACACACACGTTGTGCCTACAGTAGGTACTGTAGGTTTAGCACACACACGTTGGACCTACAGTAGGTACTGTAGGTTTAGCACACACACGTTGTGCCTACAGTAGGTACTGTAGGTTTAGCACACTCACGTTCTTACAGTAGGTACTGTAGGTTTAGCACACACACGTTGTGCCTACAGAAGGTACTGTAGGTTTAGCACACACACGTTGTGCCTACAGTAGGTACTGTAGGTTTAGCACACACACGTTGTGCCTACAATAGGTAATGTAGGTTTAGCACACACACACACGTTGTACCTACAGTAGGTACTGTAGGTTTAGCACACACACACGTTGTACCTACAGTAGGTACTGTAGGTTTAGCACACACACACACACGTTGTACCTACAGTAGGTACTGTAGGTTTACTGTAGGTACTGTAGGTTTAGCACACACACGTTGTACCTACAGTAGGTACTGTAGGTTTAGCACACACACGTTGTACCTACAGTAGGTACTGTAGGTTTAGCACAAACACGTTGTACCTACAGTAGGTACTGTAGGTTTAGCACACACACGTTGTACCTACAATAGGTACTGTAGGTTTAGCACACACACGTTCTTACAGTAGGTACTGTAGGTTTAGCACACACACGTTGTACCTACAGTAGGTACTGTAGGTTTAGCACACACACACACGTTGTACCTACAGTAGGTACTGTAGGTTTAGCACACACACGTTGTACCTACAGTAGGTACTGTAGGTTCAGCACACACACGTTGTACCTACAGTAGGTACTGTAGGTTTAGCACACACACGTTGTACCTACAGTAGGTACTGTAGGTTTAGCACACACACGTTCTTACAGTAGGTACTGTAGGTTTAGCACACACACGTTGTACCTACAGTGGGTACTGTAGGTTTAGCACACACACGTTGTACCTACAGTGGGTACTGTAGGTTTAGCACACAAACGTTGTACCTACAGTGGGTACTGTAGGTTTAGCACACACACGTTGTACCTACAGTAGGTACTGTAGGTTTAGCACACACACGCTGTACCTACAGTAGGTACTGTAGGTTTAGCACACACACGCTGTACCTACAGTAGGTACTGTAGGTTTAGCACACACACGTTGTGCCTACAGTAGGTACTGTAGGTTTAGCACACACACGTTGTGCCTACAGTAGGTACTGTAGGTTTAGCACACACACGTTGTGCCTACAGTAGGTACTGTAGGTTTAGCACACACACGTTGTGCCTACAGTAGGTACTGTAGGTTTAGCACACACACACACGTTGTACCTACAGTAGGTACTGTAGGTTTCGCACACACACACACGTTGTACCTACAGTAGGTACTGTAGGTTTAGCACACATACACACGTTGTACGTACAGTAGGTACTGTAGGTTTAGCTCACACACTTTGTACCTACAGTAGGTACTGTAGGTTTAGCACACACACGTTGTACCTACAGTAGGTACTGTAGGTTTAGCACACACACGTTGTACCTACAGTAGGTAATGTAGGTTTAGCACACACACACACACGTTGTGCCTACAGTAGGTACTGTAGGTTTAGCACACACACGTTGTACCTACAGTAGGTACTGTAGGTTTAGCACACACACGTTGTGCCTACAGTAGGTACTGTAGGTTTAGCACACACACACGTTCTTACAGTAGGTACTGTAAGTTTAGCACACACACGTTGTACCTACAGTAGGTACTGTAGGTTTAGCACACACACACACATGTTGTGCCTACAGTAGGTACTGTAGGTTTAGCACACACACGTTGTACCTACAGTAGGTACTGTAGGTTTAGCACACACACGTTGTACCTACAGTAGGTACTGTAGGTTTAGCACACACACGTTCTTACAGTAGGTACTGTAGGTTTAGCACACACACGTTGTACCTACAGTAGGTACTGTAGGTTTAGCACACACACACACACGTTGTGCCTACAGTAGGTACTGTAGGATTAGCACACACACACACGTTGTGCCTACAGTAGGTACTGTAGGTTTAGCACACACACGTTGGACCTACAGTAGGTACTGTAGGTTTAGCACACACACGTTGTGCCTACAGTAGGTACTGTAGGTTTAGCACACTCACGTTCTTACAGTAGGTACTGTAGGTTTAGCACACACACGTTGTGCCTACAGAAGGTACTGTAGGTTTAGCACACACACGTTGTGCCTACAGTAGGTACTGTAGGTTTAGCACACACACGTTGTGCCTACAATAGGTAATGTAGGTTTAGCACACACACACACGTTGTACCTACAGTAGGTACTGTAGGTTTAGCACACACACACGTTGTACCTACAGTAGGTACTGTAGGTTTAGCACACACACACACACGTTGTACCTACAGTAGGTACTGTAGGTTTACTGTAGGTACTGTAGGTTTAGCACACACACGTTGTACCTACAGTAGGTACTGTAGGTTTAGCACTCACACGTTGTACCTACAGTAGGTACTGTAGGTTTAGCACAAACACGTTGTACCTACAGTAGGTACTGTAGGTTTAGCACACACACGTTGTACCTACAATAGGTACTGTAGGTTTAGCACACACACGTTCTTACAGTAGGTACTGTAGGTCTAGCACACACACGTTGTACCTACAGTAGGTACTGTAGGTTTAGCACACACACACACGTTGTACCTACAGTAGGTACTGTAGGTTTAGCACACACACGTTGTACCTACAGTAGGTACTGTAGGTTCAGCACACACACGTTGTACCTACAGTAGGTACTGTAGGTTTAGCACACACACGTTGTACCTACAGTAGGTACTGTAGGTTTAGCACACACACGTTCTTACAGTAGGTACTGTAGGTTTAGCACACACACGTTGTACCTACAGTGGGTACTGTAGGTTTAGCACACACACGTTGTACCTACAGTGGGTACTGTAGGTTTAGCACACAAACGTTGTACCTACAGTGGGTACTGTAGGTTTAGCACACACACGTTGTACCTACAGTAGGTACTGTAGGTTTAGCACACACACGCTGTACCTACAGTAGGTACTGTAGGTTTAGCACACACACGCTGTACCTACAGTAGGTACTGTAGGTTTAGCACACACACGTTGTGCCTACAGTAGGTACTGTAGGTTTAGCACACACACGTTGTGCCTACAGTAGGTACTGTAGGTTTAGCACACAGACGTTGTGCCTACAGTAGGTACTGTAGGTTTAGCACACACACGTTGTGCCTACAGTAGGTACTGTAGGTTTAGCACACACACACACGTTGTACCTACAGTAGGTACTGTAGGTTTCGCACACACACACACACGTTGTACCTACAGTAGGTACTGTAGGTTTAGCACACATACACACGTTGTACGTACAGTAGGTACTGTAGGTTTAGCTCACACACTTTGTACCTACAGTAGGTACTGTAGGTTTAGCACACACACGTTGTACCTACAGTAGGTACTGTAGGTTTAGCACACACACGTTGTACCTACAGTAGGTACTGTAGGTTTAGCACACACACACACACGTTGTGCCTACAGTAGGTACTGTAGGTTTAGCACACACACGTTGTACCTACAGTAGGTACTGTAGGTTTAGCACACACACGTTGTGCCTACAGTAGGTACTGTAGGTTTAGCACACACACACGTTCTTACAGTAGGTACTGTAAGTTTAGCACACACACGTTGTACCTACAGTAGGTACTGTAGGTTTAGCACACACACACACACGTTGTGCCTACAGTAGGTACTGTAGGTTTAGCACACACACGTTGTACCTACAGTAGGTACTGTAGGTTTAGCACACACACGTTGTACCTACAGTAGGTACTGTAGGTTTAGCACACACACGTTCTTACAGTAGGTACTGTAGGTTTAGCACACACACGTTGTACCTACAGTAGGTACTGTAGGTTTAGCACACACACACACGTTGTGCCTACAGTAGGTACTGTAGGATTAGCACACACACACACGTTGTGCCTACAGTAGGTACTGTAGGTTTGGCACACACACGTTGTACCTACAGTAGGTACTGTAGGTTTAGCACACACACGTTGTGCCTACAGTAGGTACTGTAGGTTTAGCACACTCACGTTCTTACAGTAGGTACTGTAGGTTTAGCACACACACGTTGTGCCTACAGAAGGTACTGTAGGTTTAGCACACACACGTTGTGCCTACAGTAGGTACTGTAGGTTTAGCACACACACGTTGTGCCTACAATAGGTAATGTAGGTTTAGCACACACACACACGTTGTACCTACAGTAGGTACTGTAGGTTTAGCACACACACACGTTGTACCTACAGTAGGTACTGTAGGTTTAGCACACACACACACACGTTGTACCTACAGTAGGTACTGTAGGTTTACTGTAGGTACTGTAGGTTTAGCACACACACGTTGTACCTACAGTAGGTACTGTAGGTTTAGCACACACACGTTGTACCTACAGTAGGTACTGTAGGTTTAGCACAAACACGTTGTACCTACAGTAGGTACTGTAGGTTTAGCACACACACGTTGTACCTACAATAGGTACTGTAGGTTTAGCACACACACGTTCTTACAGTAGGTACTGTAGGTTTAGCACACACACGTTGTACTTACAGTAGGTACTGTAGGTTTAGCACACACACGTTGTAGCTACAGTAGGTACTGTAGGTTTAGCAAACACACGTTGTACCGACAGTAGGTAATGTAGGTTTAGCACACACACGTTGTACCTGCAGTAGGTACTGTAGGTTTAGCACATACACGTTGTACCTACAGTAGGTACTGTAGGTTTAGCACACACACGTTGTACCTACAGTAGGTACTGTAGGTTTAGCACACACACGTTGTGCCTACAGTAGGTACTGTAGGTTTAGCACACACACGTTCTTACAGTAGGTACTGTAGGTTTAGCACACACACGTTGTACCTACAGTAGGTACTGTAGGTTTAGCACACACACGTATCTACAGTAGGTACTGTAGGTTTAGCACACACACGTTGTACCTACAGTAGGTAATGTAGGTTTAGCACACACACGTTGTACCTACAGTAGGTACTGTAGGTTTAGCACACACACGTTGTACCTACAGTAGGTACTATAGTAGGTACTGTATGTTTAGCACACACACGTTGTGCCTATAGTAGGTACTGTAGGTTTAGCACACACACGTTGTGCCTACAGTAGGTACTGTAGGTTTAGCACACACACGTTCTTACAGTAGGTACTGTAGGTTTAGCACACACACGTTGTACCTACAGTAAGTACTGTAGGTTTAGCACACACACGTTGTACCTACAGTAGGTACTGTAGGTTTAGCACACACACACACGTTGTGCCTACAGTAGGTACTGTAGGTTTAGCACACACACACACGTTGTACCTACAGTAGGTACTGTAGGTTTAGCACACACACGTTGTACCTACAGTAGGTACTGTAGGTTTAGCACACACACGTTGTACCTACAGTAGGTACTGTAGGTTTAGCACACACACGTTGTACCTACAGTAGGTACTGTAGGTTTAGCACACACACGTTGTACCTACAGTAGGTACTGTAGGTTTAGCACACACACGTTCTTACAGTAGGTACTGTAGGTTTAGCACACACACGTTGTACCTACAGTGGGTACTGTAGGTTTAGCACACACACGTTGTACCTACAGTGGGTACTGTAGGTTTAGCACACACACGTTGTACCTTCAGTGGGTACTGTAGGTTTAGCACACACACGTTGTACCTACAGTAGGTACTGTAGGTTTAGCACACACACGCTGTACCTACAGTAGGTACTGTAGGTTTAGCACACACACGCTGTACCTACAGTAGGTACTGTAGGTTTAGCACACACACGTTGTGCCTACAGTAGGTACTGTAGGTTTAGCACACACACGTTGTGCCTACAGTAGGTACTGTAGGTTTAGCACACACACGTTCTTACAGTAGGTACTGTAGGTTTAGCACACACACACACGTTGTACCTACAGTAGGTACTGTAGGTTTCGCACACACACACACGTTGTACCTACAGTAGGTACTGTAGGTTTAGCACACATACACACCTTGTACCTACAGTAGGTACTGTAGGTTTAGCTCACACACGTTGTACCTACAGTAGGTACTGTAGGTTTAGCACACACACGTTGTACCTACAGTAGGTACTGTAGGTTTAGCACACACACGTTGTACCTACAGTAGGTACTGTAGGTTTAGCACACACACGTTGTGCCTACAGTAGGTACTGTAGGTTTAGCACACATACGTTCTTACAGTAGGTACTGTAGGTTTAGCACACACACGTTGTACCTACAGTAGGTACTGTAGGTTTAGCACACACACGTTGTACCTACAGTAGGTACTGTAGGTTTAGCACACACACGTTGTACCTACAGTAGGTACTGTAGGTTTAGCACACACACGTTGTACCTACAGTAGGTACTGTAGGTTTAGCACACACACGTTCTTACAGTAGGTACTGTAGGTTTAGCACACACACGTTGTACCTACAGTAGGTACTGTAGGTTTAGCACACACACGTTGTAGCTATAGTAGGTACTGTAGGTTTAGCAAACACGTTGTACCGACAGTAGGTAATGTAGGTTTAGCACACACACGTTGTACCTACAGTAGGTACTGTAGGTTTAGCACATACACGTTGTACCTACAGTAGGTACTGTAGGTTTAGCACACACACGTTGTACCTACAGTAGGTACTGTAGGTTTAGCACAGACACGTTGTGCCTACAGTAGGTACTGTAGGTTTAGCACACACACGTTCTTACAGTAGGTACTGTAGGTTTAGCACACACACGTTGTACCTACAGTAGGTACTGTAGGTTTAGCACACACACGTTGTACCTACAGTAGGTACTGTAGGTTTAGCACATACACGTTGTACCTACAGTAGGTACTGTAGGTTTAGCACACACACGTTGTACCTACAGTAGGTACTGTAGGTTTAGCACAGACACGTTGTGCCTACAGTAGGTACTGTAGGTTTAGCACACACACGTTCTTACAGTAGGTACTGTAGGTTTAGCACACACACGTTGTACCTACAGTAGGTACTGTAGGTTTAGCACACACACGTACCTACAGTAGGTACTGTAGGTTTAGCACACACACGTTGTACCTACAGTAGGTAATGTAGGTTTAGCACACACACGTTGTACCTACAGTAGGTACTGTAGGTTTAGCACACACACGTTGTACCTACAGTAGGTACTGTAGTAGGTACTGTAGGTTTAGCACACACACGTTGTGCCTATAGTAGGTACTGTAAGTTTAGCACACACACGTTGTGCCTACAGTAGGTACTGTAGGTTTCGCACACACACACACGTTGTACCTACAGTAGGTACTGTAGGTTTAGCACACATACACACGTTGTACCTACAGTAGGTACTGTAGGTTTAGCTCACACACGTTGTACCTACAGTAGGTACTGTAGGTTTAGCACACACACGTTGTACCTACAGTAGGTACTGTAGGTTTAGCACACACACGTTGTACCTACAGTAGGTACTGTAGGTATAGCACACACACGTTGTACCTACAGTAGGTACTGTAGGTTTAGCACACACACGTTGTACCTACAGTAGGTACTGTAGGTTTAGCACACACACGTTGTGCCTATAGTAGGTACTGTAGGTTTAGCACACACAAGTGGTGCCTACAGTAGGTACTGTTGGTTTAGCACACACACGTTGTACCTACAGTAGGAACTGTAGGTTTAGCACACACACGTTGTGCCTACAGTAGGTACTGTAGGTTTAGCACACACACACACGTTGTGCCTACAGTAGGTACTGTAGGTTTAGCACACACACACACGTTGTGCCTACAGTAGGTACTGTAGGTTTAGCACACACACGTTGTACCTACAGTAGGTACTGTAGGTTTAGCACACACACGTTGTACCTACAGTAGGTACTGTAGGTTTAGCACACACACGTTGTACCTACAGTAGGTACTGTAGGTTTAGCACACACACGTTGTACCTACAGTAGGTACTGTAGGTTTAGCACACACACGTTCTTACAGTAGGTACTGTAGGTTTAGATCACACACGTTGTACCTACAGTAGGTACTGTAGGTTTAGCACACACACGTTGTACCTACAGTGGGTACTGTAGGTTTAGCACACACACGTTGTACCTACAGTAGGTACTGTAGGTTTAGCACACACACGTTGTACCTACAGTAGGTACTGTAGGTTTAGCACACACACGTTCTTACAGTAGGTACTGTAGGTTTAGCACACACACGTTGTACCTACAGTAGGTACTGTAGGTTTAGCACACACACACACACGTTGTGCCTACAGTAGGTACTGTAGGTTTAGCACACACACACACGTTGTGCCTACAGTAGGTACTGTAGGTTTAGCACACACACGTTGTACCTACAGTAGGTACTGTAGGTTTAGCACACACACGTTGTGCCTACAGTAGGTACTGTAGGTTTAGCACACACACGTTCTTACAGTAGGTACTGTAGGTTTAGCACACACACGTTGTGCCTACAGTAGGTACTGTAGGTTTAGCACACACACGTTGTACCTACAGTAGGTACTGTAGGTTTAGCACACACACACGTTGTACCTACAGTAGGTACTGTAGGTTTAGCACACACACACACACGTTGTACCTACAGTAGGTACTGTAAGTTTACTGTAGGTACTGTAGGTTTAGCACACACACGTTGTACCTACAGTAGGTACTGTAGGTTTAGCACACACACGTTGTACCTACAGTAGGTACTGTAGGTTTAGCACAAACACGTTGTACCTACAGTAGGTACTGTAGGTTTAGCACACACACGTTGTAGCTACAGTAGGTACTGTAGGTTTAGCAAACACACGTTGTACCGACAGTAGGTAATGTAGGTTTAGCACACACACGTTGTACCTACAGTAGGTACTGTAGGTTTAGCACATACACGTTGTACCTACAATAGGTACTGTAGGTTTAGCACACACACATTGTACCTACAGTAGGTACTGTAGGTTTAGCACACACACGTTGTGCCTACAGTAGGTACTGTAGGTTTAGCACACACACGTTCTTACAGTAGGTACTGTAGGTTTAGCACACACACGTTGTACCTACAGTAGGTACTGTAGGTTTAGCACACACACGTACCTACAGTAGGTACTGTAGGTTTAGCACACACACATTGTACCTACAGTAGGTAATGTAGGTTTAGCACACACACGTTGTACCTACAGTAGGTACTGTAGGATTAGCACACACACGTTGTACCTACAGTAGGTACTGTAGGTTTAGCACACACACACACGTTGTACCTACAGTAGGTACTGTAGGTTTAGCACACACACGTACCTACAGTAGGTACTGTAGGTTTAGCACACACACATTGTACCTACAGTAGGTAATGTAGGTTTAGCACACACACGTTGTACCTACAGTAGGTACTGTAGGATTAGCACACACACGTTGTACCTACAGTAGGTACTGTAGGTTTAGCACACACACGTTGTAGCTACAGTAGGTACTGTAGGTTTAGCAAACACACGTTGTACCGACAGTAGGTAATGTAGGTTTAGCACACACACGTTGTACCTACAGTAGGTACTGTAGGTTTAGCACATACACGTTGTACCTACAGTAGGTACTGTAGGTTTAGCACACACACGTTGTACCTACAGTAGGTACTGTAGGTTTAGCACACACACGTTGTGCCTACAGTAGGTACTGTAGGTTTAGCACACACACGTTCTTACAGTAGGTACTGTAGGTTTAGCACACACACGTTGTACCTACAGTAGGTACTGTAGGTTTAGCACACACACGTACCTACAGTAGGTACTGTAGGTTTAGCACACACACGTTGTACCTACAGTAGGTAATGTAGGTTTAGCACACACACGTTGTACCTACAGTAGGTACTGTAGGTTTAGCACACACACGTTGTACCTACAGTAGGTACTGTAGTAGGTACTGTAGGTTTAGCACACACACGTTGTGCCTATAGTAGGTACTGTAAGTTTAGCACACACACGTTGTGCCTACAGTAGGTACTGTAGGTTTAGCACACACACGTTGTGCCTACAGTAGGTACTGTAGGTTTAGCACACACACGTTCTTACAGTAGGTACTGTAGGTTTAGCACACACACGTTGTACCTACAGTAGGTACTGTAGGTTTAGCACACACACGTTGTACCTACAGTAGGTACTGTAGGTTTAGCACACACACACACGTTGTACCTACGGTAGGTACTGTAGGTTTAGCACACACACGTTGTACCTACAGTGGGTACTGTAGGTTTAGCACACACACGTTGTACCTACAGTGGGGACTGTAGGTTTAGCACACACACACGTTCTTACAGTAGGTACTGTAGGTTTAGCACACACACGTTGTACCTACAGTAGGTACTGTAGGTTTAGCACACACACACACACGTTGTACCTACAGTAGGTACTGTAGGTTTAGCACACACACGCTGTACCTACAGTAGGTACTGTAGGTTTAGCACACAAACGCTGTACCTACAGTAGGTACTGTAGGTTTAGCACACACACGTTGTGCCTACAGTAGGTACTGTAGGTTTAGCACACACACGTTGTGCCTACAGTAGGTACTGTAGGTTTAGCACACACACGTTGTACCTACAGTAGGTACTGTAGGTTTAGCACACATACACACGTTGTATGTACAGTAGGTACTGTAGGTTTAGCTCACACACTTTGTACCTACAGTAGGTACTGTAGGTTTAGCACACACACGTTGTACCTACAGTAGGTACTGTAGGTTTAGCACACACACGTTGTACCTACAGTAGGTACTGTAGGTTTAGCACACACACACACACGTTGTGCCTACAGTAGGTACTGTAGGTTTAGCACACACACGTTGTACCTACAGTAGGTACTGTAGGTTTAGCACACACACGTTGTGCCTACAGTAGGTACTGTAGGTTTAGCACACACACACGTTCTTACAGTAGGTACTGTAGGTTTAGCACACACACGTTGTACCTACAGTAGGTACTGTAGGTTTAGCACACACACACACACGTTGTGCCTACAGTAGGTACTGTAGGTTTAGCACACACACGTTGTACCTACAGTAGGTACTGTAGGTTTAGCACACACACGTTGTACCTACAGTAGGTACTGTAGGTTTAGCACACACACGTTCTTACAGTAGGTACTGTAGGTTTAGCACACACACGTTGTACCTACAGTAGGTACTGTAGGTTTAGCACACACACACACGTTGTGCCTACAGTAGGTACTGTAGGATTAGCACACACACACACGTTGTGCCTACAGTAGGTACTGTAGGTTTAGCACACACACGTTGGACCTACAGTAGGTACTGTAGGTTTAGCACACACACGTTGTGCCTACAGTAGGTACTGTAGGTTTAGCACACTCACGTTCTTACAGTAGGTACTGTAGGTTTAGCACACACACGTTGTGCCTACAGAAGGTACTGTAGGTTTAGCACACACACGTTGTGCCTACAGTAGGTACTGTAGGTTTAGCACACACACGTTGTGCCTACAATAGGTAATGTAGGTTTAGCACACACACACACGTTGTACCTACAGTAGGTACTGTAGGTTTAGCACACACACACGTTGTACCTACAGTAGGTACTGTAGGTTTAGCACACACACACACACACGTTGTACCTACAGTAGGTACTGTAGGTTTACTGTAGGTACTGTAGGTTTAGCACACACACGTTGTACCTACAGTAGGTACTGTAGGTTTAGCACACACACGTTGTACCTACAGTAGGTACTGTAGGTTTAGCACAAACACGTTGTGCCTACAGTAGGTACTGTAGGTTTAGCACACACACGTTGTGCCTACAGTAGGTACTGTAGGTTTAGCACACACACGTTGTGCCTACAGTAGGTACTGTAGGTTTAGCACACACACACACGTTGTACCTACAGTAGGTACTGTAGGTTTCGCACACACACACACGTTGTACCTACAGTAGGTACTGTAGGTTTAGCACACATACACACGTTGTATGTACAGTAGGTACTGTAGGTTTAGCTCACACACTTTGTACCTACAGTAGGTACTGTAGGTTTAGCACACACACGTTGTACCTACAGTAGGTACTGTAGGTTTAGCACACACACGTTGTACCTACAGTAGGTACTGTAGGTTTAGCACACACACACACACGTTGTGCCTACAGTAGGTACTGTAGGTTTAGCACACACACGTTGTACCTACAGTAGGTACTGTAGGTTTAGCACACACACGTTGTGCCTACAGTAGGTACTGTAGGTTTAGCACACACACACGTTCTTACAGTAGGTACTGTAGGTTTAGCACACACACGTTGTACCTACAGTAGGTACTGTAGGTTTAGCACACACACACACACGTTGTGCCTACAGTAGGTACTGTAGGTTTAGCACACAAACGCTGTACCTACAGTAGGTACTGTAGGTTTAGCACACACACGTTGTGCCTACAGTAGGTACTGTAGGTTTAGCACACACACGTTGTGCCTACAGTAGGTACTGTAGGTTTAGCACACACACGTTGTGCCTACAGTAGGTACTGTAGGTTTAGCACACACACGTTGTGCCTACAGTAGGTACTGTAGGTTTAGCACACACACACACGTTGTACCTACAGTAGGTACTGTAGGTTTCGCACACACACACACGTTGTACCTACAGTAGGTACTGTAGGTTTAGCACACATACACACGTTGTATGTACAGTAGGTACTGTAGGTTTAGCTCACACACTTTGTACCTACAGTAGGTACTGTAGGTTTAGCACACACACGTTGTACCTACAGTAGGTACTGTAGGTTTAGCACACACACGTTGTACCTACAGTAGGTACTGTAGGTTTAGCACACACACACACACGTTGTGCCTACAGTAGGTACTGTAGGTTTAGCACACACACGTTGTACCTACAGTAGGTACTGTAGGTTTAGCACACACACGTTGTGCCTACAGTAGGTACTGTAGGTTTAGCACACACACACGTTCTTACAGTAGGTACTGTAGGTTTAGCACACACACGTTGTACCTACAGTAGGTACTGTAGGTTTAGCACACACACACACACGTTGTGCCTACAGTAGGTACTGTAGGTTTAGCACACACACGTTGTACCTACAGTAGGTACTGTAGGTTTAGCACACACACGTTGTACCTACAGTAGGTACTGTAGGTTTAGCACACACACGTTCTTACAGTAGGTACTGTAGGTTTAGCACACACACGTTGTACCTACAGTAGGTACTGTAGGTTTAGCACACACACACACGTTGTGCCTACAGTAGGTACTGTAGGATTAGCACACACACACACGTTGTGCCTACAGTAGGTACTGTAGGTTTAGCACACACACGTTGGACCTACAGTAGGTACTGTAGGTTTAGCACACACACGTTGTGCCTACAGTAGGTACTGTAGGTTTAGCACACTCACGTTCTTACAGTAGGTACTGTAGGTTTAGCACACACACGTTGTGCCTACAGAAGGTACTGTAGGTTTAGCACACACACGTTGTGCCTACAGTAGGTACTGTAGGTTTAGCACACACACGTTGTGCCTACAATAGGTAATGTAGGTTTAGCACACACACACACGTTGTACCTACAGTAGGTACTGTAGGTTTAGCACACACACACGTTGTACCTACAGTAGGTACTGTAGGTTTAGCACACACACACACACACGTTGTACCTACAGTAGGTACTGTAGGTTTACTGTAGGTACTGTAGGTTTAGCACACACACGTTGTACCTACAGTAGGTACTGTAGGTTTAGCACACACACGTTGTACCTACAGTAGGTACTGTAGGTTTAGCACAAACACGTTGTGCCTACAGTAGGTACTGTAGGTTTAGCACACACACGTTGTGCCTACAGTAGGTACTGTAGGTTTAGCACACACACGTTGTGCCTACAGTAGGTACTGTAGGTTTAGCACACACACACACGTTGTACCTACAGTAGGTACTGTAGGTTTCGCACACACACACACGTTGTACCTACAGTAGGTACTGTAGGTTTAGCACACATACACACGTTGTATGTACAGTAGGTACTGTAGGTTTAGCTCACACACTTTGTACCTACAGTAGGTACTGTAGGTTTAGCACACACACGTTGTACCTACAGTAGGTACTGTAGGTTTAGCACACACACGTTGTACCTACAGTAGGTACTGTAGGTTTAGCACACACACACACACGTTGTGCCTACAGTAGGTACTGTAGGTTTAGCACACACACGTTGTACCTACAGTAGGTACTGTAGGTTTAGCACACACACGTTGTGCCTACAGTAGGTACTGTAGGTTTAGCACACACACACGTTCTTACAGTAGGTACTGTAGGTTTAGCACACACACGTTGTACCTACAGTAGGTACTGTAGGTTTAGCACACACACACACACGTTGTGCCTACAGTAGGTACTGTAGGTTTAGCACACACACGTTGTACCTACAGTAGGTACTGTAGGTTTAGCACACACACGTTGTACCTACAGTAGGTACTGTAGGTTTAGCACACACACGTTCTTACAGTAGGTACTGTAGGTTTAGCACACACACGTTGTACCTACAGTAGGTACTGTAGGTTTAGCACACACACACACGTTGTGCCTACAGTAGGTACTGTAGGATAAGCACACACACACACGTTGTGCCTACAGTAGGTACTGTAGGTTTAGCACACACACGTTGGACCTACAGTAGGTACTGTAGGTTTAGCACACACACGTTGTGCCTACAGTAGGTACTGTAGGTTTAGCACACTCACGTTCTTACAGTAGGTACTGTAGGTTTAGCACACACACGTTGTGCCTACAGAAGGTACTGTAGGTTTAGCACACACACGTTGTGCCTACAGTAGGTACTGTAGGTTTAGCACACACACGTTGTGCCTACAATAGGTAATGTAGGTTTAGCACACACACACACGTTGTACCTACAGTAGGTACTGTAGGTTTAGCACACACACACGTTGTACCTACAGTAGGTACTGTAGGTTTAGCACACACACACACACGTTGTACCTACAGTAGGTACTGTAGGTTTACTGTAGGTACTGTAGGTTTAGCACACACACGTTGTACCTACAGTAGGTACTGTAGGTTTAGCACACACACGTTGTACCTACAGTAGGTACTGTAGGTTTAGCACAAACACGTTGTACCTACAGTAGGTACTGTAGGTTTAGCACACACACGTTGTACCTACAATAGGTACTGTAGGTTTAGCACACACACGTTCTTACAGTAGGTACTGTAGGTTTAGCACACACACGTTGTACCTACAGTAGGTACTGTAGGTTTAGCACACACACACACGTTGTACCTACAGTAGGTACTGTAAGTTTTGCACACACACGTTGTACCTACAGTAGGTACTGTAGGTTCAGCACACACACGTTGTACCTACAGTAGGTACTGTAGGTTTAGCACACACACGTTGTACCTACAGTAGGTACTGTAGGTTTAGCACACACACGTTCTTACAGTAGGTACTGTAGGTTTAGCACACACACGTTGTACCTACAGTGGGTACTGTAGGTTTAGCACACACACGTTGTACCTACAGTGGGTACTGTAGGTTTAGCACACAAACGTTGTACCTACAGTGGGTACTGTAGGTTTAGCACACACACGTTGTACCTACAGTAGGTACTGTAGGTTTAGCACACACACGCTGTACCTACAGTAGGTACTGTAGGTTTAGCACACACACGCTGTACCTACAGTAGGTACTGTAGGTTTAGCACACACACGTTGTGCCTACAGTAGGTACTGTAGGTTTAGCACACACACGTTGTGCCTACAGTAGGTACTGTAGGTTTAGCACACACACGTTGTGCCTACAGTAGGTACTGTAGGTTTAGCACACACACGTTGTGCCTACAGTAGGTACTGTAGGTTTAGCACACACACGTTGTGCCTACAGTAGGTACTGTAGGTTTAGCACACACACACACGTTGTACCTACAGTAGGTACTGTAGGTTTCGCACACACACACACGTTGTACCTACAGTAGGTACTGTAGGTTTAGCACACATACACACGTTGTACGTACAGTAGGTACTGTAGGTTTAGCTCACACACTTTGTACCTACAGTAGGTACTGTAGGTTTAGCACACACACGTTGTACCTACAGTAGGTACTGTAGGTGTAGCACACACACGTTGTACCTACAGTAGGTACTGTAGGTTTAGCACACACACACACACGTTGTGCCTACAGTAGGTACTGTAGGTTTAGCACACACACGTTGTACCTACAGTAGGTACTGTAGGTTTAGCACACACACGTTGTGCCTACAGTAGGTACTGTAGGTTTAGCACACACACACACACGTTGTGCCTACAGTAGGTACTGTAGGTTTAGCACACACACGTTGTACCTACAGTAGGTACTGTAGGTTTAGCACACACACGTTGTACCTACAGTAGGTACTGTAGGTTTAGCACACACACGTTCTTACAGTAGGTACTGTAGGTTTAGCACACACACGTTGTACCTACAGTAGGTACTGTAGGTTTAGCACACACACACACGTTGTGCCTACAGTAGGTACTGTAGGATTAGCACACACACACACGTTGTGCCTACAGTAGGTACTGTAGGTTTGGCACACACACGTTGTACCTACAGTAGGTACTGTAGGTTTAGCACACACACGTTGTGCCTACAGTAGGTACTGTAGGTTTAGCACACTCACGTTCTTACAGTAGGTACTGTTGGTTTAGCACACACACGTTGTGCCTACAGAAGGTACTGTAGGTTTAGCACACACACGTTGTGCCTACAGTAGGTACTGTAGGTTTAGCACACACACGTTGTGCCTACAATAGGTAATGTAGGTTTAGCACACACACACACGTTGTACCTACAGTAGGTACTGTAGGTTTAGCACACACACACGTTGTACCTACAGTAGGTACTGTAGGTTTAGCACACACACACACACACGTTTTACCTACAGTAGGTACTGTAGGTTTACTGTAGGTACTGTAGGTTTAGCACACACACGTTGTACCTACAGTAGGTACTGTAGGTTTAGCACACACACGTTGTACCTACAGTAGGTACTGTAGGTTTAGCACAAACACGTTGTACCTACAGTAGGTACTGTAGGTTTAGCACACACACGTTGTACCTACAATAGGTACTGTAGGTTTAGCACACACACGTTCTTACAGTAGGTACTGTAGGTTTAGCACACACACGTTGTACTTACAGTAGGTACTGTAGGTTTAGCACACACACGTTGTAGCTACAGTAGGTACTGTAGGTTTAGCAAACACACGTTGTACCGACAGTAGGTAATGTAGGTTTAGCACACACACGTTGTACCTGCAGTAGGTACTGTAGGTTTAGCACATACACGTTGTACCTACAGTAGGTACTGTAGGTTTAGCACACACACGTTGTACCTACAGTAGGTACTGTAGGTTTAGCACACACATGTTGTGCCTACAGTAGGTACTGTAGGTTTAGCACACACACGTTCTTACAGTAGGTACTGTAGGTTTAGCACACACACGTTGTACCTACAGTAGGTACTGTAGGTTTAGCACACACACGTATCTACAGTAGGTACTGTAGGTTTAGCACACACACGTTGTACCTACAGTAGGTAATGTAGGTTTAGCACACACACGTTGTACCTACAGTAGGTACTGTAGGTTTAGCACACACACGTACCTACAGTAGGTACTATAGTAGGTATTGTAGGTTTAGCACACACACGTTGTGCCTATAGTAGGTACTGTAGGTTTAGCACACACACGTTGTGCCTACAGTAGGTACTGTAGGTTTAGCACACACACGTTCTTACAGTAGGTACTGTAGGTTTAGCACACACACGTTGTACCTACAGTAAGTACTGTAGGTTTAGCACACACACGTTGTACCTACAGTAGGTACTGTAGGTTTAGCACACACACACACGTTGTGCCTACAGTAGGTACTGTAGGTTTAGTACACACACACACGTTGTACCTACAGTAGGTACTGTAGGTTTAGCACACACACGTTGTACCTACAGTAGGTACTGTAGGTTTAGCACACACACGTTGTACCTACAGTAGGTACTGTAGGTTTAGCACACACACGTTGTACCTACAGTAGGTACTGTAGGTTTAGCACACACACGTTGTACCTACAGTAGGTACTGTAGGTTTAGCACACACACGTTCTTACAGTAGGTACTGTAGGTTTAGCACACACACGTTGTGCCTACAGTAGGTACTGTAGGTTTAGCACACACACGTTGTACCTACAGTAGGTACTGTAGGTTTAGCACACACACGTTGTGCCTACAGTAGGTACTGTAGGTTTAGCACACACACACGTTCTTACAGTAGGTACTGTAAGTTTAGCACACACACGTTGTACCTACAGTAGGTACTGTAGGTTTAGCACACACACACACACGTTGTGCCTACAGTAGGTACTGTAGGTTTAGCACACACACGTTGTACCTACAGTAGGTACTGTAGGTTTAGCACACACACGTTGTACCTACAGTAGGTACTGTAGGTTTAGCACACACACGTTCTTACAGTAGGTACTGTAGGTTTAGCACACACACGTTGTACCTACAGTAGGTACTGTAGGTTTAGCACACACACACACGTTGTGCCTACAGTAGGTACTGTAGGATTAGCACACACACACACGTTGTGCCTACAGTAGGTACTGTAGGTTTGGCACACACACGTTGTACCTACAGTAGGTACTGTAGGTTTAGCACACACACGTTGTGCCTACAGTAGGTACTGTAGGTTTAGCACACTCACGTTCTTACAGTAGGTACTGTAGGTTTAGCACACACACGTTGTGCCTACAGAAGGTACTGTAGGTTTAGCACACACACGTTGTGCCTACAGTAGGTACTGTAGGTTTAGCACACACACGTTGTGCCTACAATAGGTAATGTAGGTTTAGCACACACACACACGTTGTAACCTACAGTAGGTACTGTAGGTTTAGCACACACACACGTTGTACCTACAGTAGGTACTGTAGGTTTAGCACACACACACACACACGTTGTACCTACAGTAGGTACTGTAGGTTTACTGTAGGTACTGTAGGTTTAGCACACACACGTTGTACCTACAGTAGGTACTGTAGGTTTAGCACACACACGTTGTACCTACAGTAGGTACTGTAGGTTTAGCACAAACACGTTGTACCTACAGTAGGTACTGTAGGTTTAGCACACACACGTTGTACCTACAATAGGTACTGTAGGTTTAGCACACACACGTTCTTACAGTAGGTACTGTAGGTTTAGCACACACACGTTGTACTTACAGTAGGTACTGTAGGTTTAGCACACACACGTTGTAGCTACAGTAGGTACTGTAGGTTTAGCAAACACACGTTGTACCGACAGTAGGTAATGTAGGTTTAGCACACACACGTTGTACCTGCAGTAGGTACTGTAGGTTTAGCACATACACGTTGTACCTACAGTAGGTACTGTAGGTTTAGCACACACACGTTGTACCTACAGTAGGTACTGTAGGTTTAGCACACACACGTTGTGCCTACAGTAGGTACTGTAGGTTTAGCACACACACGTTCTTACAGTAGGTACTGTAGGTTTAGCACACACACGTTGTACCTACAGTAGGTACTGTAGGTTTAGCACACACACGTATCTACAGTAGGTACTGTAGGTTTAGCACACACACGTTGTACCTACAGTAGGTAATGTAGGTTTAGCACACACACGTTGTACCTACAGTAGGTACTGTAGGTTTAGCACACACACGTTGTACCTACAGTAGGTACTATAGTAGGTATTGTAGGTTTAGCACAAACACGTTGTGCCTATAGTAGGTACTGTAGGTTTAGCACACACACGTTGTGCCTACAGTAGGTACTGTAGGTTTAGCACACACACGTTCTTACAGTAGGTACTGTAGGTTTAGCACACACACGTTGTACCTACAGTAAGTACTGTAGGTTTAGCACACACACGTTGTACCTACAGTAGGTACTGTAGGTTTAGCACACACACACACGTTGTGCCTACAGTAGGTACTGTAGGTTTAGCACACACACACACGTTGTACCTACAGTAGGTACTGTAGGTTTAGCACACACACGTTGTACCTACAGTAGGTACTGTAGGTTTAGCACACACACGTTGTACCTACAGTAGGTACTGTAGGTTTAGCACACACACGTTGTACCTACAGTAGGTACTGTAGGTTTAGCACACACACGTTGTACCTACAGTAGGTACTGTAGGTTTAGCACACACACGTTCTTACAGTAGGTACTGTAGGTTTAGCACACACACGTTGTACCTACAGTGGGTACTGTAGGTTTAGCACACACACGTTGTACCTACAGTGGGTACTGTAGGTTTAGCACACACACGTTGTACCTTCAGTGGGTACTGTAGGTTTAGCACACACACGTTGTACCTACAGTAGGTACTGTAGGTTTAGCACACACACGCTGTACCTACAGTAGGTACTGTAGGTTTAGCACACACACGCTGTACCTACAGTAGGTACTGTAGGTTTAGCACACACACGTTGTGCCTACAGTAGGTACTGTAGGTTTAGCACACACACGTTGTGCCTACAGTAGGTACTGTAGGTTTAGCACACACACGTTCTTACAGTAGGTACTGTAGGTTTAGCACACACACACACGTTGTACCTACAGTAGGTACTGTAGGTTTCGCACACACACACACGTTGTACCTACAGTAGGTACTGTAGGTTTAGCACACATACACACCTTGTACCTACAGTAGGTACTGTAGGTTTAGCTCACACACGTTGTACCTACAGTAGGTACTGTAGGTTTAGCACACACACGTTGTACCTACAGTAGGTACTGTAGGTTTAGCACACACACGTTGTACCTACAGTAGGTACTGTAGGTTTAGCACACACACGTTGTGCCTACAGTAGGTACTGTAGGTTTAGCACACACACGTTCTTACAGTAGGTACTGTAGGTTTAGCACACACACGTTGTACCTACAGTAGGTACTGTAGGTTTAGCACACACACGTTCTTACAGTAGGTACTGTAGGTTTAGCACACACACGTTGTACCTACAGTGGGTACTGTAGGTTTAGCACACACACGTTGTACCTACAGTGGGTACTGTAGGTTTAGCACACACACGTTTTTACCTTCAGTGGGTACTGTAGGTTTAGCACACACACGTTGTACCTACAGTAGGTACTGTAGGTTTAGCACACACACGCTGTACCTACAGTAGGTACTGTAGGTTTAGCACACACACGCTGTACCTACAGTAGGTACTGTAGGTTTAGCACACACACGTTGTACCTACAGTAGGTACTGTAGGTTTAGCACACACACGTTGTGCCTACAGAAGGTACTGTAGGTTTAGCACACACACGTTCTTACAGTAGGTACTGTAGGTTTAGCACACACACACACGTTGTACCTACAGTAGGTACTGTAGGTTTCGCACACACACACACGTTGTACCTACAGTAGGTACTGTAGGTTTAGCACACATACACACCTTGTACCTACAGTAGGTACTGTAGGTTTAGCTCACACACGTTGTACCTACAGTAGGTACTGTAGGTTTAGCACACACACGTTGTACCTACAGTAGGTACTGTAGGTTTAGCACACACACGTTGTACCTACAGTAGGTACTGTAGGTTTAGCACACACACGTTGTGCCTACAGTAGGTACTGTAGGTTTAGCACACACACGTTCTTACAGTAGGTACTGTAGGTTTAGCACACACACGTTGTACCTACAGTAGGTACTGTAGGTTTAGCACACACACGTATCTACAGTAGGTACTGTAGGTTTAGCACACACACGTTGTACCTACAGTAGGTACTGTAGGTTTAGCACACACACGTTGTACCTACAGTAGGTACTGTAGGTTTAGCACACACACGTTGTACCTACAGTAGGTACTGTAGGTTTAGCACACACACGTTCTTACAGTAGGTACTGTAGGTTTAGCACACACACGTTGTACCTACAGTGGGTACTGTAGGTTTAGCACACACACGTTGTACCTACAGTGGGTACTGTAGGTTTAGCACACACACGTTGTACCTTCAGTGGGTACTGTAGGTTTAGCACACACACGTTGTACCTACAGTAGGTACTGTAGGTTTAGCACACACACGCTGTACCTACAGTAGGTACTGTAGGTTTAGCACACACACGCTGTACCTACAGTAGGTACTGTAGGTTTAGCACACACACGTTGTGCCTACAGTAGGTACTGTAGGTTTAGCACACACACGTTGTGCCTACAGTAGGTACTGTAGGTTTAGCACACACACGTTGTGCCTACAGTAAGTACTGTAGGTTTAGCACACACACGTTCTTACAGTAGGTACTGTAGGTTTAGCACACACACACACGTTGTACCTACAGTAGGTACTGTAGGTTTCGCACACACACACACACGTTGTACCTACAGTAGGTACTGTAGGTTTAGCACACATACACACCTTGTAAATACAGTAGGTACTGTAGGTTTAGCTCACACACGTTGTACCTACAGTAGGTACTGTAGGTTTAGCACACACACGTTGTACCTACAGTAGGTACTGTAGGTTTAGCACACACACGTTGTGCCTACAGTAGGTACTGTAGGTTTAGCACACACACGTTTTTACAGTAGGTACTGTAGGTTTAGCACACACACGTTGTGCCTACAGTAGGTACTGTAGGTTTAGCACACACACGTTGTACCTACAGTAGGTACTGTAGGTTTAGCACACACACACGTTTTACCTACAGTAGGTACTGTAGGTTTAGCACACACACACACACGTTGTACCTACAGTAGGTACTGTAAGTTTACTGTAGGTACTGTAGGTTTAGCACACACACGTTGTACCTACAGTAGGTACTGTAGGTTTAGCACACACACGTTGTACCTACAGTAGGTACTGTAGGTTTAGCACAAACACGTTGTACCTACAGTAGGTACTGTAGGTTTAGCACACACACGTTGTACCTACAGTAGGTACTGTAGGTTTAGCACACACACACACGTTGTGCCTACAGTAGGTACTGTAGGATTAGCACACACACACACGTTGTGCCTACAGTAGGTACTGTAGGTTTGGCACACACACGTTGTACCTACAGTAGGTACTGTAGGTTTAGCACACACACGTTGTGCCTACAGTAGGTACTGTAGGTTTAGCACACTCACGTTCTTACAGTAGGTACTGTAGGTTTAGCACACACACGTTGTGCCTACAGAAGGTACTGTAGGTTTAGCACACACACGTTGTGCCTACAGTAGGTACTGTAGGTTTAGCACACACACGTTGTGCCTACAATAGGTAATGTAGGTTTAGCACACACACACACGTTGTAACCTACAGTAGGTACTGTAGGTTTAGCACACACACACGTTGTACCTACAGTAGGTACTGTAGGTTTAGCACACACACACACACACGTTGTACCTACAGTAGGTACTGTAGGTTTACTGTAGGTACTGTAGGTTTAGCACACACACGTTGTACCTACAGTAGGTACTGTAGGTTTAGCACACACACGTTGTACCTACAGTAGGTACTGTAGGTTTAGCACAAACACGTTGTACCTACAGTAGGTACTGTAGGTTTAGCACACACACGTTGTACCTACAATAGGTACTGTAGGTTTAGCACACACACGTTCTTACAGTAGGTACTGTAGGTTTAGCACACACACGTTGTACTTACAGTAGGTACTGTAGGTTTAGCACACACACGTTGTAGCTACAGTAGGTACTGTAGGTTTAGCAAACACACGTTGTACCGACAGTAGGTAATGTAGGTTTAGCACACACACGTTGTACCTGCAGTAGGTACTGTAGGTTTAGCACATACACGTTGTACCTACAGTAGGTACTGTAGGTTTAGCACACACACGTTGTACCTACAGTAGGTACTGTAGGTTTAGCACACACACGTTGTGCCTACAGTAGGTACTGTAGGTTTAGCACACACACGTTCTTACAGTAGGTACTGTAGGTTTAGCACACACACGTTGTACCTACAGTAGGTACTGTAGGTTTAGCACACACACGTATCTACAGTAGGTACTGTAGGTTTAGCACACACACGTTGTACCTACAGTAGGTAATGTAGGTTTAGCACACACACGTTGTACCTACAGTAGGTACTGTAGGTTTAGCACACACACGTTGTACCTACAGTAGGTACTATAGTAGGTATTGTAGGTTTAGCACACACACGTTGTGCCTATAGTAGGTACTGTAGGTTTAGCACACACACGTTGTGCCTACAGTAGGTACTGTAGGTTTAGCACACACACGTTCTTACAGTAGGTACTGTAGGTTTAGCACACACACGTTGTACCTACAGTAAGTACTGTAGGTTTAGCACACACACGTTGTACCTACAGTAGGTACTGTAGGTTTAGCACACACACACACGTTGTGCCTACAGTAGGTACTGTAGGTTTAGCACACACACACACGTTGTACCTACAGTAGGTACTGTAGGTTTAGCACACACACGTTGTACCTACAGTAGGTACTGTAGGTTTAGCACACACACGTTGTACCTACAGTAGGTACTGTAGGTTTAGCACACACACGTTGTACCTACAGTAGGTACTGTAGGTTTAGCACACACACGTTGTACCTACAGTAGGTACTGTAGGTTTAGCACACACACGTTCTTACAGTAGGTACTGTAGGTTTAGCACACACACGTTGTACCTACAGTGGGTACTGTAGGTTTAGCACACACACGTTGTACCTACAGTGGGTACTGTAGGTTTAGCACACACACGTTGTACCTTCAGTGGGTACTGTAGGTTTAGCACACACACGTTGTACCTACAGTAGGTACTGTAGGTTTAGCACACACACGCTGTACCTACAGTAGGTACTGTAGGTTTAGCACACACACGCTGTACCTACAGTAGGTACTGTAGGTTTAGCACACACACGTTGTGCCTACAGTAGGTACTGTAGGTTTAGCACACACACGTTGTGCCTACAGTAGGTACTGTAGGTTTAGCACACACACGTTCTTACAGTAGGTACTGTAGGTTTAGCACACACACACACGTTGTACCTACAGTAGGTACTGTAGGTTTCGCACACACACACACGTTGTACCTACAGTAGGTACTGTAGGTTTAGCACACATACACACCTTGTACCTACAGTAGGTACTGTAGGTTTAGCTCACACACGTTGTACCTACAGTAGGTACTGTAGGTTTAGCACACACACGTTGTACCTACAGTAGGTACTGTAGGTTTAGCACACACACGTTGTACCTACAGTAGGTACTGTAGGTTTAGCACACACACGTTGTGCCTACAGTAGGTACTGTAGGTTTAGCACACACACGTTCTTACAGTAGGTACTGTAGGTTTAGCACACACACGTTGTACCTACAGTAGGTACTGTAGGTTTAGCACACACACGTTGTACCTACAGTAGGTACTGTAGGTTTAGCACACACACGTTGTACCTACAGTAGGTACTGTAGGTTTAGCACACACACGTTGTGCCTACAGTAGGTACTGTAGGTTTAGCACACACACGTTCTTACAGTAGGTACTGTAGGTTTAGCACACACACGTTGTACCTACAGTAGGTACTGTAGGTTTAGCACACACACGTATCTACAGTAGGTACTGTAGGTTTAGCACACACACGTTGTACCTACAGTAGGTACTGTAGGTTTAGCACACACACGTTGTACCTACAGTAGGTACTGTAGGTTTAGCACACACACGTTGTACCTACAGTAGGTACTGTAGGTTTAGCACACACACGTTCTTACAGTAGGTACTGTAGGTTTAGCACACACACGTTGTACCTACAGTGGGTACTGTAGGTTTAGCACACACACGTTGTACCTACAGTGGGTACTGTAGGTTTAGCACACACACGTTGTACCTTCAGTGGGTACTGTAGGTTTAGCACACACACGTTGTACCTACAGTAGGTACTGTAGGTTTAGCACACACACGTTGTGCCTACAGTAGGTACTGTAGGTTTAGCACACACACGTTCTTACAGTAGGTACTGTAGGTTTAGCACACACACGTTGTACCTACAGTAGGTACTGTAGGTTTAGCACACACACGTTGTACCTACAGTAGGTACTGTAGGTTTAGCACACACACGTTGTACCTACAGTAGGTACTGTAGGTTTAGCACACACACGTTGTGCCTACAGTAGGTACTGTAGGTTTAGCACACACACGTTCTTACAGTAGGTACTGTAGGTTTAGCACACACACGTTGTACCTACAGTAGGTACTGTAGGTTTAGCACACACACGTATCTACAGTAGGTACTGTAGGTTTAGCACACACACGTTGTACCTACAGTAGGTACTGTAGGTTTAGCACACACACGTTGTACCTACAGTAGGTACTGTAGGTTTAGCACACACACGTTGTACCTACAGTAGGTACTGTAGGTTTAGCACACACACGTTCTTACAGTAGGTACTGTAGGTTTAGCACACACACGTTGTACCTACAGTGGGTACTGTAGGTTTAGCACACACACGTTGTACCTACAGTGGGTACTGTAGGTTTAGCACACACACGTTGTACCTTCAGTGGGTACTGTAGGTTTAGCACACACACGTTGTACCTACAGTAGGTACTGTAGGTTTAGCACACACACGCTGTACCTACAGTAGGTACTGTAGGTTTAGCACACACACGCTGTACCTACAGTAGGTACTGTAGGTTTAGCACACACACGTTGTGCCTACAGTAGGTACTGTAGGTTTAGCACACACACGTTGTGCCTACAGTAGGTACTGTAGGTTTAGCACACACACGTTGTGCCTACAGTAAGTACTGTAGGTTTAGCACACACACGTTCTTACAGTAGGTACTGTAGGTTTAGCACACACACACACGTTGTACCTACAGTAGGTACTGTAGGTTTCGCACACACACACACACGTTGTACCTACAGTAGGTACTGTAGGTTTAGCACACATACACACCTTGTAAATACAGTAGGTACTGTAGGTTTAGCTCACACACGTTGTACCTACAGTAGGTACTGTAGGTTTAGCACACACACGTTGTACCTACAGTAGGTACTGTAGGTTTAGCACACACACGTTGTGCCTACAGTAGGTACTGTAGGTTTAGCACACACACGTTTTTACAGTAGGTACTGTAGGTTTAGCACACACACGTTGTGCCTACAGTAGGTACTGTAGGTTTAGCACACACACGTTGTACCTACAGTAGGTACTGTAGGTTTAGCACACACACACACGTTTTACCTACAGTAGGTACTGTAGGTTTAGCACACACACACACACGTTGTACCTACAGTAGGTACTGTAAGTTTACTGTAGGTACTGTAGGTTTAGCACACACACGTTGTACCTACAGTAGGTACTGTAGGTTTAGCACACACACGTTGTACCTACAGTAGGTACTGTAGGTTTAGCACAAACACGTTGTACCTACAGTAGGTACTGTAGGTTTAGCACACACACGTTGTAGCTACAGTAGGTACTGTAGGTTTAGCAAACACACGTTGTACCGACAGTAGGTAATGTAGGTTTAGCACACACACGTTGTACCTACAGTAGGTACTGTAGGTTTAGCACATACACGTTGTACCTACAGTAGGTACTGTAGGTTTAGCACACACACGTTGTACCTACAGTAGGTACTGTAGGTTTAGCACACACACGTTGTGCCTACAGTAGGTACTGTAGGTTTAGCACACACACGTTCTTACAGTAGGTACTGTAGGTCTAGCACACACACGTTGTACCTACAGTAGGTACTGTAGGTTTAGCACACACACGTACCTACAGTAGGTACTGTAGGTTTAGCACACACACGTTGTACCTACAGTAGGTAATGTAGGTTTAGCACACACACGTTGTACCTACAGTAGGTACTGTAGGTTTAGCACACACACGTTGTACCTACAGTAGGTACTGTAGGTTTAGCACACACACGTTGTAGCTACAGTAGGTACTGTAGGTTTAGCAAACACACGTTGTACCGACAGTAGGTAATGTAGGTTTAGCACACACACGTTGTACCTACAGTAGGTACTGTAGGTTTAGCACATACACGTTGTACCTACAGTAGGTACTGTAGGTTTAGCACACACACGTTGTACCTACAGTAGGTACTGTAGGTTTAGCACACACACGTTGTACCTACAGTAGGTACTGTAGGTTTAGCACACACACGTTGTACCTACAGTAGGTACTGTAGGTTTAGCACACACACGTTCTTACAGTAGGTACTGTAGGTTTAGCACACACACGTTGTACCTACAGTGGGTACTGTAGGTTTAGCACACACACGTTGTACCTACAGTGGGTACTGTAGGTTTAGCACACACACGTTGTACCTTCAGTGGGTACTGTAGGTTTAGCACACACACGTTGTACCTACAGTAGGTACTGTAGGTTTAGCACACACACGCTGTACCTACAGTAGGTACTGTAGGTTTAGCACACACACGCTGTACCTACAGTAGGTACTGTAGGTTTAGCACACACACGTTGTGCCTACAGTAGGTACTGTAGGTTTAGCACACACACGTTGTGCCTACAGTAGGTACTGTAGGTTTAGCACACACACGTTCTTACAGTAGGTACTGTAGGTTTAGCACACACACACACGTTGTACCTACAGTAGGTACTGTAGGTTTCGCACACACACACACGTTGTACCTACAGTAGGTACTGTAGGTTTAGCACACATACACACCTTGTACCTACAGTAGGTACTGTAGGTTTAGCTCACACACGTTGTACCTACAGTAGGTACTGTAGGTTTAGCACACACACGTTGTACCTACAGTAGGTACTGTAGGTTTAGCACACACACGTTGTACCTACAGTAGGTACTGTAGGTTTAGCACACACACGTTGTGCCTACAGTAGGTACTGTAGGTTTAGCACACACACGTTCTTACAGTAGGTACTGTAGGTTTAGCACACACACGTTGTACCTACAGTAGGTACTGTAGGTTTAGCACACACACGTTGTACCTACAGTAGGTACTGTAGGTTTAGCACACACACGTTCTTACAGTAGGTACTGTAGGTTTAGCACACACACGTTGTACCTACAGTGGGTACTGTAGGTTTAGCACACACACGTTGTACCTACAGTGGGTACTGTAGGTTTAGCACACACACGTTGTACCTACAGTAGGTACTGTAGGTTTAGCACACACACGCTGTACCTACAGTAGGTACTGTAGGTTTAGCACACACACGCTGTACCTACAGTAGGTACTGTAGGTTTAGCACACACACGTTGTACCTACAGTAGGTACTGTAGGTTTAGCACACACACGTTGTGCCTACAGAAGGTACTGTAGGTTTAGCACACACACGTTCTTACAGTAGGTACTGTAGGTTTAGCACACACACACACGTTGTACCTACAGTAGGTACTGTAGGTTTCGCACACACACACACGTTGTACCTACAGTAGGTACTGTAGGTTTAGCACACATACACACCTTGTACCTACAGTAGGTACTGTAGGTTTAGCTCACACACGTTGTACCTACAGTAGGTACTGTAGGTTTAGCACACACACGTTGTACCTACAGTAGGTACTGTAGGTTTAGCACACACACGTTGTACCTACAGTAGGTACTGTAGGTTTAGCACACACACGTTGTGCCTACAGTAGGTACTGTAGGTTTAGCACACACACGTTCTTACAGTAGGTACTGTAGGTTTAGCACACACACGTTGTACCTACAGTAGGTACTGTAGGTTTAGCACACACACGTATCTACAGTAGGTACTGTAGGTTTAGCACACACACGTTGTACCTACAGTAGGTACTGTAGGTTTAGCACACACACGTTGTACCTACAGTAGGTACTATAGTAGGTACTGTAGGTTTAGCACACACACGTTGTGCCTATAGTAGGTACTGTAGGTTTAGCACACACACGTTGTGCCTACAGTAGGTACTGTAGGTTTAGCACACACACGTTCTTACAGTAGGTACTGTAGGTTTAGCACACACACGTTGTACCTACAGTAGGTACTGTAGGTTTAGCACACACACGTTGTACCTACAGTAGGTACTGTAGGTTTAGCACACACACACACGTTGTGCCTACAGTAGGTACTGTAGGTTTAGCACACACACACACGTTGTACCTACAGTAGGTACTGTAGGTTTAGCACACACACGTTGTACCTACAGTAGGTACTGTAGGTTTAGCACACACACGTTGTACCTACAGTAGGTACTGTAGGTTTAGCACACACACGTTGTACCTACAGTAGGTACTGTAGGTTTAGCACACACACGTTCTTACAGTAGGTACTGTAGGTTTAGCACACACACGTTGTACCTACAGTGGGTACTGTAGGTTTAGCACACACACGTTGTACCTACAGTGGGTACTGTAGGTTTAGCACACACACGTTGTACCTTCAGTGGGTACTGTAGGTTTAGCACACACACGTTGTACCTACAGTAGGTACTGTAGGTTTAGCACACACACGCTGTACCTACAGTAGGTACTGTAGGTTTAGCACACACACGCTGTACCTACAGTAGGTACTGTAGGTTTAGCACACACACGTTGTGCCTACAGTAGGTACTGTAGGTTTAGCACACACACGTTGTGCCTACAGTAGGTACTGTAGGTTTAGCACACACACGTTGTGCCTACAGTAAGTACTGTAGGTTTAGCACACACACGTTCTTACAGTAGGTACTGTAGGTTTAGCACACACACACACGTTGTACCTACAGTAGGTACTGTAGGTTTCGCACACACACACACACGTTGTACCTACAGTAGGTACTGTAGGTTTAGCACACATACACACCTTGTAAATACAGTAGGTACTGTAGGTTTAGCTCACACACGTTGTACCTACAGTAGGTACTGTAGGTTTAGCACACACACGTTGTACCTACAGTAGGTACTGTAGGTTTAGCACACACACGTTGTGCCTACAGTAGGTACTGTAGGTTTAGCACACACACGTTTTTACAGTAGGTACTGTAGGTTTAGCACACACACACACACGTTGTACCTACAGTAGGTACTGTAAGTTTACTGTAGGTACTGTAGGTTTAGCACACACACGTTGTACCTACAGTAGGTACTGTAGGTTTAGCACACACACGTTGTACCTACAGTAGGTACTGTAGGTTTAGCACAAACACGTTGTACCTACAGTAGGTACTGTAGGTTTAGCACACACACGTTGTAGCTACAGTAGGTACTGTAGGTTTAGCAAACACACGTTGTACCGACAGTAGGTAATGTAGGTTTAGCACACACACGTTGTACCTACAGTAGGTACTGTAGGTTTAGCACATACACGTTGTACCTACAGAAGGTACTGTAGGTTTAGCACACACACGTTGTACCTACAGTAGGTACTGTAGGTTTAGCACACACACGTTGTGCCTACAGTAGGTACTGTAGGTTTAGCACACACACGTTCTTACAGTAGGTACTGTAGGTTTAGCACACACACGTTGTACCTACAGTAGGTACTGTAGGTTTAGCACACACACGTACCTACAGTAGGTACTGTAGGTTTAGCACACACACGTTGTACCTACAGTAGGTAATGTAGGTTTAGCACACACACGTTGTACCTACAGTAGGTACTGTAGGTTTAGCACACACACGTTGTACCTACAGTAGGTACTGTAGGTTTAGCACACACACGTTGTAGCTACAGTAGGTACTGTAGGTTTAGCAAACACACGTTGTACCGACAGTAGGTAATGTAGGTTTAGCACACACACGTTGTACCTACAGTAGGTACTGTAGGTTTAGCACATACACGTTGTACCTACAGTAGGTACTGTAGGTTTAGCACACACACGTTGTACCTACAGTAGGTACTGTAGGTTTAGCACACACACGTTGTGCCTACAGTAGGTACTGTAGGTTTAGCACACACACGTTCTTACAGTAGGTACTGTAGGTTTAGCACACACACGTTGTACCTACAGTAGGTACTGTAGGTTTAGCACACACACGTACCTACAGTAGGTACTGTAGGTTTAGCACACACACGTTGTACCTACAGTAGGTAATGTAGGTTTAGCACACACACGTTGTACCTACAGTAGGTACTGTAGGTTTAGCACACACACGTTGTATCTACAGTAGGTACTGTAGTAGGTACTGTAGGTTTAGCACACACACGTTGTGCCTATAGTAGGTACTGTAAGTTTAGCACACACACGTTCTTACAGTAGGTACTGTAGGTTTAGCACACACACGTTGTACCTACAGTAGGTACTGTAGGTTTAGCACACACACGTTGTACCTACAGTAGGTACTGTAGGTTTAGCACACACACGTTGTACCTACAGTAGGTACTGTAGGTTTAGCACACACACGTTGTACCTACAGTAGGTACTGTAGGTTTAGCACACACACGTTCTTACAGTAGGTACTGTAGGTTTAGCACACACACGTTGTACCTACAGTGGGTACTGTAGGTTTAGCACACACACGTTGTACCTACAGTGGGTACTGTAGGTTTAGCACACACACGTTGTACCTTCAGTGGGTACTGTAGGTTTAGCACACACACGTTGTACCTACAGTAGGTACTGTAGGTTTAGCACACACACGCTGTACCTACAGTAGGTACTGTAGGTTTAGCACACACACGCTGTACCTACAGTAGGTACTGTAGGTTTAGCACACACACGTTGTGCCTACAGTAGGTACTGTAGGTTTAGCACACACACGTTGTGCCTACAGTAGGTACTGTAGGTTTAGCACACACACGTTGTGCCTACAGTAAGTACTGTAGGTTTAGCACACACACGTTCCTACAGTAGGTACTGTAGGTTTAGCACACACACACACGTTGTACCTACAGTAGGTACTGTAGGTTTCGCACACACACACACACGTTGTAGCTACAGTAGGTACTGTAGGTTTAGCAAACACACGTTGTACCGACAGTAGGTAATGTAGGTTTAGCACACACACGTTGTACCTACAGTAGGTACTGTAGGTTTAGCACATACACGTTGTACCTACAGTAGGTACTGTAGGTTTAGCACACACACGTTGTACCTACAGTAGGTACTGTAGGTTTAGCACACACACGTTGTGCCTACAGTAGGTACTGTAGGTTTAGCACACACACGTTCTTACAGTAGGTACTGTAGGTTTAGCACACACACGTTGTACCTACAGTAGGTACTGTAGGTTTAGCACACACACGTACCTACAGTAGGTACTGTAGGTTTAGCACACACACGTTGTACCTACAGTAGGTAATGTAGGTTTAGCACACACACGTTGTACCTACAGTAGGTACTGTAGGTTTAGCACACACACGTTGTACCTACAGTAGGTACTGTAGGTTTAGCACACACACGTTGTAGCTACAGTAGGTACTGTAGGTTTAGCAAACACACGTTGTACCGACAGTAGGTAATGTAGGTTTAGCACACACACGTTGTACCTACAGTAGGTACTGTAGGTTTAGCACATACACGTTGTACCTACAGTAGGTACTGTAGGTTTAGCACACACACGTTGTACCTACAGTAGGTACTGTAGGTTTAGCACACACACGTTGTGCCTACAGTAGGTACTGTAGGTTTAGCACACACACGTTCTTACAGTAGGTACTGTAGGTTTAGCACACACACGTTGTACCTACAGTAGGTACTGTAGGTTTAGCACACACACGTACCTACAGTAGGTACTGTAGGTTTAGCACACACACGTTGTACCTACAGTAGGTAATGTAGGTTTAGCACACACACGTTGTACCTACAGTAGGTACTGTAGGTTTAGCACACACACGTTGTATCTACAGTAGGTACTGTAGTAGGTACTGTAGGTTTAGCACACACACGTTGTGCCTATAGTAGGTACTGTAAGTTTAGCACACACACGTTCTTACAGTAGGTACTGTAGGTTTAGCACACACACGTTGTACCTACAGTAGGTACTGTAGGTTTAGCACACACACGTTGTACCTACAGTAGGTACTGTAGGTTTAGCACACACACGTTGTACCTACAGTAGGTAGTGTAGGTTTAGCACACACACGTTGTACCTACAGTAGGTACTGTAGGTTTAGCACACACACGTTGTACCTACAGTAGGTACTGTAGGTTTAGCACACACACGTTCTTACAGTAGGTACTGTAGGTTTAGCACACACACGTTGTACCTACAGTGGGTACTGTAGGTTTAGCACACACACGTTGTACCTACAGTGGGTACTGTAGGTTTAGCACACACACGTTGTACCTACAGTGGGTACTGTAGGTTTAGCACACACACGTTGTACCTTCAGTGGGTACTGTAGGTTTACCACACACACGTTGTACCTACAGTAGGTACTGTAGGTTTAGCACACACACGCTGTACCTACAGTAGGTACTGTAGGTTTAGCACACACACGCTGTACCTACAGTAGGTACTGTAGGTTTAGCACACACACGTTGTGCCTACAGTAGGTACTGTAGGTTTAGCACACACACGTTGTGCCTACAGTAGGTACTGTAGGTTTAGCACACACACGTTGTGCCTACAGTAAGTACTGTAGGTTAGGCACACACACGTTCTTACAGTAGGTACTGTAGGTTTAGCACACACACACACGTTGTACCTACAGTAGGTACTGTAGGTTTCGCACACACACACACACGTTGTACCTACAGTAGGTACTGTAGGTTTAGCACACATACACACCTTGTAAATACAGTAGGTACTGTAGGTTTAGCTCACACACGTTGTACCTACAGTAGGTACTGTAGGTTTAGCACACACACGTTGTACCTACAGTAGGTACTGTAGGTTTAGCACACACACGTTGTGCCTACAGTAGGTACTGTAGGTTTAGCACACACACGTTTTTACAGTAGGTACTGTAGGTTTAGCACACACACGTTGTGCCTACAGTAGGTACTGTAGGTTTTGCACACACACGTTGTACCTACAGTGGGTACTGTAGGTTTAGCACACACACGTTGTACCTACAGTGGGTACTGTAGGTTTAGCACACACACGTTGTACCTTCAGTGGGTACTGTAGGTTTAGCACACACACGTTGTACCTACAGTAGGTACTGTAGGTTTAGCACACACACGCTGTACCTACAGTAGGTACTGTAGGTTTAGCACACACACGCTGTACCTACAGTAGGTACTGTAGGTTTAGCACACACACGTTGTGCCTACAGTAGGTACTGTAGGTTTAGCACACACACGTTGTGCCTACAGTAGGTACTGTAGGTTTAGCACACACACGTTGTGCCTACAGTAAGTACTGTAGGTTTAGCACACACACGTTCTTACAGTAGGTACTGTAGGTTTAGCACACACACACACGTTGTACCTACAGTAGGTACTGTAGGTTTAGCACACACACACACACGTTGTACCTACAGTAGGTACTGTAAGTTTACTGTAGGTACTGTAGGTTTAGCACACACACGTTGTACCTACAGTAGGTACTGTAGGTTTAGCACACACACGTTGTACCTACAGTAGGTACTGTAGGTTTAGCACAAACACGTTGTACCTACAGTAGGTACTGTAGGTTTAGCACACACACGTTGTAGCTACAGTAGGTACTGTAGGTTTAGCAAACACACGTTGTACCGACAGTAGGTAATGTAGGTTTAGCACACACACGTTGTACCTACAGTAGGTACTGTAGGTTTAGCACATACACGTTGTACCTACAGTAGGTACTGTAGGTTTAGCACACACACGTTGTACCTACAGTAGGTACTGTAGGTTTAGCACACACACGTTGTGCCTACAGTAGGTACTGTAGGTTTAGCACACACACGTTCTTACAGTAGGTACTGTAGGTTTAGCACACACACGTTGTACCTACAGTAGGTACTGTAGGTTTAGCACACACACGTACCTACAGTAGGTACTGTAGGTTTAGCACACACACGTTGTACCTACAGTAGGTAATGTAGGTTTAGCACACACACGTTGTACCTACAGTAGGTACTGTAGGTTTAGCACACACACGTTGTACCTACAGTAGGTACTGTAGGTTTAGCACACACACGTTGTAGCTACAGTAGGTACTGTAGGTTTAGCAAACACACGTTGTACCGACAGTAGGTAATGTAGGTTTAGCACACACACGTTGTACCTACAGTAGGTACTGTAGGTTTAGCACATACACGTTGTACCTACAGTAGGTACTGTAGGTTTAGCACACACACGTTGTACCTACAGTAGGTACTGTAGGTTTAGCACACACACGTTGTGCCTACAGTAGGTACTGTAGGTTTAGCACACACACGTTCTTACAGTAGGTACTGTAGGTTTAGCACACACACGTTGTACCTACAGTAGGTACTGTAGGTTTAGCACACACACGTACCTACAGTAGGTACTGTAGGTTTAGCACACACACGTTGTACCTACAGTAGGTAATGTAGGTTTAGCACACACACGTTGTACCTACAGTAGGTACTGTAGGTTTAGCACACACACGTTGTATCTACAGTAGGTACTGTAGTAGGTACTGTAGGTTTAGCACACACACGTTGTGCCTATAGTAGGTACTGTAAGTTTAGCACACACACGTTCTTACAGTAGGTACTGTAGGTTTAGCACACACACGTTGTACCTACAGTAGGTACTGTAGGTTTAGCACACACACGTTGTACCTACAGTAGGTACTGTAGGTTTAGCACACACACACACGTTGTACCTACAGTAGGTACTGTAGGTTTAGCACACACACGTTGTACCTACAGTAGGTACTGTAGGTTCAGCACACACACGTTGTACATACAGTAGGTACTTTAGGTTTAGCACACACACGTTGTACCTACAGTAGGTACTGTAGGTTTAGCACACACACGTTCTTACAGTAGGTACTGTAGGTTTAGCACACACACGTTGTACCTACAGTGGGTACTGTAGGTTTAGCACACACACGTTGTACCTACAGTGGGTACTGTAGGTTTAGCACACACACGTTGTACCTACAGTGGGTACTGTAGGTTTAGCACACACACGTTGTACCTTCAGTGGGTACTGTAGGTTTACCACACACACGTTGTACCTACAGTAGGTACTGTAGGTTTAGCACACACACGCTGTACCTACAGTAGGTACTGTAGGTTTAGCACACACACGCTGTACCTACAGTAGGTACTGTAGGTTTAGCACACACTAGTTGTGCCTACAGTAGGTACTGTAGGTTTAGCACATACATGTTGTGCCTACAGTGGGTACTGTAGGTTTAGCACACACACGTTGTGCCTACAGTAAGTACTGTAGGTTAGGCACACACACGTTCTTACAGTAGGTACTGTAGGTTTAGCACACACACACACGTTGTACCTACAGTAGGTACTGTAGGTTTCGCACACACACACACACGTTGTACCTACAGTAGGTACTGTAGGTTTAGCACACATACACACCTTGTAAATACAGTAGGTACTGTAGGTTTAGCTCACACACGTTGTACCTACAGTAGGTACTGTAGGTTTAGCACACACACGTTGTACCTACAGTAGGTACTGTAGGTTTAGCACACACACGTTGTGCCTACAGTAGGTACTGTAGGTTTAGCACACACACGTTTTTACAGTAGGTACTGTAGGTTTAGCACACACACGTTGTGCCTACAGTAGGTACTGTAGGTTTAGCACACACACGTTGTACCTACAGTGGGTACTGTAGGTTTAGCACACACACGTTGTACCTACAGTGGGTACTGTAGGTTTAGCACACACACGTTGTACCTTCAGTGGGTACTGTAGGTTTAGCACACACACGTTGTACCTACAGTAGGTACTGTAGGTTTAGCACACACACGCTGTACCTACAGTAGGTACTGTAGGTTTAGCACACACACGCTGTACCTACAGTAGGTACTGTAGGTTTAGCACACACACGTTGTGCCTACAGTAGGTACTGTAGGTTTAGCACACACACGTTGTGCCTACAGTAGGTACTGTAGGTTTAGCACACACACGTTGTGCCTACAGTAAGTACTGTAGGTTTAGCACACACACGTTCTTACAGTAGGTACTGTAGGTTTAGCACACACACACACGTTGTACCTACAGTAGGTACTGTAGGTTTAGCACACACACACACACGTTGTACCTACAGTAGGTACTGTAAGTTTACTGTAGGTACTGTAGGTTTAGCACACACACGTTGTACCTACAGTAGGTACTGTAGGTTTAGCACACACACGTTGTACCTACAGTAGGTACTGTAGGTTTAGCACAAACACGTTGTACCTACAGTAGGTACTGTAGGTTTAGCACACACACGTTGTAGCTACAGTAGGTACTGTAGGTTTAGCAAACACACGTTGTACCGACAGTAGGTAATGTAGGTTTAGCACACACACGTTGTACCTACAGTAGGTACTGTAGGTTTAGCACATACACGTTGTACCTACAGTAGGTACTGTAGGTTTAGCACACACACGTTGTACCTACAGTAGGTACTGTAGGTTTAGCACACACACGTTGTGCCTACAGTAGGTACTGTAGGTTTAGCACACACACGTTCTTACAGTAGGTACTGTAGGTTTAGCACACACACGTTGTACCTACAGTAGGTACTGTAGGTTTAGCACACACACGTACCTACAGTAGGTACTGTAGGTTTAGCACACACATGTTGTACCTACAGTAGGTAATGTAGGTTTAGCACACACACGTTGTACCTACAGTAGGTACTGTAGGTTTAGCACACACACGTTGTACCTACAGTAGGTACTGTAGGTTTAGCACACACACGTTGTAGCTACAGTAGGTACTGTAGGTTTAGCAAACACACGTTGTACCGACAGTAGGTAATGTAGGTTTAGCACACACACGTTGTACCTACAGTAGGTACTGTAGGTTTAGCACATACACGTTGTACCTACAGTAGGTACTGTAGGTTTAGCACACACACGTTGTACCTACAGTAGGTACTGTAGGTTTAGCACACACACGTTGTGCCTACAGTAGGTACTGTAGGTTTAGCACACACACGTTCTTACAGTAGGTACTGTAGGTTTAGCACACACACGTTGTACCTACAGTAGGTACTGTAGGTTTAGCACACACACGTACCTACAGTAGGTACTGTAGGTTTAGCACACACACGTTGTACCTACAGTAGGTAATGTAGGTTTAGCACACACACGTTGTACCTACAGTAGGTACTGTAGGTTTAGCACACACACGTTGTATCTACAGTAGGTACTGTAGTAGGTACTGTAGGTTTAGCACACACACGTTGTGCCTATAGTAGGTACTGTAAGTTTAGCACACACACGTTCTTACAGTAGGTACTGTAGGTTTAGCACACACACGTTGTACCTACAGTAGGTACTGTAGGTTTAGCACACACACGTTGTACCTACAGTAGGTACTGTAGGTTTAGCACACACACACACGTTGTACCTACAGTAGGTACTGTAGGTTTAGCACACACACGTTGTACCTACAGTAGGTACTGTAGGTTCAGCACACACACGTTGTACATACAGTAGGTACTTTAGGTTTAGCACACACACGTTGTACCTACAGTAGGTACTGTAGGTTTAGCACACACACGTTCTTACAGTAGGTACTGTAGGTTTAGCACACACACGTTGTACCTACAGTGGGTACTGTAGGTTTAGCACACACACGTTGTACCTACAGTGGGTACTGTAGGTTTAGCACACAAACGTTGTACCTACAGTGGGTACTGTAGGTTTAGCACACACACGTTGTACCTACAGTAGGTACTGTAGGTTTAGCACACACACGCTGTACCTACAGTAGGTACTGTAGGTTTAGCAAACACACGTTGTACCGACAGTAGGTAATGTAGGTTTAGCACACACACGTTGTACCTACAGTAGGTACTGTAGGTTTAGCACATACACGTTGTACCTACAGTAGGTACTGTAGGTTTAGCACACACACGTTGTGCCTACAGTAGGTACTGTAGGTTTAGCACACACACGTTGTGCCTACAGTAGGTACTGTAGGTTTAGCACACACACACACGTTGTACCTACAGTAGGTACTGTAGGTTTAGCACACACACACACGTTGTACCTACAGTAGCTACTGTAGGTTTAGCACACATACGTTGTACCTACAGTAGGTACTGTAGGTTTAGCTCACACACTTTATACCTACAGTAGGTACTCTAGGTTTAGCACACACACGTTGTACCTACAGTAGGTACTGTAGGTTTAGCACACACGTTGTACCTACAGTAGGTACTGTAGGTTTAGCACACACACACACACGTTGTGCCTACAGTAGGTACTGTAGGTTTAGCACACACACGTTGTACCTACAGTAGGTACTGTAGGTTTAGCACACACACGTTGTGCCTACAGTAGGTACTGTAGGTTTAGCACACACACACGTTCTTACAGTAGGTACTGTAGGTTTAGCACACACACGTTGTACCTACAGTAGGTACTGTAGGTTTAGCACACACACACACGTTGTGCCTACAGTAGGTACTGTAGGTTTAGCACACACACGTTGTACCTACAGTAGGTACTGTAGGTTTAGCACACACACGTTGTACCTACAGTAGGTACTGTAGGTTTAGCACACACACGTTCTTACAGTAGGTACTGTAGGTTTAGCACACACACGTTGTACCTACAGTAGGTACTGTAGGTTTAGCACACACACACACGTTGTGCCTACAGTAGGTACTGTAGGTTTAGCACACACACACACGTTGTGCCTACAGTAGGTACTGTAGGTTTAGCACACACACGTTGTACCTACAGTAGGTACTGTAGGTTTAGCACACACACGTTGTGCCTACAGTAGGTACTGTAGGTTTAGCACACTCACGTTCTTACAGTAGGTACTGTAGGTTTAGCACACACACGTTGTGCCTACAGTAGGTACTGTAGGTTTAGCACACACACGTTGTGCCTACAGTAGGTACTGTAGGTTTAGCACACACACGTTGTGCCTACAATAGGTAATGTAGGTTTAGCACACACACACACGTTGTACCTACAGTAGGTACTGTAGGTTTAGCACACACACACGTTGTACCTACAGTAGGTACTGTAGGTTTAGCACACACACACACACATTGTACCTACAGTAGGTACTGTAGGTTTACTGTAGGTACTGTAGGTTTAGCACACACACGTTGTACCTACAGTAGGTACTGTAGGTTTAGCACACACACGTTGTACCTACAGTAGGTACTGTAGGTTTAGCACAAACACGTTGTACCTACAGTAGGTACTGTAGGTTTAGCACACACACGTTGTACCTACAATAGGTACTGTAGGTTTAGCACACACACGTTCTTACAGTAGGTACTGTAGGTTTAGCACACACACGTTGTACTTACAGTAGGTACTGTAGGTTTAGCACACACACGTTGTAGCTACAGTAGGTACTGTAGGTTTAGCAAACACACGTTGTACCGACAGTAGGTAATGTAGGTTTAGCACACACACGTTGTACCTGCAGTAGGTACTGTAGGTTTAGCACATACACGTTGTACCTACAGTAGGTACTGTAGGTTTAGCACACACACGTTGTACCTACAGTAGGTACTGTAGTTTTAGCACACACACGTTGTGCCTACAGTAGGTACTGTAGGTTTAGCACACACACGTTCTTACAGTAGGTACTGTAGGTTTAGCACACACACGTTGTACCTACAGTAGGTACTGTAGGTTTAGCACACACACGTACCTACAGTAGGTACTGTAGGTTTAGCACACACACGTTGTACCTACAGTAGGTAATGTAGGTTTAGCACACACACGTTGTACCTACAGTACGTACTGTAGGTTTAGCACACACACGTTGTACCTACAGTAGGTACTGTAGGTTTAGAACAAACACGTTGTACCTACAGTAGGTACTGTAGGTTTAGCACACACAAGTTGTACCTACAATAGGTACTGTAGGTTTAGCACACACACGTTCTTACAGTAGGTACTGTAGGTTTAGCACACACACGTTGTACCTACAGTAGGTACTGTAGGTTTAGCACACACACAAACGTTGTGCCTACAGTAGGTACTGTAGGTTTAGCACACACACACACGTTGTACCTACAGTAGGTACTGTAGGTTTAGCACACACGTTGTACCTACAGTAGGTACTGTAGGTTTAGCACACACACGTTGTACCTACAGTAGGTACTGTAGGTTTAGCACACACACGTTGTACCTACAGTAGGTACTGTAGGTTTAGCACACACACGTTGTACCTACAGTAGGTACTGTAGGTTTAGCACACACCCGTTCTTACAGTAGGTACTGTAGGTTTAGCACACACACGTTGTACCTACAGTGGGTACTGTAGGTTTAGCACACACACGTTGTACCTACAGTGGGTACTGTAGGTTTAGCACACACACGTTGTACCTTCAGTGGGTACTGTAGGTTTAGCACACACACGTTGTACCTACAGTAGGTACTGTAGGTTTAGAACACACACGCTGTACCTACAGTAGGTACTGTAGGTTTAGCACACACACGCTGTACCTACAGTAGGTACTGTAGGTTTAGCACACACACGTTGTGCCTACAGTAGGTACTGTAGGTTTAGGACACACACGTTGTGCCTACAGTAGGTACTGTAGGTTTAGCACACACACGTTGTGCCTACAGTAGGTACTGTAGGTTTAGCACACACACGTTCTTACAGTAGGTACTGTAGGTTTAGCACACACACACACGTTGTACCTACAGTAGGTAATGTAGGTTTCGCACACACACACACGTTGTACCTACAGTAGGTACTGTAGGTTTAGCACACATACACACCTTGTACCTACAGTAGGTACTGTAGGTTTAGCTCACACACGTTGTACCTACAGTAGGTACTGTAGGTTTAGCACACACACGTTGTACCTACAGTAGGTACTGTAGGTTTAGCTCACACACGTTGTACCTACAGTAGGTACTGTAGGTTTAGCACACACACGTTGTACCTACAGTAGGTACTGTAGGTTTAGCACACACACGTTGTGCCTACAGTAGGTACTGTAGGTTTAGCACACACACGTTCTTACAGTAGGTACTGTAGGTTTAGCACAAACACGTTGTACCTACAGTAGGTACTGTAGGTTTAGCACACACACGTTGTACCTACAGTAGGTACTGTAGGTTTAGCACACACACACACGTTGTACCTACAGTAGGTACTGTAGGTTTCGCACACACACACACGTTGTACCTACAGTAGGTACTGTAGGTTTAGCACACATACACACCTTGTACCTACAGTAGGTACTGTAGGTTTAGCTCACACACGTTGTACCTACAGTAGGTACTGTAGGTTTAGCACACACACGTTGTACCTACAGTAGGTACTGTAGGTTTAGCACACACACGTTGTGCCTACAGTAGGTACTGTAGGTTTAGCACACACACGTTCTTACAGTAGGTACTGTAGGTTTAGCACAAACACGTACCTAGAGTAGGTACTGTAGGTTTAGCACACACACGTTGTACCTACAGTAGGTACAGTAGGTTTAGCACACACACGTTCTTACAGTAGGTACTGTAGGTTTAGCACACACACGTTGTACCTACAGTAGGTACTGTAGGTTTAGCACACACACGTTGTACCTACAGTAGGTACTGTAGGTTTAGCACACACACGTTGTACCTACAGTAGGTACTGTAGGTTTAGCACACACACGTTGTACCTACAGTAGGTACTGTAGGTTAAGCACACACACGTTGTGCCTATAGTAGGTACTGTAGGTTTAGCACACACAAGTGGTGCCTACAGTAGGTACTGTAGGTTTAGCACACACACGTTGTACCTACAGTAGGACCTGTAGGTTTAGCACACACACGTTGTGCCTACAGTAGGTACTGTAGGTTTAGCACACACACACACGTTGTGCCTACAGTAGGTACTGTAGGTTTAGCACACACACACACGTTGTGCCTACAGTAGGTACTGTAGGTTTAGCACACACACACACGTTGTGCCTACAGTAGGTACTGTAGGTTTAGCACACACACGTTGTACCTACAGTAGGTACTGTAGGTTTAGCACACACAAGTTGTACCTACAGTAGGTACTGTAGGTTTAGCACACACACGTTGTACCTACAGTAGGTACTGTAGGTTTAGCACACACACGTTGTACCTACAGTAGGTACTGTAGGTTTAGCACACACACGTTGTACCTACAGTAGGTACTGTAGGTTTAGCACACACACGTTGTACCTACAGTAGGTACTGTAGGTTTAGCACACACACGTTGTACCTACAGTAGGTACTGTAGGTTTAGCACACACACGTTCTTACAGTAGGTACTGTAGGTTTAGCACACACACGTTGTACCTACAGTAGGTACTGTAGGTTTAGCACACACACGTTGTACCTACAGTGGGTACTGTAGGTTTAGCACACACACGTTGTACCTACAGTAGGTACTGTAGGTTTAGCACACACACGTTGTACCTACAGTAGGTACTGTAGGTTTAGCACACACACGTTCTTACAGTAGGTACTGTAGGTTTAGCACACACACGTTGTACCTACAGTAGGTACTGTAGGTTTAGCACACACACGTTCTTACAGTAGGTACTGTAGGTTTAGCACACACACGTTGTACCTACAGTAGGTACTGTAGGTTTAGCACACACACGTTGTGCCTACAGTAGGTACTGTAGGTTTAGCACACACACGTTGTGCCTACAGTAGGTACTGTAGGTTTAGCACACACACGTTCTTACAGTAGGTACTGTAGGTTTAGCACACACACACACGTTGTACCTACAGTAGGTACTGTAGGTTTCGCACACACACACACGTTGTACCTACAGTAGGTACTGTAGGTTTAGCACACATACACACCTTGTACCTACAGTAGGTACTGTAGGTTTAGCTCACACACGTTGTACCTACAGTAGGTACTGTAGGTTTAGCACACACACGTTGTACCTACAGTAGGTACTGTAGGTTTAGCTCACACACGTTGTACCTACAGTAGGTACTGTAGGTTTAGCACACACACGTTGTACCTACAGTAGGTACTGTAGGTTTAGCACACACACGTTGTGCCTACAGTAGGTACTGTAGGTTTAGCACACACACGTTCTTACAGTAGGTACTGTAGGTTTAGCACAAACACGTTGTACCTACAGTAGTACTGTAGGTTTAGCACACACACGTTGTACCTACAGTAGGTACTGTAGGTTTAGCACACACACACACGTTGTACCTACAGTAGGTACTGTAGGTTTCGCACACACACACACGTTGTACCTACAGTAGGTACTGTAGGTTTAGCACACATACACACCTTGTACCTACAGTAGGTACTGTAGGTTTAGCTCACACACGTTGTACCTACAGTAGGTACTGTAGGTTTAGCACACACACGTTGTACCTACAGTAGGTACTGTAGGTTTAGCACACACACGTTGTGCCTACAGTAGGTACTGTAGGTTTAGCACACACACGTTCTTACAGTAGGTACTGTAGGTTTAGCACAAACACGTTGTACCTACAGTAGGTACTGTAGGTTTAGCACACACACGTTCTTACAGTAGGTACTGTAGGTTTAGCACACACACGTTGTACCTACAGTAGGTACTGTAGGTTTAGCACACACACGTTGTACCTACAGTAGGTACTGTAGGTTTAGCACACACACGTTGTACCTACAGTAGGTACTGTAGGTTTAGCACACACACGTTGTACCTACAGTAGGTACTGTAGGTTTAGCACACACACGTTGTACCTACAGTAGGTACTGTAGGTTAAGCACACACACGTTGTGCCTATAGTAGGTACTGTAGGTTTAGCACACACAAGTGGTGCCTACAGTCGGTACTGTAGGTTTAGCACACACACGTTGTACCTACAGTAGGACCTGTAGGTTTAGCACACACACGTTGTGCCTACAGTAGGTACTGTAGGTTTAGCACACACACACACGTTGTGCCTACAGTAGGTACTGTAGGTTTAGCACACACACACACGTTGTGCCTACAGTAGGTACTGTAGGTTTAGCACACACACACACGTTGTGCCTACAGTAGGTACTGTAGGTTTAGCACACACACGTTGTACCTACAGTAGGTACTGTAGGTTTAGCACACACACGTTGTACCTACAGTAGGTACTGTAGGTTTAGCACACACACGTTGTACCTACAGTAGGTACTGTAGGTTTAGCACACACACGTTGTACCTACAGTAGGTACTGTAGGTTTAGCACACACACGTTGTACCTACAGTAGGTACTGTAGGTTTAGCACACACACGTTGTACCTACAGTAGGTACTGTAGGTTTAGCACACACACGTTGTACCTACAGTAGGTACTGTAGGTTTAGCACACACACGTTCTTACAGTAGGTACTGTAGGTTTAGCACACACACGTTGTACCTACAGTAGGTACTGTAGGTTTAGCACACACACGTTGTACCTACAGTGGGTACTGTAGGTTTAGCACACACACGTTGTACCTACAGTAGGTACTGTAGGTTTAGCACACACACGTTGTACCTACAGTAGGTACTGTAGGTTTAGCACACACACGTTCTTACAGTAGGTACTGTAGGTTTAGCACACACACGTTGTACCTACAGTAGGTACTGTAGGTTTAGCACACACACACACACGTTGTGCCTACAGTAGGTACTGTAGGTTTAGCACACACACACACGTTGTGCCTACAGTAGGTACTGTAGGTTTAGCACACACACGTTGTACCTACAGTAGGTACTGTAGGTTTAGCACACACACGTTGTACCTACAGTAGGTACTGTAGGTTTAGCACAAACACGTTGTACCTACAGTAGGTACTGTAGGTTTAGCACACACACGTTGTACCTACAATAGGTACTGTAGGTTTAGCACACACACGTTCTTACAGTAGGTACTGTAGGTTTAGCACACACACGTTGTACCTACAGTAGGTACTGTAGGTTTAGCACACACACGTCGTAGCTACAGTAGGTACTGTAGGTTTAGCAAACACACGTTGTACCGACAGTAGGTAATGTAGGTTTAGCACACACACGTTGTACCTACAGTAGGTACTGTAGGTTTAGCACACACACGTTGTACCTACAGTAGGTACTGTAGGTTTAGAACAAACACGTTGTACCTACAGTAGGTACTGTAGGTTTAGCACACACACGTTGTACCTACAATAGGTACTGTAGGTTTAGCACACACACGTTCTTACAGTAGGTACTGTAGGTTTAGCACACACACGTTGTACCTACAGTAGGTACTGTAGGTTTAGCACACACACGTTGTAGCTACAGTAGGTACTGTAGGTTTAGCAAACACACGTTGTACCGACAGTAGGTAATGTAGGTTTAGCACACACACGTTGTACCTACAGTAGGTACTGTAGGTTTAGCACATACACGTTGTACCTACAGTAGGTACTGTAGGTTTAGCACACACACGTTGTACCTACAGTAGGTACTGTAGGTTTAGCACACACACGTTGTGCCTACAGTAGGTACTGTAGGTTTAGCACACACACGTTCTTACAGTAGGTACTGTAGGTTTAGCACACACTCGTTGTACCTACAGTAGGTACTGTAGGTTTAGCACACACACGTTGTACCTACAGTAGGTACTGTAGGTTTAGCACACACACGTTCTTACAGTAGGTACTGTAGGTTTAGCACACACACGTTGTGCCTATAGTAGGTACTGTAGGTTTAGCACACACACGTTGTGCCCACAGTAGGTACTGTAGGTTTAGCACACACACGTTCTTACAGTAGGTACTGTAGGTTTAGCACACACACGTTGTACCTACAGTAGGTACTGTAGGTTTAGCACACACACTTTGTACCTACAGTAGGTACTGTAGGTTTAGCACACACAGATACGTTGTGCCTACAGTAGGTACTGTAGGTTTAGCACACACACACACGTTGTACCTACAGTAGGTACTGTAGGTCTAGCACACACACGTTGTACCTACAGTAGGTACTGTAGGTTTAGCACACACACGTTCTTACAGTAGGTACTGTAGGTTTAGCACACACACGCTGTACCTACAGTAGGTACTGTAGGTTTAGTACACACACGCTGTACCTACAGTAGGTACTGTAGGTTTAGCACACACACGTTGTGCCTACAGTAGGTACTGTAGGTTTAGCACACACACGTTGTGCCTACAGTAGGTACTGTAGGTTTAGCACACACACGTTGTGCCTACAGTAGGTACTGTAGGTTTAGCACACACACGTTCTTACAGTAGGTACTGTAGGTTTAGCACACACACACACGTTGTACCTACAGTAGGTACTGTAGGTTTCGCACACACACACACGTTGTACCTACAGTAGGTACTGTAGGTTTAGCACACATACACACCTTGTACCTACAGTAGGTACTGTAGGTTTAGCTCACACACGTTGTAACTACAGTAGGTACTGTAGGTGTAGCACACACACGTTGTACCTACAGTAGGTACTGTAGGTTTAGCACACACACGTTGTGCCTACAGTAGGTACTGTAGGTTTAGCACACACACGTTCTTACAGTAGGTACTGTAGGTTTAGCACAAACACGTTGTACCTACAGTAGGTACTGTAGGTTTAGCACACACACGTTGTACCTACAGTAGGTACTGTAGGTTTAGCACACACACGTTCTTACAGTAGGTACTGTAGGTTTAGCACACACACGTTGTACCTACAGTAGGTACTGTAGGTTTAGCACACACACGTTGTACCTACAGTAGGTACTGTAGGTTTAGCACACACACGTTGTACCTACAGTAGGTACTGTAGGTTTAGCACACACACGTTGTACCTACAGTAGGTACTGTAGGTTTAGCACACACACGTTGTACCTACAGTAGGTACTGTAGGTTTAGCACACACACGTTGTACCTACAGTAGGTACTGTAGGTTTAGCACACACACACACGTTGTGCCTACAGTAGGTACTGTAGGTTTAGCACACACACACACGTTGTGCCTACAGTAGGTACTGTAGGTTTAGCACACACACGTTGTACCTACAGTAGGTACTGTAGGTTTAGCACACACACGTTGTACCTACAGTAGGTACTGTAGGTTTAGCACACACACGTTGTACCTACAGTAGGTACTGTAGGTTTAGCACACACACGTTGTACCTACAGTAGGTACTGTAGGTTTAGCACACACACGTTGTACCTACAGTAGGTACTGTAGGTTTAGCACACACACGTTCTTACAGTAGGTACTGTAGGTTTAGCACACACACGTTGTACCTACAGTAGGTACTGTAGGTTTAGCACACACACGTTGTACCTACAGTGGGTACTGTAGGTTTAGCACACACACGTTGTGCCTACAGTAGGTACTGTAGGTTTAGCACACACACGTTGTGCCTACAGTAGGTACTGTAGGTTTAGCACACACACGTTCTTACAGTAGGTACTGTAGGTTTAGCACACACACACACGTTGTACCTACAGTAGGTACTGTAGGTTTCGCACACACACACACGTTGTACCTACAGTAGGTACTGTAGGTTTAGCACACATACACACCTTGTACCTACAGTAGGTACTGTAGGTTTAGCTCACACACGTTGTAACTACAGTAGGTACTGTAGGTGTAGCACACACACGTTGTACCTACAGTAGGTACTGTAGGTTTAGCACACACACGTTGTGCCTACAGTAGGTACTGTAGGTTTAGCACACACACGTTCTTACAGTAGGTACTGTAGGTTTAGCACAAACACGTTGTACCTACAGTAGGTACTGTAGGTTTAGCACACACACGTTGTACCTACAGTAGGTACTGTAGGTTTAGCACACACACGTTCTTACAGTAGGTACTGTAGGTTTAGCACACACACGTTGTACCTACAGTAGGTACTGTAGGTTTAGCACACACACGTTGTACCTACAGTAGGTACTGTAGGTTTAGCACACACACGTTGTACCTACAGTAGGTACTGTAGGTTTAGCACACACACGTTGTACCTACAGTAGGTACTGTAGGTTTAGCACACACACGTTGTACCTACAGTAGGTACTGTAGGTTTAGCACACACACGTTGTACCTACAGTAGGTACTGTAGGTTTAGCACACACACACACGTTGTGCCTACAGTAGGTACTGTAGGTTTAGCACACACACACACGTTGTGCCTACAGTAGGTACTGTAGGTTTAGCACACACACGTTGTACCTACAGTAGGTACTGTAGGTTTAGCACACACACGTTGTACCTACAGTAGGTACTGTAGGTTTAGCACACACACGTTGTACCTACAGTAGGTACTGTAGGTTTAGCACACACACGTTGTACCTACAGTAGGTACTGTAGGTTTAGCACACACACGTTGTACCTACAGTAGGTACTGTAGGTTTAGCACACACACGTTGTACCTACAGTAGGTACTGTAGGTTTAGCACACACACGTTCTTACAGTAGGTACTGTAGGTTTAGCACACACACGTTGTACCTACAGTAGGTACTGTAGGTTTAGCACACACACGTTGTACCTACAGTGGGTACTGTAGGTTTAGCACACACACGTTGTACCTACAGTAGGTACTGTAGGTTTAGCACACACACGTTGTACCTACAGTAGGTACTGTAGGTTTAGCACACACACGTTCTTACAGTAGGTACTGTAGGTTTAGCACACACACGTTGTACCTACAGTAGGTACTGTAGGTTTAGCACACACACACACACGTTGTGCCTACAGTAGGTACTGTAGGTTTAGCGCACACACACACGTTGTGCCTACAGTAGGTACTGTAGGTTTAGCACACACACGATGTACCTACAGTAGGTACTGTAGGTTTAGCACACACATGTTGTGCCTACAGTAGGTACTGAAGGTTTAGCACACAGACGTTCTTACAGTAGGTACTGTAGGTTTAGCACACACACGTTGTGCCTACAGTAGGTACTGTAGGTTTAGCACACACACGTTGTGCCTACAGTAGGTACTGTAGGTTTAGCACACACACGTTGTGCCTACAATAGGTAATGTAGGTTTAGCACACACAAACGTTGTACCTACAGTAGGTACTGTAGGTTTAGCACACACACGTTGTACCTACAGTAGGTACTGTAGGTTTAGCACACACACACACATGTTGTACCTACAGTAGGTACTGTAGGTTTACTGTAGGTACTGTAGGTTTAGCACACACACGTTGGACCTACAGTAGGTACTGTAGGTTTAGCACACACACGTTGTACCTACAGTAGGTACTGTAGGTTTAGCACAAACACGTTGTACCTACAGTAGGTACTGTAGGTTTAGCACACACACGTTGTACCTACAATAGGTACTGTAGGTTTAGCACACACACGTTCTTACAGTAGGTACTGTAGGTTTAGCACACACACGTTGTACCTACAGTAGGTACTGTAGGTTTAGCACACACACGTCGTAGCTACAGTAGGTACTGTAGGTTTAGCAAACACACGTTGTACCGACAGTAGGTAATGTAGGTTTAGCACACACACGTTGTACCTACAGTAGGTACTGTAGGTTTAGCACATACACGTTGTACCTACAGTAGGTACTGTAGGTTTAGCACACACACGTTGTACCTACAGTAGGTACTGTAGGTTTAGCACACACACGTTGTGCCTACAGTAGGTACTGTAGATTTAGCACAAACACGTTGTACCTACAGTAGGTACTGTAGGTTTAGCACACACACGTTGTACCTACAGTAGGTACTGTAGGTTTAGCACACACACGTTCTTACAGTAGGTACTGTAGGTTTAGCACACACACGTTGTACCTACAGTAGGTACTGTAGGTTTAGCACACACACGTTGTGCCTACAGTAGGTACTGTAGGTTTAGCACACACACGTTCTTACAGTAGGTACTGTAGGTTTAGCACATACACGTTGTACCTACAGTAGGTACTGTAGGTTTAGCACACACACGTTGTACCTACAGTAGGTACTGTAGGTTTAGCACACACACGTTGTACCTACAGTAGGTACTGTAGGTTTAGCACACACACGTTGTACCTACAGTAGGTACTGTAGGTTTAGCACACACACGTTGTACCTACAGTAGGTACTGTAGGTTTAGCACACACACGTTGTACCTACAGTAGGTACTGTAGGTTTAGCACACACACGTTGTGCCTACAGTAGGTACTGTAGGTTTAGTACACACAAGTGGTGCCTACAGTAGGTACTGTAGGTTTAGCACACACACGTTGTACCTACAGTAGGAACTGTAGGTTTAGCACACACACGTTGTGCCTACAGTAGGTACTGTAGGTTTAGCACACACACACACGTTGTGCCTACAGTAGGTACTGTAGGTTTAGCACACACACACGTTGTGCCTACAGTAGGTACTGTAAGTTTAGCACACACACACACGTTGTGCCTACAGTAGGTACTGTAGGTTTAGCACACACACGTTGTACCTACAGTAGGTACTGTAGGTTTAGTACACACACGTTGTACCTACAGTAGGTACTGTAGGTTTAGCACACACACGTTGTGCCTACAGTAGGTACTGTAGGTTTAGCACACACACGTTCTTACAGTAGGTACTGTAGGTTTAGCACAAACACGTTGTACCTACAGTAGGTACTGTAGGTTTAGCACACACACGTTGTACCTACAGTAGGTACTGTAGGTTTAGCACACACACGTTCTTACAGTAGGTACTGTAGGTTTAGCACACACACGTTGTACCTACAGTAGGTACTGTAGGTTTAGCACACACACGTTGTACCTACAGTAGGTACTGTAGGTTTAGCACACACACGTTGTGCCTACAGTAGGTACTGTAGGTTTAGCACACACACGTTGTGCCTACAGTAGGTACTGTAGGTTTAGCACACACAAGTGGTGCCTACAGTAGGTACTGTAGGTTTAGCACACACACGTTGTACCTACAGTAGGAACTGTAGGTTTAGCACACACACACACGTTGTGCCTACAGTAGGTACTGTAGGTTTAGCACACACACACACGTTGTGCCTACAGTAGGTACTGTAGGTTTAGCACACACACACACGTTGTGCCTACAGTAGGTACTGTAGGTTTAGCACACACACGTTGTACCTACAGTAGGTACTGTAGGTTTAGCACACACACGTTGTACCTACAGTAGGTACTGTAGGTTTAGCACACACACGTTGTGCCTACAGTAGGTACTGTAGGTTTAGCACACACACGTTCTTACAGTAGGTACTGTAGGTTTAGCACACACACACACGTTGTACCTACAGTAGGTACTGTAGGTTTCGCACACACACACACGTTGTACCTACAGTAGGTACTGTAGGTTTAGCACACATACACACCTTGTACCTACAGTAGGTACTGTAGGTTTAGCTCACACACGTTGTAACTACAGTAGGTACTGTAGGTGTAGCACACACACGTTGTACCTACAGTAGGTACTGTAGGTTTAGCACACACACGTTGTGCCTACAGTAGGTACTGTAGGTTTAGCACACACACGTTCTTACAGTAGGTACTGTAGGTTTAGCACAAACACGTTGTACCTACAGTAGGTACTGTAGGTTTAGCACACACACGTTGTACCTACAGTAGGTACTGTAGGTTTAGCACACACACGTTCTTACAGTAGGTACTGTAGGTTTAGCACACACACGTTGTACCTACAGTAGGTACTGTAGGTTTAGCACACACACGTTGTACCTACAGTAGGTACTGTAGGTTTAGCACACACACGTTGTACCTACAGTAGGTACTGTAGGTTTAGCACACACACACACGTTGTGCCTACAGTAGGTACTGTAGGTTTAGCACACACACACACGTTGTGCCTACAGTAGGTACTGTAGGTTTAGCACACACACGTTGTACCTACAGTAGGTACTGTAGGTTTAGCACACACACGTTGTACCTACAGTAGGTACTGTAGGTTTAGCACACACACGTTGTACCTACAGTAGGTACTGTAGGTTTAGCACACACACGTTGTACCTACAGTAGGTACTGTAGGTTTAGCACACACACGTTCTTACAGTAGGTACTGTAGGTTTAGCACAAACACGTTGTACCTACAGTAGGTACTGTAGGTTTAGCACACACACACACGTTGTGCCTACAGTAGGTACTGTAGGTTTAGCACACACACGTTCTTACAGTAGGTACTGTAGGTTTAGCACACACACGTTGTACCTACAGTAGGTACTGTAGGTTTAGCACACACACGTTGTACCTACAGTAGGTACTGTAGGTTTAGCACACACACGTTGTACCTACAGTAGGTACTGTAGGTTTAGCACACACACGTTGTACCTACAGTAGGTACTGTAGGTTTAGCACACACACGTTGTACCTACAGTAGGTACTGTAGGTTTAGCACACACACGTTGTACCTACAGTAGGTACTGTAGGTTTAGCACACACACGTTGTGCCTACAGTAGGTACTGTAGGTTTAGTACACACAAGTGGTGCCTACAGTAGGTACTGTAGGTTTAGCACACACACGTTGTACCTACAGTAGGAACTGTAGGTTTAGCACACACACGTTGTGCCTACAGTAGGTACTGTAGGTTTAGCACACACACACACGTTGTGCCTACAGTAGGTACTGTAGGTTTAGCACACACACACGTTGTGCCTACAGTAGGTACTGTAAGTTTAGCACACACACACCCGTTGTGCCTACAGTAGGTACTGTAGGTTTAGCACACACACGTTGTACCTACAGTAGGTACTGTAGGTTTAGCACACACACGTTGTACCTACAGTAGGTACTGTAGGTTTAGCACACACACGTTGTGCCTACAGTAGGTACTGTAGGTTTAGCACACACACGTTCTTACAGTAGGTACTGTAGGTTTAGCACAAACACGTTGTACCTACAGTAGGTACTGTAGGTTTAGCACACACACGTTGTACCTACAGTAGGTACTGTAGGTTTAGCACACACACGTTCTTACAGTAGGTACTGTAGTTTTAGCACACACACGTTGTACCTACAGTAGGTACTGTAGGTTTAGCACACACACGTTGTACCTACAGTAGGTACTGTAGGTTTAGCACACACACGTTGTGCCTACAGTAGGTACTGTAGGTTTAGCACACACACGTTGTGCCTACAGTAGGTACTGTAGGTTTAGCACACACAAGTGGTGCCTACAGTAGGTACTGTAGGTTTAGCACACACACGTTGTACCTACAGTAGGAACTGTAGGTTTAGCACACACACACACGTTGTGCCTACAGTAGGTACTGTAGGTTTAGCACACACACACACGTTGTGCCTACAGTAGGTACTGTAGGTTTAGCACACACACACACGTTGTGCCTACAGTAGGTACTGTAGGTTTAGCACACACACGTTGTACCTACAGTAGGTACTGTAGGTTTAGCACACACACGTTGTACCTACAGTAGGTACTGTAGGTTTAGCACACACACGTTGTGCCTACAGTAGGTACTGTAGGTTTAGCACACACACGTTCTTACAGTAGGTACTGTAGGTTTAGCACACACACACACGTTGTACCTACAGTAGGTACTGTAGGTTTCGCACACACACACACGTTGTACCTACAGTAGGTACTGTAGGTTTAGCACACATACACACCTTGTACCTACAGTAGGTACTGTAGGTTTAGCTCACACACGTTGTAACTACAGTAGGTACTGTAGGTGTAGCACACACACGTTGTACCTACAGTAGGTACTGTAGGTTTAGCACACACACGTTGTGCCTACAGTAGGTACTGTAGGTTTAGCACACACACGTTCTTACAGTAGGTACTGTAGGTTTAGCACAAACACGTTGTACCTACAGTAGGTACTGTAGGTTTAGCACACACACGTTGTACCTACAGTAGGTACTGTAGGTTTAGCACACACACGTTCTTACAGTAGGTACTGTAGGTTTAGCACACACACGTTGTACCTACAGTAGGTACTGTAGGTTTAGCACACACACGTTGTACCTACAGTAGGTACTGTAGGTTTAGCACACACACGTTGTACCTACAGTAGGTACTGTAGGTTTAGCACACACACGTTGTACCTACAGTAGGTACTGTAGGTTTAGCACACACACGTTGTACCTACAGTAGGTACTGTAGGTTTAGCACACACACGTTGTACCTACAGTAGGTACTGTAGGTTTAACACACACACACACGTTGTGCCTACAGTAGGTACTGTAGGTTTAGCACACACACACACGTTGTGCCTACAGTAGGTACTGTAGGTTTAGCACACACACGTTGTACCTACAGTAGGTACTGTAGGTTTAGCACACACACGTTGTACCTACAGTAGGTACTGTAGGTTTAGCACACACACGTTGTACCTACAGTAGGTACTGTAGGTTTAGCACACACACGTTGTACCTACAGTAGGTACTGTAGGTTTAGCACACACACGTTCTTACAGTAGGTACTGTAGGTTTAGCACACACACGTTGTACCTACAGTAGGTACTGTAGGTTTAGCACACACACGTTGTACCTACAGTGGGTACTGTAGGTTTAGCACACACACGTTGTACCTACAGTAGGTACTGTAGGTTTAGCACACACACGTTGTACCTACAGTAGGTACTGTAGGTTTAGCACACACACGTTCTTACAGTAGGTACTGTAGGTTTAGCACACACACGTTGTACCTACAGTAGGTACTGTAGGTTTAGCACACACACACACACGTTGTGCCTACAGTAGGTACTGTAGGTTTAGCACACACACACACGTTGTGCCTACAGTAGGTACTGTAGGTTTAGCACACACACGATGTACCTACAGTAGGTACTGTAGGTTTAGCACACACATGTTGTGCCTACAGTAGGTACTGAAGGTTTAGCACACAGACGTTCTTACAGTAGGTACTGTAGGTTTAGCACACACACGTTGTGCCTACAGTAGGTACTGTAGGTTTAGCACACACACGTTGTGCCTACAGTAGGTACTGTAGGTTTAGCACACACACGTTGTGCCTACAATAGGTAATGTAGGTTTAGCACACACAAACGTTGTACCTACAGTAGGTACTGTAGGTTTAGCACACACACGTTGTACCTACAGTAGGTACTGTAGGTTTAGCACACACACACACATGTTGTACCTACAGTAGGTACTGTAGGTTTACTGTAGGTACTGTAGGTTTAGCACACACACGTTGGACCTACAGTAGGTACTGTAGGTTTAGCACACACACGTTGTACCTACAGTAGGTACTGTAGGTTTAGCACAAACACGTTGTACCTACAGTAGGTACTGTAGGTTTAGCACACACACGTTGTACCTACAATAGGTACTGTAGGTTTAGCACACACACGTTCTTACAGTAGGTACTGTAGGTTTAGCACACACACGTTGTACCTACAGTAGGTACTGTAGGTTTAGCACACACACGTCGTAGCTACAGTAGGTACTGTAGGTTTAGCAAACACACGTTGTACCGACAGTAGGTAATGTAGGTTTAGCACACACACGTTGTACCTACAGTAGGTACTGTAGGTTTAGCACATACACGTTGTACCTACAGTAGGTACTGTAGGTTTAGCACACACACGTTGTACCTACAGTAGGTACTGTAGGTTTAGCACACACACGTTGTGCCTACAGTAGGTACTGTAGATTTAGCACAAACACGTTGTACCTACAGTAGGTACTGTAGGTTTAGCACACACACGTTGTACCTACAGTAGGTACTGTAGGTTTAGCACACACACGTTCTTACAGTAGGTACTGTAGGTTTAGCACACACACGTTGTACCTACAGTAGGTACTGTAGGTTTAGCACACACACGTTGTGCCTACAGTAGGTACTGTAGGTTTAGCACACACACGTTCTTACAGTAGGTACTGTAGGTTTAGCACAAACACGTTGTACCTACAGTAGGCACTGTAGGTTTAGCACACACACGTTGTACCTACAGTAGGTACTGTAGGTTTAGCACACACACGTTGTACCTACAGTAGGTACTGTAGGTTTAGCACACACACGTTGTACCTACAGTAGGTACTGTAGGTTTAGCACACACACGTTGTACCTACAGTAGGTACTGTAGGTTTAGCACACACACGTTGTACCTACAGTAGGTACTGTAGGTTTAGCACACACACGTTGTGCCTACAGTAGGTACTGTAGGTTTAGTACACACAAGTGGTGCCTACAGTAGGTACTGTAGGTTTAGCACACACACGTTGTACCTACAGTAGGAACTGTAGGTTTAGCACACACACGTTGTGCCTACAGTAGGTACTGTAGGTTTAGCACACAAACACACGTTGTGCCTACAGTAGGTACTGTAGGTTTAGCACACACACACGTTGTGCCTACAGTAGGTACTGTAAGTTTAGCACACACACACACGTTGTGCCTACAGTAGGTACTGTAGGTTTAGCACACACACTATGTACCTACAGTAGGTACTGTAGGTTTAGCACACACACGTTGTACCTACAGTAGGTACTGTAGGTTTAGCACACACACGTTGTGCCTACAGTAGGTACTGTAGGTTTAGCACACACACGTTCTTACAGTAGGTACTGTAGGTTTAGCACAAACACGTTGTACCTACAGTAGGTACTGTAGGTTTAGCACACACACGTTGTACCTACAGTAGGTACTGTAGGTTTAGCACACACACGTTCTTACAGTAGGTACTGTAGGTTTAGCACACACACGTTGTACCTACAGTAGGTACTGTAGGTTTAGCACACACACGTTGTACCTACAGTAGGTACTGTAGGTTTAGCACACACACGTTGTACCTACAGTAGGTACTGTAGGTTTAGCACACACACGTTGTGCCTACAGTAGGTACTGTAGGTTTAGCACACACACGTTGTGCCTACAGTAGGTACTGTAGGTTTAGCACACACAAGTGGTGCCTACAGTAGGTACTGTAGGTTTAGCACACACACGTTGTACCTACAGTAGGAACTGTAGGTTTAGCACACACACACACGTTGTGTCTACAGTAGGTACTGTAGGTTTAGCACACACACACACGTTGTGCCTACAGTAGGTACTGTAGGTTTAGCACACACACACACGTTGTGCCTACAGTAGGTACTGTAGGTTTAGCACACACACGTTGTACCTACAGTAGGTACTGTAGGTTTAGCACACACACGTTGTACCTACAGTAGGTACTGTAGGTTTAGCACACACACGTTGTGCCTACAGTAGGTACTGTAGGTTTAGCACACACACGTTCTTACAGTAGGTACTGTAGGTTTAGCACAAACACGTTGTACCTACAGTAGGTACTGTAGGTTTAGCACACACACGTTGTACCTACAGTAGGTACTGTAGGTTTAGCACACACACGTTCTTACAGTAGGTACTGTAGGTTTAGCACACACACGTTGTACCTACAGTAGGTACTGTAGGTTTAGCACACACACGTTGTACCTACAGTAGGTACTGTAGGTTTAGCACACACACGTTGTACCTACAGTAGGTACTGTAGGTTTAGCACACACACGTTGTACCTACAGTAGGTACTGTAGGTTTAGCACACACACGTTGTACCTACAGTAGGTACTGTAGGTTTAGCACACACACGTTGTACCTACAGTAGGTACTGTAGGTTTAGCACACACACGTTGTGCCTACAGTAGGTACTGTAGGTTTAGCACACACAAGTGGTGCCTACAGTAGGTACTGTAGGTTTAGCACACACACGTTGTACCTACAGTAGGAACTGTAGGTTTAGCACACACACGTTGTGCCTACAGTAGGTACTGTAGGTTTAGCACACACACACACGTTGTGCCTACAGTAGGTACTGTAGGTTTAGCACACACACACACGTTGTGCCTACAGTAGGTACTGTAGGTTTAGCACACACACACACGTTGTGCCTACAGTAGGTACTGTAGGTTTAGCACACACACGTTGTACCTACAGTAGGTACTGTAGGTTTAGCACACACACGTTCTTACAGTAGGTACTGTAGGTTTAGCACACACACGTTGTACCTATAGTAGGTACTGTAGGTTTAGCACACACACGTTGTACCTACAGTAGGTACTGTAGGTTTAGCACACACACGTTGTACCTACAGTAGGTACTGTAGGTTTAGCACACACACGTTGTACCTACAGTAGGTACTGTAGGTTTAGCACACACACGTTGTACCTACAGTAGGTACTGTAGGTTTAGCACACACACGTTGTACCTACAGTAGGTACTGTAGGTTTAGCACACACACACACGTTGTGCCTACAGTAGGTACTGTAGGTTTAGCACACACACACACGTTGTGCCTACAGTAGGTACTGTAGGTTTAGCACACACACGTTGTACCTACAGTAGGTACTGTAGGTTTAGCACACACACGTTGTACCTACAGTAGGTACTGTAGGTTTAGCACACACACGTTGTACCTACAGTAGGTACTGTAGGTTTAGCACACACACGTTGTACCTACAGTAGGTACTGTAGGTTTAGCACACACACGTTGTACCTACAGTAGGTACTGTAGGTTTAGCACACACACGTTCTTACAGTAGGTACTGTAGGTTTAGCACACACACGTTGTACCTACAGTAGGTACTGTAGGTTTAGCACACACACGTTGTACCTACAGTGGGTACTGTAGGTTTAGCACACACACGTTGTACCTACAGTAGGTACTGTAGGTTTAGCACACACACGTTGTACCTACAGTAGGTACTGTAGGTTTAGCACACACACGTTCTTACAGTAGGTACTGTAGGTTTAGCACACACACGTTGTACCTACAGTAGGTACTGTAGGTTTAGCACACACACACACACGTTGTGCCTACAGTAGGTACTGTAGGTTTAGCACACACACACACGTTGTGCCTACAGTAGGTACTGTAGGTTTAGCACACACACGTTGTACCTACAGTAGGTACTGTAGGTTTAGCACACACATGTTGTGCCTACAGTAGGTACTGAAGGTTTAGCACACAGACGTTCTTACAGTAGGTACTGTAGGTTTAGCACACACACGTTGTGCCTACAGTAGGTACTGTAGGTTTAGCACACACACGTTGTGCCTACAGTAGGTACTGTAGGTTTAGCACACACACGTTGTGCCTACAATAGGTAATGTAGGTTTAGCACACACAAACGTTGTACCTACAGTAGGTACTGTAGGTTTAGCACACACACGTTGTACCTACAGTAGGTACTGTAGGTTTAGCACACAAACACACATGTTGTACCTACAGTAGGTACTGTAGGTTTACTGTAGGTACTGTAGGTTTAGCACACACACGTTGGACCTACAGTAGGTACTGTAGGTTTAGCACACACACGTTGTACCTACAGTAGGTACTGTAGGTTTAGCACAAACACGTTGTACCTACAGTAGGTACTGTAGGTTTAGCACACACACGTTGTACCTACAATAGGTACTGTAGGTTTAGCACACACACGTTCTTACAGTAGGTACTGTAGGTTTAGCACACACACGTTGTACCTACAGTAGGTACTGTAGGTTTAGCACACACACGTCGTAGCTACAGTAGGTACTGTAGGTTTAGCAAACACACGTTGTACCGACAGTAGGTAATGTAGGTTTAGCACACACACGTTGTACCTACAGTAGGTACTGTAGGTTTAGCACATACACGTTGTACCTACAGTAGGTACTGTAGGTTTAGCACACACACGTTGTACCTACAGTAGGTACTGTAGGTTTAGCACACACACGTTGTGCCTACAGTAGGTACTGTAGATTTAGCACAAACACGTTGTACCTACAGTAGGTACTGTAGGTTTAGCACACACACGTTGTACCTACAGTAGGTACTGTAGGTTTAGCACACACACGTTCTTACAGTAGGTACTGTAGGTTTAGCACACACACGTTGTACCTACAGTAGGTACTGTAGGTTTAGCACACACACGTTGTGCCTACAGTAGGTACTGTAGGTTTAGCACACACACGTTCTTACAGTAGGTACTGTAGGTTTAGCACAAACACGTTGTACCTACAGTAGGTACTGTAGGTTTAGCACACACACGTTGTACCTACAGTAGGTACTGTAGGTTTAGCACACACACGTTCTTACAGTAGGTACTGTAGGTTTAGCACACACACGTTGTACCTACAGTAGGTACTGTAGGTTTAGCACACACACGTTGTACCTACAGTAGGTACTGTAGGTTTAGCACACACACGTTGTACCTACAGTAGGTACTGTAGGTTTAGCACACACACGTTGTACCTACAGTAGGTACTGTAGGTTTAGCACACACACGTTGTACCTACAGTAGGTACTGTAGGTTTAGCACACACACGTTGTACCTACAGTAGGTACTGTAGGTTTAGCACACACACGTTGTGCCTACAGTAGGTACTGTAGGTTTAGCACACACACGTTGTACCTACAGTAGGTACTGTAGGTTTAGCACACACACGTTGTACCTACAGTAGGTACTGTAGGTTTAGCACACACACGTTCTTACAGTAGGTACTGTAGGTTTAGCACACACACGTTGTACCTACAGTAGGTACTGTAGGTTTAGCACACACACACACACGTTGTGCCTACAGTAGGTACTGTAGGTTTAGCACACACACACACGTTGTGCCTACAGTAGGTACTGTAGGTTTAGCACACACACGTTGTACCTACAGTAGGTACTGTAGGTTTAGCACACACATGTTGTGCCTACAGTAGGTACTGAAGGTTTAGCACACAGACGTTCTTACAGTAGGTACTGTAGGTTTAGCACACACACGTTGTGCCTACAGTAGGTACTGTAGGTTTAGCACACACACGTTGTGCCTACAGTAGGTACTGTAGGTTTAGCACACACACGTTGTGCCTACAATAGGTAATGTAGGTTTAGCACACACAAACGTTGTACCTACAGTAGGTACTGTAGGTGTAGCACACACACGTTGTACCTACAGTAGGTACTGTAGGTTTAGCACACAAACACACATGTTGTACCTACAGTAGGTACTGTAGGTTTACTGTAGGTACTGTAGGTTTAGCACACACACGTTGGACCTACAGTAGGTACTGTAGGTTTAGCACACACACGTTGTACCTACAGTAGGTACTGTAGGTTTAGCACAAACACGTTGTACCTACAGTAGGTACTGTAGGTTTAGCACACACACGTTGTACCTACAATAGGTACTGTAGGTTTAGCACACACACGTTCTTACAGTAGGTACTGTAGGTTTAGCACACACACGTTGTACCTACAGTAGGTACTGTAGGTTTAGCACACACACGTCGTAGCTACAGTAGGTACTGTAGGTTTAGCAAACACACGTTGTACCGACAGTAGGTAATGTAGGTTTAGCACTGTTGGGTCTAAATCTCGAACATTCACTCAAAAACTGTTCTAAGCTAGACCAGGGTCATCAGACAAAGGCACCCAGAGAGGTTTTTAAGTTTTACCAGCTGCAGCAGGGAGAGACACAGAAGAGATGCACTTGACTTGGTGCAATTCAAAGTAGACTCTGACTCTGTCCCACCCGGCTGCTTTCTTTTATTAAAAAATGGATAGAGCAGGGTTAGATAAAGACGCGCGCAGGCGTCGTAACAGTTTAGATCACACACAAGGTCGAGAACAATAAGACGTTTTTCTACATGTTGGGAGTTAACTTGTGGTTATCTATGTTGGAACATTCTAATCGTCATCAAGGTTGTAGCTGTCTGCAGTAGGTGATTAACTGGAACAGGATGTGTTTGTTAGTACATTCGGGTGCAGCACTTCTAAATGTAGATTATGATATTTTAGAAACACACATATACTTCATCTAAGTTTTAGCTTATCTTACATTTCCCTCCTGTTGTGGGTTTCTAAACATCAAACACAACTTGTCTCGAAAGCTTTTCATCGTGTCATCATGGGAGAAACGTCACAAACAGGTGGTCAACCCAGGGAGGGGCGAAAAACCCTAATCAATTCGGAATGGGAACATGGAAAAATGCACAGTTAGGGAAAATTCCCCTCCTACCCTCCGCACGGAGCGGCAGTCTCATGACCTGGATGACCTGTGGGAAAAAGGGTGAGCCTGACCGAAGGCGCCACAATCGCTTAAGTTGCGACGGGTGCTTGGTGGTGGCTATACCACGTAGCAGGGGACCAGGCGGGTGCCTGCTCCCCCGACGAGGGAGAAAGTTCTTTAGATAGAGGATAGTTCCTCGTCAATGTCAGAGTCAATGTCCTCAATTTTGACAAGGTTGTAAGCATGGAGGTGGGCAACGAACACCTGGCTCATCATGCGTTTGGACATGGGGATCACACAACATGAGCAAAAGGCACATGTCAGGAGGAAGAGGGCGACGACGGCGACAAAGGGGAAGATGATTTTTACCAGCACCTGGGACCATGTGCCAGTGAAGAGCCAATCGAGCCAGCCAGCTTGGGGGTGAGGGTCCGCGGACATGGCGCGGCGAAGATTCGTCATAGTACGCATAGCATCGATGATGGTGGAGTTCTCGTCTGGGATGTAGGTACAACAGGATTCACCGATCATTGCACAGACACCACCTTTGGGGGCGAGACTAAGATCGAGGGCCATCCTGTTTTGCAGTGACTTGGAATAATGGAGCCTTTCAGATTAGCTCCAGTGATGTTGACACACAATTGAAAGCAGGTGCCATTGATACCAGTGCAATGGTCTAGGTCATTGTGGTTGAGAGTGGCTCTAAGACCTAGGGGCGTAGCATTGGTCAAACGTGGCAGTGGGGTATACCGAGGTGCGTTTGGGTCCGTGGGGGTGAGTCCCAGGGTCTGGTTCAGGATGCTGAGAGAGTGGGTTTCGCTGAGTGGGGATGCGTAGAGGTGTGGTTGGGACACAGCGTGGGGGAGGATGGAGCAAACATAGCAACCAGACTTATTGGCTTTATGGGCTGTAAGGTTGGCGTACTTCCACCAAAGGTTGGCGTGGAATGGAGAAGGATGATCGGGGTCGTTCTCATCGTCGTGTATAGTCCATGTAGACCCAAAGTGGCTGGGGTCGTCGTGTGGTACTGGCGGGATGACGGCTGGGGCGATGAGTCTTTTAGCTGCTGGGAGAGCAGGGTTGCCTCCGACTACGGAGGGAATGGTTTTAGGTGATAAGACACAGACGCGAATGTTGAATTCTGGGTCCGGGCCATCTGTTGCTGGGCACAGGCTGAATCTGACGCATCCTGGGGTGGTGGGCACAACTGTTATTACTACGTGGGTGTCGTTTTTTGACATCTTGGGGAAGAGCTGACGGTAGGCTTTGGCAGTTTTCGATACTGCCCATTGGTACTGATCGCCGGAGTGTGTTGGCCAATATGTGTAGAGGAAGACTTGACTCCATGGTTCCTCATAAGGCTCTCCTTGGTTGGAGTCATAGTGGACCACTTGAGGATTCCTTGGTGCTCCAGCATACCAGTAGAAGTCGTAGTATTTGATTCCGTTGCGTCGTTGTTTATTGGCTTGTTTCCTCCAGGAGTTGCAACGGTAGCAGTAGGTGGTGAGTCCTTCCAAGGGGATGGTGATCGATGCCTTGGTTCCATTGAGGGGTAGGCAGTATGTGTAAGGTTGAACACCTCTATCATAGCTGGTGGTGGTTGGGCATTCTGTTGCTTTGGACTCGTCTCCCCAGATTTTTGCTTGGATGTTCTGCTGGTTAGTTGGGGTGGCTATCAGGAGTCCAATGGTTGTTACCAGGAGTTGCTGGACCTTCATTGTAATTCTTGGACCTTCTTGCAATGGGACTGGTGTATCCACGTGTCTCGTTCAGCAATCTTGACAGCCGTGGGGGTGGTGATCAATACTCTGTAGGGCCCATTCCACTTAGGACTTGACCAGTTTTTTCTCTTGATCACCTTAAGCAAGATCAGGTCCCCAGGTCTCAGCAGCGTCTGTGTGGGCGACAGAGATAAAGAGGAAGGGGGCAGATCATTTGCTCTTTGGATTTCTCTTTTTTCAAAGAGTTTGCACAGCCATTCTGTCAGGGGATCGAGCTGGCCTATTTGTTCTTGTACCGTTTGACCTTCCCACAGTGGGAGGTTGAATGGTCGGCCGTGTACCGCTTCGAATGGTGTCAGACCTGTGCTTGTGGGTGTGATGCGCATGTATGTTTTGACTAAGTCTAAACACTCTGGCCATGGCTTTTTGGTTTCTTCCATGGTTTTGCGGAGTCGCAATTTGACCGTACCGTTTGTTCTTTCAACTAGGCCTGCACTTTGCGGGTGATACGCACAGTGATGTTTTAGTTCGATGCCAAGGTGTTTACTTATGTTTTGGACAATTTCGTTGACGAAGTGTGTACCATTGTCGCTACGAATAACGCGTGGTATACCGTGTTCTGGGATGATGTGTTTGCATAAGGCTTTGGCAACTGTGAGTGCATCTGCATGTTTGGATGGGACTAGTTCGACCCATTTGGTTAGTGTATCAATCAACACTAGACAGTACTTGTAGTTTTGGACTGTGTTAAGCTCGATGAAGTCCATGTGGATGATTTCAAACGGGTAGGAGCCGACTGGATGTTGTCCTCGTTTTGGTCTAACGTTGCCTTGGCTGTTGTGGCGGCAGCATGTGATGCAGTTCCTACAAAAATTTTTGAAGAAGGTTTGGAGGCCTTGTGACATATGAAAGGCTTGTTCCACTATTGATATCATCCCTCCTGTTGAGACATGGCTCTTGCCATGACTCAGCACAGCAATCGTGTGGAACAAGCTGCGGGGAATGCATGGCTTCTTGTCAACATGGTAAAGGTCGTCGGTGACGGTAGCACCAGACAGCATCCATGAGGTCTTTTCTTTGTCCGGGGCAGCCGATTGCATGTCTTTAAGGACTTCAAGGGGGATCGATTCAGGAACACGCGATCTGGAGGCTTGATGAAGGTGCATGGAGACGGCGTGTTTGGCTGCAATCTTAGCGGCTGCATCAGCCTTGGCGTTGCCTAGGGAGACTGGGTCGGTGCCTGACGTATGGGCGGCACATTTGCAAACTGCTATGGTTCTGGGTAGGAGGACGGCCTCCAAAAGGTCTTGGAGGAGCGTGGCGTGCATGACGGGTCGGCCCGAGGAGGTCTTCATACCGCGTCTAGCCCATTGGGCGGCAAAAATGTGGAGTGTGGAGAATGCATATTGGCTGTCCGTATAGATTGTGACGTCATCTCCACGAAAAAGTTTGCATGCTTCTGTGAGGGCCGTTAATTCTGCAGCTTGGGCAGACCAATTGCCAGGCAGTTTACCAGACTTTAGAGTAGAGGTTTGTGTGACTACGGCATAGCCAGTGTGGTTCGTTCCATCAGGGGCTTTGGAGGAGGAGCCATCAACAAACACAATATGGCCAGTCGAAAGCGGTGTGTCCTGGAGGTCTTTTCGGGGCTTACAACAGACAGACGTGCGTTCTTGGCAGTCATGTGGGTCACCATCTTCGGCAGTAGGCAACAGTGTAGCGGGGTTCAGGGTGCCGCACCGTTTGATGGTTAAATGGGGCTGTGAGAGCAACGTAGCGGTTACGTTGAGATGTCGAGCTGGTGAGAGGAAGGACATTTTGGTTTGGGTGAGCAAAATATCGATTGCATGGTTAACAAGTAGGGTCAGAGGGTGGAACAGGACCAATTCGGCTGACATGGTGATAGCCATGGCGGCGGCACAGATGGCCTGAACACATGGGGGTAGCGCAGCGGCGACAGGGTCCATTTTCTTGGAGTAGTAGGCTATTGGCTTGAGCTTTTGGCCATGGGGTTGGAGGAGGACAGATGTCATGAAACCGCTTTTGCAATCAACCGTTTGGGTGAAGGGTTTTTTGTAGTTGGGCAGGGCCAGGACCCCGGAGTCTGTGATGACGTATTTGAGTGCTGTGAAGGCCTCTGCAGCTTCGGGGGTCCAATCCAGGCGGGCAGACAGGGGCAAATCTTCTGAGTATATGAGGTTTAGAAGTGGCTGTGTTTTCTCGGCGTAGGACGCAATCCATGCACGGCAGTAGTTTGTCAGGCCCAGGAATGCCATCATCTGTCTCTTTGTGGCAGGGCGAGGTGCTTGTAGAACAGCGTCTTTTCTTTCTGCGGTCAGTTGTCGACCTTCTCCAGAGATTCTGTGGCCCAAGAAGGTGACTTCTTGCTGGCACCATTGTATCTTGGCAAGTGAGGCTTTGTTTCCTGTGTTGGCCAGGTGCGTACACAAGGATGCAGCTTCGAGTTTATTTTCTTCTGGTGTAGGGCTGGCTATGAGGATGTCATCGACGTAGAGTAGGATTTGGGTGCTTTGGGCATGGCCATGGAGTGCGATACAGTTGTTGATTTCTTGAGAAAAGATGGTGGGACTTTCGGAGAAACCTTGAGGGAGTCTCGTATAAGTGTATTTCTTCCCATCAAAAGTGAACCCAAACCAACCCATGGCAGAGGGGTGGAGAGGAATGGAGAAAAATGCATTGGCTAGGTCAATGACTGTGAACCATCGTTGCTCCGGGCGGAGCTCATTCAGTAGAGTATGTGGATCTGGAACGCACGGGGCTCGTTGGACGATGGCTTTGTTGACTTCTCGGAGATCATGGACCAGGCGCCACGTAGTGGAGTCTGCCTTTCGAACTGGGAAGATGGGTGTGTTACACTCAGCTGTGGGGCACTCCACGAGGATTTTGGCAGCAATCATGGTAGCAATGACGGGACGGATCGGGTTGAAGGAGCCTCGTACTCTGCTCCAGCGATGTCCTAGAGCCATTCTAAGGGCGCTTTCCATTTCTCTGCCGTTGAGGTGGTAGCTAAGAGCCAAGCTGCGGAAGTTAATTGTCCATTCTGTGGGGTTATTTTCGACGTCTCCAAGGCCCTTGCAAGCTTCGGTGCATTCCTGCTGAGTCCATGGGCGGTGTACCAGGATGGTTGGTGGCTGGCCATCCGGCTGGCCTGTGTAGGCCGGATTTGCAACGGCGAACATGGGGTATTGGGTGACGGCCCCAGTTGTTTGGGCTGGGCTATCGGGCCATGAGAGGGGGCCGTAGGCTTTGGGGAGTGGTTGAAACTGTGGGCTGCCTGTGTATGCTGGAGGGCTGCTGGTGGCGAATGGGTTGTTCATTTGTTGAGGTGAGTTTTGCACGCCCTCTTGTGGCAGCTCAGGATACAAGCGTTCTTGCTGTCTGCGAGCATGACGGGTGAGGGAGGGTGAGCTATCATCTGGTAGGCGTGGGTTGGCATTTCTTTTGAGGCGGTTCTTTTGGGTCCGCCCCTCGAGGGTGCTCTGAGGATCTTCCTGTTTTTCGTCAGACTTGCTTTGGCTTTCGTGGCGATCAATTGCTTCAGTCGAGTGTTCGGATGGCTGTTTGGGCGTTGTCTCGTGGTCTGGGGAGATGCCCAGCGCAGCCATCGTGGCTGACTGTTTTGCCTTCTTTTTTTCGTCTTTCACTCGGATGGCGAGGACTCTTTTTGTGCTTTGTTCGAGCCAAAGTTTGGCCATTTTCAGCTCCTCATCTTTCACATTTGTTTTCTTTCCTTTCCTCAGTTTTTCCTTTCGCTCTTCTCGCAATCTTCGGACCAATTCTGTCATTTCCTCAGAGTTCTTCAAACATGGGTTGAATCCGTGTTTCTTGATCCATTTTTTCAGAAATTTACATGAGTCCGCATGACATTGTTGCATAAAGCGGACGTCAGGTTTGGTTGCAATGTCTTTTGCTTGGGTCTGTCCCATGGTGTAAATGTTTGTGTGTGCGTGTGTGTGTGTGAGGAATGAGGGCTTGTAGTGTCCTAAACTTCAAACTACAACCACGAATTAGAACAAACAAAACGGAAAAGAAAACTTCATTTAGTTTTAAATAAACTCAGAATATTTCAGAAATTTCATGCGACAGAAATGTTCTTTACATTAAATGTGAGTAATAATGTCTTACAATGAAAAGGATGATTGTGTGTGTCTGTGTGTCTGTGTGTGTGTGTATGTGTGTGTGTGTGTGTATGTGTGTGCGTGAACGGACGACGCGCGCGAACGGAGCAAACGCTTGTCCACAGACACAATCTGCCACACAGCACAGAATGGATCCGCTGATCCGATGTTAGTTTATCATTCACTCTTAACTTTCACGTTTATAGCCAAGCAGTGGACACATCGAAGACAGACATGACATGAAACAATGAAACACTTTTGGGTTCGAACCGCTTTATAGTGCACTTTTCCTTCTCTGGGCTTTTTTAACGTATTTTTTTGTGAAGGCTGGACCAACGTTTGATTCTTAAAATTTAGGGTTTCTTTATAGTCGACTCTGGTACGCAGAAACGTTGCACCGAAGACACACTGCGTCGGTCTTGACGGACTCTTAACGTTTTTCGCCGCGGAATCAGTTTGAAACACCGTGGGTCGGTTCCCGGAACTCGACACGCACTGCCGTGTATACAGGAAGATTCAGGTCCTAACTCAACTCAATAGGCACCCCTTTTCCAGCTCTCACGAGTTACTTTACGTGGGAGGGGGCCCGGTCAGTCGTCCCGGACAGACTGAACCTATTAGGAGATCTCTTGCTTATTTAAATTGGTATTATATGGTCCAGCCTTGCAACACAACAAAATTTCACTTGAATTCTTTTTATTTATCAGATTTTACCTTGTCCGATGTTGCCCTGGTTCACGGGGGACCCGTCACCGGAGCTTCTCCTCGGCGCAGGAAGTCAAGTTAGGCCTTTTTCGGAGCGACGAACGTAGTGTGATGGAATGTGGTTTGGTTCGATGGCCTTCGCGTTCCCGCGTCGATTTGAAGTCCAGGTCTTGGGTCCCGGGTTTCGGCACCAGAGAAATGTTGGGTCTAAATCTCGAACATTCACTCAAAAACTGTTCTAAGCTAGACCAGGGTCATCAGACAAAGGCACCCAGAGAGGTTTTTAAGTTTTACCAGCTGCAGCAGGGAGAGACACAGAAGAGATGCACTTGACTTGGTGCAATTCAAAGTAGACTCTGACTCTGTCCCACCCGGCTGCTTTCTTTTATTAAAAAATGGATAGAGCAGGGTTAGATAAAGACGCGCGCAGGCGTCGTAACAGTTTAGATCACACACAAGGTCGAGAACAATAAGACGTTTTTCTACATGTTGGGAGTTAACTTGTGGTTATCTATGTTGGAACATTCTAATCGTCATCAAGGTTGTAGCTGTCTGCAGTAGGTGATTAACTGGAACAGGATGTGTTTGTTAGTACATTCGGGTGCAGCACTTCTAAATGTAGATTATGATATTTTAGAAACACACATATACTTCATCTAAGTTTTAGCTTATCTTACAAGCACACACACGTTGTACCTACAGTAGGTACTGTAGGTTTAGCACATACACGTTGTACCTACAGTAGGTACTGTAGGTTTAGCACACACACGTTGTACCTACAGTAGGTACTGTAGGTTTAGCACACACACGTTGTGCCTACAGTAGGTACTGTAGATTTAGCACAAACACGTTGTACCTACAGTAGGTACTGTAGGTTTAGCACACACACGTTGTACCTACAGTAGGTACTGTAGGTTTAGCACACACACGTTCTTACAGTAGGTACTGTAGGTTTAGCACACACACGTTGTACCTACAGTAGGTACTGTAGGTTTAGCACACACACGTTGTGCCTACAGTAGGTACTGTAGGTTTAGCACACACACGTTCTTACAGTAGGTACTGTAGGTTTAGCACAAACACGTTGTACCTACAGTAGGTACTGTAGGTTTAGCACACACACGTTGTACCTACAGTAGGTACTGTAGGTTTAGCACACACACGTTCTTACAGTAGGTACTGTAGGTTTAGCACACACACGTTGTACCTACAGTAGGTACTGTAGGTTTAGCACACACACGTTGTACCTACAGTAGGTACTGTAGGTTTAGCACACACACGTTGTACCTACAGTAGGTACTGTAGGTTTAGCACACACACGTTGTACCTACAGTAGGTACTGTAGGTTTAGCACACACACGTTGTACCTACAGTAGGTACTGTAGGTTTAGCACAAACACGTTGTACCTACAGTAGGTACTGTAGGTTTAGCACACACACGTTGTACCTACAGTAGGTACTGTAGGTTTAGCACACACACGTTCTTACAGTAGGTACTGTAGGTTTAGCACACACACGTTGTACCTACAGTAGGTACTGTAGGTTTAGCACACACACGTTGTACCTACAGTAGGTACTGTAGGTTTAGCACACACACGTTGTACCTACAGTAGGTACTGTAGGTTTAGCACACACACGTTGTACCTACAGTAGGTACTGTAGGTTTAGCACACACACGTTGTACCTACAGTAGGTACTGTAGGTTTAGCACACACACGTTGTACCTACAGTAGGTACTGTAGGTTTAGCACACACACGTTGTGCCTACAGTAGGTACTGTAGGTTTAGTACACACAAGTGGTGCCTACAGTAGGTACTGTAGGTTTAGCACACACACGTTGTACCTACAGTAGGAACTGTAGAATTAGCACACACACGTTGTGCCTACAGTAGGTACTGTAGGTTTAGCACACACACACACGTTGTGCCTACAGTAGGTACTGTAGGTTTAGCACACACACACGTTGTGCCTACAGTAGGTACTGTAAGTTTAGCACACACACACACGTTGTGCCTACAGTAGGTACTGTAGGTTTAGCACACACACGTTGTACCTACAGTAGGTACTGTAGGTTTAGCACACACACGTTGTACCTACAGTAGGTACTGTAGGTTTAGCACACACACGTTGTGCCTACAGTAGGTACTGTAGGTTTAGCACACACACGTTCTTACAGTAGGTACTGTAGGTTTAGCACAAACACGTTGTACCTACAGTAGGTACTGTAGGTTTAGCACACACACGTTGTACCTACAGTAGGTACTGTAGGTTTAGCACACACACGTTCTTACAGTAGGTACTGTAGGTTTAGCACACACACGTTGTACCTACAGTAGGTACTGTAGGTTTAGCACACACACGTTGTACCTACAGTAGGTACTGTAGGTTTAGCACACACACGTTGTACCTACAGTAGGTACTGTAGGTTTAGCACACACACGTTGTACCTACAGTAGGTACTCTAGGTTTAGCACACACACGTTGTGCCTACAGTAGGTACTGTAGGTTTAGCACACACACGTTGTGCCTACAGTAGGTACTGTAGGTTTAGCACACACAAGTGGTGCCTAGAGTAGGTACTGTAGGTTTAGCACACACACGTTGTACCTACAGTAGGAACTGTAGGTTTAGCACACACACACACGTTGTGCCTACAGTAGGTACTGTAGGTTTAGCACACACACACACGTTGTGCCTACAGTAGGTACTGTAGGTTTAGCACACACACACACGTTGTGCCTACAGTAGGTACTGTAGGTTTAGCACACACACGTTGTACCTACAGTAGGTACTGTAGGTTTAGCACACACACGTTGTACCTACAGTAGGTACTGTAGGTTTAGCACACACACGTTGTGCCTACAGTAGGTACTGTAGGTTTAGCACACACACGTTCTTACAGTAGGTACTGTAGGTTTAGCACAAACACGTTGTACCTACAGTAGGTACTGTAGGTTTAGCACACACACGTTGTACCTACAGTAGGTACTGTAGGTTTAGCACACACACGTTCTTACAGTAGGTACTGTAGGTTTAGCACACACACGTTGTACCTACAGTAGGTACTGTAGGTTTAGCACACACACGTTGTACCTACAGTAGGTACTGTAGGTTTAGCACACACACGTTGTACCTACAGTAGGTACTGTAGGTTTAGCACACACACGTTGTACCTACAGTAGGTACTGTAGGTTTAGCACACACACGTTGTACCTACAGTAGGTACTGTAGGTTTAGCACACACACGTTGTACCTACAGTAGGTACTGTAGGTTTAGCACACACACGTTGTGCCTACAGTAGGTACTGTAGGTTTAGCACACACAAGTGGTGCCTACAGTAGGTACTGTAGGTTTAGCACACACACGTTGTACCTACAGTAGGAACTGTAGGTTTAGCACACACACGTTGTGCCTACAGTAGGTACTGTAGGTTTAGCACACACACACACGTTGTGCCTACAGTAGGTACTGTAGGTTTAGCACACACACACACGTTGTGCCTACAGTAGGTACTGTAGGTTTAGCACACACACACACGTTGTGCCTACAGTAGGTACTGTAGGTTTAGCACACACACGTTGTACCTACAGTAGGTACTGTAGGTTTAGCACACACACGTTGTACCTACAGTAGGTACTGTAGGTTTAGCACACACACGTTGTACCTACAGTAGGTACTGTAGGTTTAGCACACACACGTTGTACCTACAGTAGGTACTGTAGGTTTAGCACACACACGTTGTACCTACAGTAGGTACTGTAGGTTTAGCACACACACGTTCTTACAGTAGGTACTGTAGGTTTAGCACACACACGTTGTACCTACAGTAGGTACTGTAGGTTTAGCACACACACGTTGTACCTACAGTGGGTACTGTAGGTTTAGCACACACACGTTGTACCTACAGTAGGTACTGTAGGTTTAGCACACACACGTTGTACCTACAGTAGGTACTGTAGGTTTAGCACACACACGTTCTTACAGTAGGTACTGTAGGTTTAGCACACACACGTTGTACCTACAGTAGGTACTGTAGGTTTAGCACACACACACACACGTAGTGCCTACAGTAGGTACTGTAGGTTTAGCACACACACACACGTTGTGCCTACAGTAGGTACTGTAGGTTTAGCACACACACGTTGTACCTACATTAGGTACTGTAGGTTTAGCACACACATGTTGTGCCTACAGTAGGTACTGAAGGTTTAGCACACAGACGTTCTTACAGTAGGTACTGTAGGTTTAGCACACACACGTTGTGCCTACAGTAGGTACTGTAGGTTTAGCACACACACGTTGTGCCTACAGTAGGTACTGTAGGTTTAGCACACACACGTTGTGCCTACAATAGGTAATGTAGGTTTAGCACACACACACGTTGTACCTACAGTAGGTACTGTAGGTTTAGCACACACACACGTTGTACCTACAGTAGGTACTGTAGGTTTAGCACACACACACACACGTTGTACCTACAGTAGGTACTGTAGGTTTACTGTAGGTACTGTAGGTTTAGCACACACACGTTGGACCTACAGTAGGTACTGTAGGTTTAGCACACACACGTTGTACCTACAGTAGGTACTGTAGGTTTAGCACAAACACGTTGTACCTACAGTAGGTACTGTAGGTTTAGCACACACACGTTGTACCTACAATAGGTACTGTAGGTTTAGCACACACACGTTCTTACAGTAGGTACTGTAGGTTTAGCACACACACGTACCTACAGTAGGTACTGTAGGTTTAGCACACACACGTCGTAGCTACAGTAGGTACTGTAGGTTTAGCAAACACACGTTGTACCGACAGTAGGTAATGTAGGTTTAGCACACACACGTTGTACCTACAGTAGGTACTGTAAGTTTAGCACATACACGTTGTACCTACAGTAGGTACTGTAGGTTTAGCACACACACGTTGTACCTACAGTAGGTACTGTAGGTTTAGCACACACACGTTGTGCCTACAGTAGGTACTGTAGGTTTAGCACAAACATGTTGTACCTACAGTAGGTACTGTAGGTTTAGCACACACACGTTGTACCTACAGTAGGTACTGTAGGTTTAGCACACACACGTTCTTACAGTAGGTACTGTAGGCTTAGCACACACACGTTGTACCTACAGTAGGTACTGTAGGTTTAGCACACACACGTTGTACCTACAGTAGGTACTGTAGGTTTAGCACACACACGTTGTACCTACAGTAGGTACTGTAGGTTTAGCACACACACGTTGTACCTACAGTAGGTACTGTAGGTTTAGCACACACACGTTGTACCTACAGTAGGTACTGTAGGTTTAGCACACACACGTTGTACCTACAGTAGGTACTGTAGGTTTAGCACACACACGTTGTGCCTATAGTAGGTACTGTAGGTTTAGCACACACAAGTGGTGCCTACAGTAGGTACTGTAGGTTTAGCACACACACGTTGTACCTACAGTAGGAACTGTAGGTTTAGCACACACACGTTGTGCCTACAGTAGGTACTGTAGGTTTAGCACACACACACACGTTGTGCCTACAGTAGGTACTGTAGCTTTAGCACACACACACACGTTGTGCCTACAGTAGGTACTGTAGGTTTAGCACACACACACACGTTGTGCCTACAGTAGGTACTGTAGGTTTAGCACACACACGTTGTACCTACAGTAGTTACTGTAGGTTTAGCACACACACGTTGTACCTACAGTAGGTACTGTAGGTTTAGCACACACACGTTGTACCTACAGTAGGTACTGTAGGTTTAGCACACACACGTTGTACCTACAGTAGGTACTGTAGGTTTAGCACACACGTTCTTACAGTAGGTACTGTAGGTTTAGCACACACACGTTGTACCTACAGTAGGTACTGTAGGTTTAGCACACACACGTTGTACCTACAGTGGGTACTGTAGGTTTAGCACACACACGTTGTACCTACAGTAGGTACTGTAGGTTTAGCACACACACGTTGTACCTACAGTAGGTACTGTAGGTTTAGCACACACACACACGTTGTGCCTACAGTAGGTACGGTAGGTTTAGCACACACACGTTGTACCTACAGTAGTTACTGTAGGTTTAGCACACACACGTTGTACCTACAGTAGGTACTGTAGGTTTAGCACACACACGTTGTACCTACAGTAGGTACTGTAGGTTTAGCACACACACGTTGTACCTACAGTAGGTACTGTAGGTTTAGCACACACGTTCTTACAGTAGGTACTGTAGGTTTAGCACACACACGTTGTACCTACAGTAGGTACTGTAGGTTTAGCACACACACGTTGTACCTACAGTGGGTACTGTAGGTTTAGCACACACACGTTGTACCTACAGTAGGTACTGTAGGTTTAGCACACACACGTTGTACCTACAGTAGGTACTGTAGGTTTAGCACACACACGTTCTTACAGTAGGTACTGTAGGTTTAGCACACACACGTTGTACCTACAGTAGGTACTGTAGGTTTAGCACACACACACACACGTTGTGCCTACAGTAGGTACTGTAGGTTTAGCACACACACACACGTTGTGCCTACAGTAGGTACTGTAGGTTTAGCACACACACGTTGTACCTACAGTAGGTACTGTAGGTTTAGCACACACACGTTGTGCCTACAGTAGGTACTGTAGGTTTAGCACACACACGTTGTGCCTACAGTAGGTACTGTAGGTTTAGCACACACACGTTGTGCCTACAATAGGTAATGTAGGTTTAGCACACACACACACGTTGTACCTACAGTAGGTACTGTAGGTTTAGCACACACACACACACACGTTGTACCTACAGTAGGTACTGTAGGTTTACTGTAGGTACTGTAGGTTTAGCACACACACGTTGGACCTACAGTAGGTACTGTAGGTTTAGCACACACACGTTGTACCTACAGTAGGTACTGTAGGTTTAGCACAAACACGTTGTACCTACAGTAGGTACTGTAGGTTTAGCACACACACGTTGTACCTACAATAGGTACTGTAGGTTTAGCACACACACGTTCTTACAGTAGGTACTGTAGGTTTAGCACACACACGTCGTAGCTACAGTAGGTACTGTAGGTTTAGCAAACACACGTTGTACCGACAGTAGGTAATGTAGGTTTAGCACACACACGTTGTACCTACAGTAGGTACTGTAGGTTTAGCACATACACGTTGTACCTACAGTAGGTACTGTAGGTTTAGCACACACACGTTGTACCTACAGTAGGTACTGTAGGTTTAGCACACACACGTTGTGCCTACAGTAGGTACTGTAGGTTTAGCACACACACGTTCTTACAGTAGGTACTGTAGGTTTAGCACACACACGTTGTACCTACAGTAGGTACTGTAGCTTTAGCACACACACGTACCTACAGTAGGTACTGTAGGTTTAGCACACACACGTTGTACCTACAGTAGGTAATGTAGGTTTAGCACACACACGTTGTACCTACAGTAGGTACTGTAGGTTTAGCACACACACGTTGTACCTACAGTAGGTACTGTAGTAGGTACTCTAGGTTTAGCACACACACGTTGTGCCTATAGAGGGTACTGTAAGTTTAGCACACACACGTTGTGCCTACAGTAGGTACTGTAGGTTTAGCACACACACGTTCTTCCAGTAGGTACTGTAGGTTTAGCACACACACGTTCTTACAGTAGGTACTGTAGCTTTAGCACACACACGTTGTACCTACAGTAGGTACTGTAGGTTTAGCACACACACGTTGTACCTACAGTAGGTACTGTAGGATTAGCACACACACACAAGTTGTGACTACAGTAGGTACTGTAGGTTTAGCACACACACACACGTTGTACCTACAGTAGGTAATGTAGGTTTATCACACACACGTTGTACCTACAGTAGGTACTGTAGGTTTAGCACACACACGTTCTTACAGTAGGTACTGTAGGTTTAGCACACACACGTTGTACCTACAGTGGGTACTGTAGGTTTAGCACACACACGTTGTACCTACAGTGGGTACTGTAGGTTTAGCACACACACGTTGTACCTACAGTAGGTACTGTAGGTTTAGCACACACACGCTGTACCTACAGTAGGTACTGTAGGTTTAGCACACACACGCTCTACTTACAGTAGGTACTGTAGGTTTAGCACACACACGTTGTGCCTACAGTAGGTACTGTAGGTTTAGCACACACACGTTGTGCCTACAGTAGGTACTGTAGGTTTAGCACACACACGTTGTGCCTACAGTAGGTACTTTAGGTTTAGCACACACACGTTCTTACAGTAGGTACTGTAGGTGTAGCACACCCACACACGTTGTACCTTCAGTAGGTACTGTAGGTTTCGCACACACACACACACGTTGTACCTACAGTAGGTACTGTAGGTTTAGCACACATACACACGTTGTACGTACAGTAGGTACTGTAGGTTTAGCTCACACACGTTGTACCTACAGTAGGTACTGTAGGTTTAGCACACACACGTTCTTCCAGTAGGTACTGTAGGTTTAGCACACACACGTTCTTACAGTAGGTACTGTAGCTTTAGCACACACACGTTGTACCTACAGTAGGTACTGTAGGTTTAGCACACACACGTTGTACCTACAGTAGGTACTGTAGGATTAGCACACACACACAAGTTGTGACTACAGTAGGTACTGTAGGTTTAGCACACACACACACGTTGTACCTACAGTAGGTAATGTAGGTTTATCACACACACGTTGTACCTACAGTAGGTACTGTAGGTTTAGCACACACACGTTCTTACAGTAGGTACTGTAGGTTTAGCACACACACGTTGTACCTACAGTGGGTACTGTAGGTTTAGCACACACACGTTGTACCTACAGTGGGTACTGTAGGTTTAGCACACACACGTTGTACCTACAGTAGGTACTGTAGGTTTAGCACACACACGCTGTACCTACAGTAGGTACTGTAGGTTTAGCACACACACGCTCTACTTACAGTAGGTACTGTAGGTTTAGCACACACACGTTGTGCCTACAGTAGGTACTGTAGGTTTAGCACACACACGTTGTGCCTACAGTAGGTACTGTAGGTTTAGCACACACACGTTGTGCCTACAGTAGGTACTTTAGGTTTAGCACACACACACACGTTCTTACAGTAGGTACTGTAGGTGTAGCACACCCACACACGTTGTACCTTCAGTAGGTACTGTAGGTTTCGCACACACACACACACGTTGTACCTACAGTAGGTACTGTAGGTTTAGCACACATACACACGTTGTACGTACAGTAGGTACTGTAGGTTTAGCTCACACACGTTGTACCTACAGTAGGTACTGTAGGTTTAGCACACACACGTTGTACCTACAGTAGGTACTGTAGGTTTAGCACACACACGTTGTGCCTACAGTAGGTACTGTAGGTTTAGGACACACACGTTCTTACAGTAGGTACTGTAGGTTTAGCACAAACACGTTGTACCTACAGTAGGTACTGTAGGTTTAGCACACACACGTTGTACCTACAGTAGGTACTGTAGGTTTAGCACACACACGTTCTTACAGTAGGTACTGTAGGTTTAGCACACACACGTTGTACCTACAGTAGGTACTGTAGGTTTAGCACACACACGTTCTTACAGTAGGTACTGTAGGTTTAGCACACACACGTTGTACCTACAGTAGGTACTGTAGGTTTAGCACACACACGTTGTACCTACAGTAGGTACTGTAGGTTTAGCACACACACGTTCTTACAGTAGGTACTGTAGGTTTAGCACACACACGTTGTACCTACAGTAGGTACTGTAGGTTTAGCACACACACGTTGTACCTACAGTAGGTACTGTAGGTTTAGCACACACACGTTCTTACAGTAGGTACTGTAGGTTTAGCACACACACGTTGTACCTACAGTAGGTACTGTAGGTTTAGCACACACACGTTCTTACAGTAGGTACTGTAGGTTTAGCACACACACGTTGTACCTACAGTAGGTACTGTAGGTTTAGCACACACACGTTGTACCTACAGTAGGTACTGTAGGTTTAGCACACACACGTTGTGCCTACAGTAGGTACTGTAGGTTTAGCACACACACGTTGTACCTACAGTAGGTACTGTAGGTTTAGCACACACACGTTCTTACAGTAGGTACTGTAGGTTTAGCACACACACGTTGTACCTACAGTAGGTACTGTAGGTTTAGCACACACACGTTCTTACAGTAGGTACTGTAGGTTTAGCACACACACGTTGTACCTACAGTAGGTACTGTAGGTATAGCACACACACGTTGTACCTACAGTAGGTACTGTAGGTTTAGCACACACACGTTGTGCCTACAGTAGGTACTGTAGGTTTAGCACACACACGTTCTTACAGTAGGTACTGTAGGTTTAGCACAAACACGTTGTACCTACAGTAGGTACTGTAGGTTTAGCACACACACGTTGTACCTACAGTAGGTACTGTAGGTTTAGCACACACACGTTCTTACAGTAGGTACTGTAGGTTTAGCACACACACGTTGTACCTACAGTAGGTACTGTAGGTTTAGCACACACACGTTGTACCTACAGTAGGTACTGTAGGTTTAGCACACACACGTTGTACCTACAGTAGGTACTGTAGGTTTAGCACACACACGTTGTACCTACAGTAGGTACTGTAGGTTTAGCACACACACGTTGTACCTACAGTAGGTACTGTAGGTTTAGCACACACACGTTGTGCCTACAGTAGGTACTGTAGGTTTAGCACACACACGTTGTGCCTACAGTAGGTACTGTAGGTTTAGCACACACAAGTGGTGCCTACAGTAGGTACTGTAGGTTTAGCACACACACGTTGTACCTACAGTAGGAACTGTAGGTTTAGCACACACACACACGTTGTGCCTACAGTAGGTACTGTAGGTTTAGCACACACACACACGTTGTGCCTACAGTAGGTACTGTAGGTTTAGCACACACACACACGTTGTGCCTACAGTAGGTACTGTAGGTTTAGCACACACACGTTGTACCTACAGTAGGTACTGTAGGTTTAGCACACACACGTTGTACCTACAGTAGGTACTGTAGGTTTAGCACACACACGTTGTGCCTACAGTAGGTACTGTAGGTTTAGCACACACACGTTCTTACAGTAGGTACTGTAGGTTTAGCACAAACACGTTGTACCTACAGTAGGTACTGTAGGTTTAGCACACACACGTTGTACCTACAGTAGGTACTGTAGGTTTAGCACACACACGTTCTTACAGTAGGTACTGTAGATTTAGCACACACACGTTGTACCTACAGTAGGTACTGTAGGTTTAGCACACACACGTTGTACCTACAGTAGGTACTGTAGGTTTAGCACACACACGTTGTACCTACAGTAGGTACTGTAGGTTTAGCACACACACGTTGTACCTACAGTAGGTACTGTAGGTTTAGCACACACACGTTGTACCTACAGTAGGTACTGTAGGTTTAGCACACACACGTTGTACCTACAGTAGGTACTGTAGGTTTAGCACACACACGTTGTGCCTACAGTAGGTACTGTAGGTTTAGCACACACAAGTGGTGCCTACAGTAGGTACTGTAGGTTTAGCACACACACGTTGTACCTACAGTAGGAACTGTAGGTTTAGCACACACACGTTGTGCCTACAGTAGGTACTGTAGGTTTAGCACACACACACACACGTTGTGCCTACAGTAGGTACTGTAGGTTTAGCACACACACACACGTTGTGCCTACAGTAGGTACTGTAGGTTTAGCACACACACACACGTTGTGCCTACAGTAGGTACTGTAGGTTTAGCACACACACGTTGTACCTACAGTAGGTACTGTAGGTTTAGCACACACACGTTGTACCTACAGTAGGTACTGTAGGTTTAGCACACACACGTTGTACCTACAGTAGGTACTGTAGGTTTAGCACACACACGTTGTACCTACAGTAGGTACTGTAGGTTTAGCACACACACGTTGTACCTACAGTAGGTACTGTAGGTTTAGCACACACACGTTCTTACAGTAGGTACTGTAGGTTTAGCACACACACGTTGTACCTACAGTAGGTACTGTAGGTTTAGCACACACACGTTGTACCTACAGTGGGTACTGTAGGTTTAGCACACACACGTTGTACCTACAGTTGGTACTGTAGGTTTTGCACACACACGTTGTGCCTACAGTAGGTACTTTAGGTTTAGCACACACACGTTCTTACAGTAGGTACTGTAGGTGTAGCACACCCACACACGTTGTACCTACAGTAGGTACTGTAGGTTTCGCACACACACACACACGTTGTACCTACAGTAGGTACTGTAGGTTTAGCACACATACACACGTTGTACGTACAGTAGGTACTGTAGGTTTAGCTCACACACGTTGTACCTACAGTAGGTACTGTAGGTTTAGCACACACACGTTGTACCTACAGTAGGTACTGTAGGTTTAGCACACACACGTTGTGCCTACAGTAGGTACTGTAGGTTTAGCACACACACGTTCTTACAGTAGGTACTGTAGGTTTAGCACAAACACGTTGTACCTACAGTAGGTACTGTAGGTTTAGCACACACACGTTGTACCTACAGTAGGTACTGTAGGTTTAGCACACACACGTTCTTACAGTAGGTACTGTAGGTTTAGCACACACACGTTGTACCTACAGTAGGTACTGTAGGTTTAGCACACACACGTTCTTACAGTAGGTACTGTAGGTTTAGCACACACACGTTGTACCTACAGTAGGTACTGTAGGTTTAGCACACACACGTTGTACCTACAGTAGGTACTGTAGGTTTAGCACACACACGTTGTGCCTACAGTAGGTACTGTAGGTTTAGCACACACACGTTCTTACAGTAGGTACTGTAGGTTTAGCACAAACACGTTGTACCTACAGTAGGTACTGTAGGTTTAGCACACACACGTTGTACCTACAGTAGGTACTGTAGGTTTAGCACACACACGTTCTTACAGTAGGTACTGTAGGTTTAGCACACACACGTTGTACCTACAGTAGGTACTGTAGGTTTAGCACACACACGTTGTACCTACAGTAGGTACTGTAGGTTTAGCACACACACGTTGTACCTACAGTAGGTACTGTAGGTTTAGCACACACACGTTGTACCTACAGTAGGTACTGTAGGTTTAGCACACACACGTTGTACCTACAGTAGGTACTGTAGGTTTAGCACACACACGTTGTGCCTACAGTAGGTACTGTAGGTTTAGCACACACACGTTGTGCCTACAGTAGGTACTGTAGGTTTAGCACACACAAGTGGTGCCTACAGTAGGTACTGTAGGTTTAAAACACACACGTTGTACCTACAGTAGGAACTGTAGGTTTAGCACACACACACACGTTGTGCCTACAGTAGGTACTGTAGGTTTAGCACACACACACACGTTGTGCCTACAGTAGGTACTGTAGGTTTAGCACACACACACACGTTGTGCCTACAGTAGGTACTGTAGGTTTAGCACACACACGTTGTACCTACAGTAGGTACTGTAGGTTTAGCACACACACGTTGTACCTACAGTAGGTACTGTAGGTTTAGCACACACACGTTGTGCCTACAGTAGGTACTGTAGGTTTAGCACACACACGTTCTTACAGTAGGTACTGTAGGTTTAGCACAAACACGTTGTACCTACAGTAGGTACTGTAGGTTTAGCACACACACGTTGTACCTACAGTAGGTACTGTAGGTTTAGCACACACACGTTCTTACAGTAGGTACTGTAGGTTTAGCACACACACGTTGTGCCTACAGTAGGTACTGTAGGTTTAGCACACACACGTTGTGCCTACAGTAGGTACTGTAGGTTTAGCACACACACGTTGTACCTACAGTAGGTACTGTAGGTTTAGCACACACACGTTCTTACAGTAGGTACTGTAGGTTTAGCACACACACGTTGTACCTACAGTAGGTACTGTAGGTTTAGCACACACACGTTGTACCTACAGTAGGTACTGTAGGTTTAGCACACACACGTTCTTACAGTAGGTACTGTAGGTTTAGCACACACACGTTGTACCTACAGTAGGTACTGTAGGTTTAGCACACACACGTTCTTACAGTAGGTACTGTAGGTTTAGCACACACACGTTGTACCTACAGTAGGTACTGTAGGTTTAGCACACACACGTTGTACCTACAGTAGGTACTGTAGGTTTAGCACACACACGTTGTGCCTACAGTAGGTACTGTAGGTTTAGCACACACACGTTCTTACAGTAGGTACTGTAGGTTTAGCACAAACACGTTGTACCTACAGTAGGTACTGTAGGTTTAGCACACACACGTTGTACCTACAGTAGGTACTGTAGGTTTAGCACACACACGTTCTTACAGTAGGTACTGTAGGTTTAGCACACACACGTTGTACCTACAGTAGGTACTGTAGGTTTAGCACACACACGTTGTACCTACAGTAGGTACTGTAGGTTTAGCACACACACGTTGTACCTACAGTAGGTACTGTAGGTTTAGCACACACACGTTGTACCTACAGTAGGTACTGTAGGTTTAGCACACACACGTTGTACCTACAGTAGGTACTGTAGGTTTAGCACACACACGTTGTGCCTACAGTAGGTACTGTAGGTTTAGCACACACACGTTGTGCCTACAGTAGGTACTGTAGGTTTAGCACACACAAGTGGTGCCTACAGTAGGTACTGTAGGTTTAGCACACACACGTTGTACCTACAGTAGGAACTGTAGGTTTAGCACACACACACACGTTGTGCCTACAGTAGGTACTGTAGGTTTAGCACACACACACACGTTGTGCCTACAGTAGGTACTGTAGGTTTAGCACACACACGTTGTACCTACAGTAGGTACTGTAGGTTTAGCACACACACGTTCTTACAGTAGGTACTGTAGGTTTAGCACACACACGTTGTACCTACAGTAGGTACTGTAGGTTTAGCACACACACGTTGTACCTACAGTAGGTACTGTAGGTTTAGCACACACACGTTCTTACAGTAGGTACTGTAGGTTTAGCACACACACGTTGTACCTACAGTAGGTACTGTAGGTTTAGCACACACACGTTCTTACAGTAGGTACTGTAGGTTTAGCACACACACGTTGTACCTACAGTAGGTACTGTAGGTTTAGCACACACACGTTGTACCTACAGTAGGTACTGTAGGTTTAGCACACACACGTTGTGCCTACAGTAGGTACTGTAGGTTTAGCACACACACGTTGTACCTACAGTAGGTACTGTAGGTTTAGCACACACACGTTCTTACAGTAGGTACTGTAGGTTTAGCACACACACGTTGTACCTACAGTAGGTACTGTAGGTTTAGCACACACACGTTCTTACAGTAGGTACTGTAGGTTTAGCACACACACGTTGTACCTACAGTAGGTACTGTAGGTATAGCACACACACGTTGTACCTACAGTAGGTACTGTAGGTTTAGCACACACACGTTGTGCCTACAGTAGGTACTGTAGGTTTAGCACACACACGTTCTTACAGTAGGTACTGTAGGTTTAGCACAAACACGTTGTACCTACAGTAGGTACTGTAGGTTTAGCACACACACGTTGTACCTACAGTAGGTACTGTAGATTTAGCACACACACGTTCTTACAGTAGGTACTGTAGGTTTAGCACACACACGTTGTACCTACAGTAGGTACTGTAGGTTTAGCACACACACGTTGTACCTACAGTAGGTACTGTAGGTTTAGCACACACACGTTGTACCTACAGTAGGTACTGTAGGTTTAGCACACACACGTTGTACCTACAGTAGGTACTGTAGGTTTAGCACACACACGTTGTACCTACAGTAGGTACTGTAGGTTTAGCACACACACGTTGTGCCTACAGTAGGTACTGTAGGTTTAGCACACACACGTTGTGCCTACAGTAGGTACTGTAGGTTTAGCACACACAAGTGGTGCCTACAGTAGGTACTGTAGGTTTAGCACACACACGTTGTACCTACAGTAGGAACTGTAGGTTTAGCACACACACACACGTTGTGCCTACAGTAGGTACTGTAGGTTTAGCACACACACACACGTTGTGCCTACAGTAGGTACTGTAGGTTTAGCACACACACACACGTTGTGCCTACAGTAGGTACTGTAGGTTTAGCACACACACGTTGTACCTACAGTAGGTACTGTAGGTTTAGCACACACACGTTGTACCTACAGTAGGTACTGTAGGTTTAGCACACACACGTTGTGCCTACAGTAGGTACTGTAGGTTTAGCACACACACGTTCTTACAGTAGGTACTGTAGGTTTAGCACAAACACGTTGTACCTACAGTAGGTACTGTAGGTTTAGCACACACACGTTGTACCTACAGTAGGTACTGTAGGTTTAGCACACACACGTTCTTACAGTAGGTACTGTAGATTTAGCACACACACGTTGTACCTACAGTAGGTACTGTAGGTTTAGCACACACACGTTGTACCTACAGTAGGTACTGTAGGTTTAGCACACACACGTTGTACCTACAGTAGGTACTGTAGGTTTAGCACACACACGTTGTACCTACAGTAAGTACTGTAGGTTTAGCACACACACGTTGTACCTACAGTAGGTACTGTAGGTTTAGCACACACACGTTGTACCTACAGTAGGTACTGTAGGTTTAGCACACACACGTTGTGCCTACAGTAGGTACTGTAGGTTTAGCACACACAAGTGGTGCCTACAGTAGGTACTGTAGGTTTAGCACACACACGTTGTACCTACAGTAGGAACTGTAGGTTTAGCACACACACGTTGTGCCTACAGTAGGTACTGTAGGTTTAGCACACACACACACGTTGTGCCTACAGTAGGTACTGTAGGTTTAGCACACACACACACGTTGTGCCTACAGTAGGTACTGTAGGTTTAGCACACACACACACGTTGTGCCTACAGTAGGTACTGTAGGTTTAGCACACACACGTTGTACCTACAGTAGGTACTGTAGGTTTAGCACACACACGTTGTACCTACAGTAGGTACTGTAGGTTTAGCACACACACGTTGTACCTACAGTAGGTACTGTAGGTTTAGCACACACACGTTGTACCTACAGTAGGTACTGTAGGTTTAGCACACACACGTTGTACCTACAGTAGGTACTGTAGGTTTAGCACACACACGTTCTTACAGTAGGTACTGTAGGTTTAGCACACACACGTTGTACCTACAGTAGGTACTGTAGGTTTAGCACACACACGTTGTACCTACAGTGGGTACTGTAGGTTTAGCACACACACGTTGTACCTACAGTAGGTACTGTAGGTTTAGCACACACACGTTGTACCTACAGTAGGTACTGTAGGTTTAGCACACACACGTTCTTACAGTAGGTACTGTAGGTTTAGCACACACACGTTGTACCTACAGTAGGTACTGTAGGTTTAGCACACACACACACATGTAGTGCCTACAGTAGGTACTGTAGGTTTAGCACACACACACACACGTTGTGCCTACAGTAGGTACTGTAGGTTTATCACACACACGTTGTACCTACAGTAGGTACTGTAGGTTTAGCACACACACGTTGTACCTACAGTAGGTACTGTAGGTTTAGCACACACACGTTGTACCTACAGTAGGTACTGTAGGTTTAGCACACACACGTTCTTACAGTAGGTACTGTAGGTTTAGCACACACACGTTGTACCTACAGTGGGTACTGTAGGTTTAGCACACACACGTTGTACCTACAGTGGGTACTGTAGGTTTAGCACACACACGTTGTACCTACAGTAGGTACTGTAGGTTTAGCACACACACGCTGTACCTACAGTAGGTACTGTAGGTTTAGCACACACACGCTCTACTTACAGTAGGTACTGTAGGTTTAGCACACACACGTTGTGCCTACAGTAGGTACTGTAGGTTTAGCACACACACGTTGTGCCTACAGTAGGTACTGTAGGTTTAGCACACACACGTTGTGCCTACAGTTGGTACTGTAGGTTTTGCACACACACGTTGTGCCTACAGTAGGTACTTTAGGTTTAGCACACACACGTTCTTACAGTAGGTACTGTAGGTGTAGCACACCCACACACGTTGTACCTACAGTAGGTACTGTAGGTTTCGCACACACACACACACGTTGTACCTACAGTAGGTACTGTAGGTTTAGCACACATACACACGTTGTACGTACAGTAGGTACTGTAGGTTTAGCTCACACACGTTGTACCTACAGTAGGTACTGTAGGTTTAGCACACACACGTTGTACCTACAGTAGGTACTGTAGGTTTAGCACACACACGTTGTGCCTACAGTAGGTACTGTAGGTTTAGCACACACACGTTCTTACAGTAGGTACTGTAGGTTTAGCACAAACACGTTGTACCTACAGTAGGTACTGTAGGTTTAGCACACACACGTTGTACCTACAGTAGGTACTGTAGGTTTAGCACACACACGTTCTTACAGTAGGTACTGTAGGTTTAGCACACACACGTTGTACCTACAGTAGGTACTGTAGGTTTAGCACACACACGTTCTTACAGTAGGTACTGTAGGTTTAGCACACACACGTTGTACCTACAGTAGGTACTGTAGGTTTAGCACACACACGTTGTACCTACAGTAGGTACTGTAGGTTTAGCACACACACGTTGTGCCTACAGTAGGTACTGTAGGTTTAGCACACACACGTTCTTACAGTAGGTACTGTAGGTTTAGCACAATCACGTTGTACCTACAGTAGGTACTGTAGGTTTAGCACACACACGTTGTACCTACAGTAGGTACTGTAGGTTTAGCACACACACGTTCTTACAGTAGGTACTGTAGGTTTAGCACACACACGTTGTACCTACAGTAGGTACTGTAGGTTTAGCACACACACGTTGTACCTACAGTAGGTACTGTAGGTTTAGCACACACACGTTGTACCTACAGTAGGTACTGTAGGTTTAGCACACACACGTTGTACCTACAGTAGGTACTGTAGGTTTAGCACACACACGTTGTACCTACAGTAGGTAATGTAGGTTTAGCACACACACGTTGTGCCTACAGTAGGTACTGTAGGTTTAGCACACACACGTTGTGCCTACAGTAGGTACTGTAGGTTTAGCACACACAAGTGGTGCCTACAGTAGGTACTGTAGGTTTAAAACACACACGTTGTACCTACAGTAGGAACTGTAGGTTTAGCACACACACACACGTTGTGCCTACAGTAGGTACTGTAGGTTTAGCACACACACACACGTTGTGCCTACAGTAGGTACTGTAGGTTTAGCACACACACACACGTTGTGCCTACAGTAGGTACTGTAGGTTTAGCACACACACGTTGTACCTACAGTAGGTACTGTAGGTTTAGCACACACACGTTGTACCTACAGTAGGTACTGTAGGTTTAGCACACACACGTTGTGCCTACAGTAGGTACTGTAGGTTTAGCACACACACGTTCTTACAGTAGGTACTGTAGGTTTAGCACAAACACGTTGTACCTACAGTAGGTACTGTAGGTTTAGCACACACACGTTGTACCTACAGTAGGTACTGTAGGTTTAGCACACACACGTTCTTACAGTAGGTACTGTAGGTTTAGCACACACACGTTGTGCCTACAGTAGGTACTGTAGGTTTAGCACACACACGTTGTGCCTACAGTAGGTACTGTAGGTTTAGCACACACACGTTGTACCTACAGTAGGTACTGTAGGTTTAGCACACACACGTTCTTACAGTAGGTACTGTAGGTTTAGCACACACACGTTGTACCTACAGTAGGTACTGTAGGTTTAGCACACACACGTTGTGCCTACAGTAGGTACTGTAGGTTTAGCACACACACGTTCTTACAGTAGGTACTGTAGGTTTAGCACAAACACGTTGTACCTACAGTAGGTACTGTAGGTTTAGCACACACACGTTGTACCTACAGTAGGTACTGTAGGTTTAGCACACACACGTTCTTACAGTAGGTACTGTAGGTTTAGCACACACACGTTGTACCTACAGTAGGTACTGTAGGTTTAGCACACACACGTTGTACCTACAGTAGGTACTGTAGGTTTAGCACACACACGTTCTTACAGTAGGTACTGTAGGTTTAGCACACACACGTTGTACCTACAGTAGGTACTGTAGGTTTAGCACACACACGTTGTGCCTACAGTAGGTACTGTAGGTTTAGCACACACACGTTGTGCCTACAGTAGGTACTGTAGGTTTAGCACACACAAGTGGTGCCTACAGTAGGTACTGTAGGTTTAGCACACACACGTTGTACCTACAGTAGGAACTGTAGGTTTAGCACACACACACACGTTGTGCCTACAGTAGGTACTGTAGGTTTAGCACACACACACACGTTGTGCCTACAGTAGGTACTGTAGGTTTAGCACACACACACACGTTGTGCCTACAGTAGGTACTGTAGGTTTAGCACACACACGTTGTACCTACAGTAGGTACTGTAGGTTTAGCACACACACGTTGTACCTACAGTAGGTACTGTAGGTTTAGCACACACACGTTGTGCCTACAGTAGGTACTGTAGGTTTAGCACACACACGTTCTTACAGTAGGTACTGTAGGTTTAGCACAAACACGTTGTACCTACAGTAGGTACTGTAGGTTTAGCACACACACGTTGTACCTACAGTAGGTACTGTAGGTTTAGCACACACACGTTCTTACAGTAGGTACTGTAGGTTTAGCACACACACGTTGTACCTACAGTAGGTACTGTAGGTTTAGCACACACACGTTGTACCTACAGTAGGTACTGTAGGTTTAGCACACACACGTTGTACCTACAGTAGGTACTGTAGGTTTAGCACACACACGTTGTACCTACAGTAGGTACTGTAGGTTTAGCACACACACGTTGTACCTACAGTAGGTACTGTAGGTTTAGCACACACACGTTGTACCTACAGTAGGTACTGTAGGTTTAGCACACACACGTTGTGCCTACAGTAGGTACTGTAGGTTTAGCACACACAAGTGGTGCCTACAGTAGGTACTGTAGGTTTAGCACACACACGTTGTACCTACAGTAGGAACTGTAGGTTTAGCACACACACGTTGTGCCTACAGTAGGTACTGTAGGTTTAGCACACACACACACGTTGTGCCTACAGTAGGTACTGTAGGTTTAGCACACACACACACGTTGTGCCTACAGTAGGTACTGTAGGTTTAGCACACACACACACGTTGTGCCTACAGTAGGTACTGTAGGTTTAGCACACACACGTTGTACCTACAGTAGGTACTGTAGGTTTAGCACACACACGTTGTACCTACAGTAGGTACTGTAGGTTTAGCACAAACACGTTGTACCTACAGTAGGTACTGTAGGTTTAGCACACACACGTTGTACCTACATTAGGTACTGTAGGTTTAGCACACACACGTTGTACCTACAGTAGGTACTGTAGGTTTAGCACACACACGTTCTTACAGTAGGTACTGTAGGTTTAGCACACACACGTTGTACCTACAGTAGGTACTGTAGGTTTAGCACACACACGTTGTACCTACAGTGGGTACTGTAGGTTTAGCACACACACGTTGTACCTACAGTAGGTACTGTAGGTTTAGCACACACACGTTGTACCTACAGTAGGTACTGTAGGTTTAGCACACACACGTTCTTACAGTAGGTACTGTAGGTTTAGCACACACACGTTGTACCTACAGTAGGTACTGTAGGTTTAGCACACACACACACATGTAGTGCCTACAGTAGGTACTGTAGGTTTAGCACAGACACACACACGTTGTGCCTACAGTAGGTACTGTAGGTTTAGCACACACACGTTGTACCTACAGTAGGTACTGTAGGTTTAGCACACACATGTTGTGCCTACAGTAGGTACTGAAGGTTTAGCACACAGACGTTCTTACAGTAGGTACTGTAGGTTTAGCACACACACGTTGTGCCTACAGTAGGTACTGTAGGTTTAGCACACACACGTTGTGCCTACAGTAGGTACTGTAGGTTTAGCACACACACGTTGTGCCTACAATAGGTAATGTAGGTTTAGCACACACACACGTTGTACCTACAGTAGGTACTGTAGGTTTAGCACACACACACGTTGTACCTACAGTAGGTACTGTAGGTTTAGCACACACACACACACGTTGTACCTACAGTAGGTACTGTAGGTTTACTGTAGGTACTGTAGGTTTAGCACACACACGTTGGACCTACAGTAGGTACTGTAGGTTTAGCACACACACGTTGTACCTACAGTAGGTACTGTAGGTTTAGCACAAACACGTTGTACCTACAGTAGGTACTGTAGGTTTAGCACACACACGTTGTACCTACAATAGGTACTGTAGGTTTAGCACACACACGTTCTTACAGTAGGTACTGTAGGTTTAGCACACACACGTACCTACAGTAGGTACTGTAGGTTTAGCACACACACGTCGTAGCTACAGTAGGTACTGTAGGTTTAGCAAACACACGTTGTACCGACAGTAGGTAATGTAGGTTTAGCACACACACGTTGTACCTACAGTAGGTACTGTAGGTTTAGCACATACACGTTGTACCTACAGTAGGTACTGTAGGTTTAGCACACACACGTTGTACCTACAGTAGGTACTGTAGGTTTAGCACACACACGTTGTGCCTACAGTAGGTACTGTAGGTTTAGCACAAACATGTTGTACCTACAGTAGGTACTGTAGGTTTAGCACACACACGTTGTACCTACAGTAGGTACTTTAGGTTTAGCACACACACGTTCTTACAGTAGGTACTGTAGGCTTAGCACACACACGTTGTACCTACAGTAGGTACTGTAGGTTTAGCACACACACGTTGTACCTACAGTAGGTTCTGTAGGTTTAGCACACACACGTTGTACCTACAGTAGGTACTGTAGGTTTAGCACACACACGTTGTACCTACAGTAGGTACTGTAGGTTTAGCACACACACGTTGTACCTACAGTAGGTACTGTAGGTTTAGCACACACACGTTGTACCTACAGTAGGTACTGTAGGTTTAGCACACACACGTTGTGCCTATAGTAGGTACTGTAGGTTTAGCACACACAAGTGGTGCCTACAGTAGGTACTGTAGGTTTAGCACACACACGTTGTACCTACAGTAGGAACTGTAGGTTTAGCACACACACGTTGTGCCTACAGTAAGTACTGTAGGTTTAGCACACACACACACGTTGTGCCTACAGTAGGTACTGTAGCTTTAGCACACACACACACGTTGTGCCTACAGTAGGTACTGTAGGTTTAGCACACACACACACGTTGTGCCTACAGTAGGTACTGTAGGTTTAGCACACACACGTTGTACCTACAGTAGTTACTGTAGGTTTAGCACACACACGTTGTACCTACAGTAGGTACTGTAGGTTTAGCACACACACGTTGTACCTACAGTAGGTACTGTAGGTTTAGCACACACACGTTGTACCTACAGTAGGTACTGTAGGTTTAGCACACACGTTCTTACAGTAGGTACTGTAGGTTTAGCACACACACGTTGTACCTACAGTAGGTACTGTAGGTTTAGCACACACACGTTGTACCTACAGTGGGTACTGTAGGTTTAGCACACACACGTTGTACCTACAGTAGGTACTGTAGGTTTAGCACACACACGTTGTACCTACAGTAGGTACTGTAGGTTTAGCACACACACGTTCTTACAGTAGGTACTGTAGGTTTAGCACACACACGTTGTACCTACAGTAGGTACTGTAGGTTTAGCACACACACACACACGTTGTTCCTACAGTAGGTACTGTAGGTTTAGCACACACACACACGTTGTGCCTACAGTAGGTACTGTAGGTTTAGCACACACACGTTGTACCTACAGTAGGTACTGTAGGTTTAGCACACACACGTTGTGCCTACAGTAGGTACTGAAGGTTTAGCACACACACGTTCTTACAGTAGGTACTGTAGGTTTAGCACACACACGTTGTGCCTACAGTAGGTACTGTAGGTTTAGCACACACACGTTGTGCCTACAGTAGGTACTGTAGGTTTAGCACACACACGTTGTGCCTACAATAGGTAATGTAGGTTTAGCACACACACACACGTTGTACCTACAGTAGGTACTGTAGGTTTAGCACACACACACACACACGTTGTACCTACAGTAGGTACTGTAGGTTTACTGTAGGTACTGTAGGTTTAGCACACACACGTTGGACCTACAGTAGGTACTGTAGGTTTAGCACACACACGTTGTACCTACAGTAGGTACTGTAGGTTTAGCACAAACACGTTGTACCTACAGTAGGTACTGTAGGTTTAGCACACACACGTTGTACCTACAATAGGTACTGTAGGTTTAGCACACACACGTTCTTACAGTAGGTACTGTAGGTTTAGCACACACACGTTGTACCTACAGTAGGTACTGTAGGTTTAGCACACACACGTCGTAGCTACAGTAGGTACTGTAGGTTTAGCAAACACACGTTGTACCGACAGTAGGTAATGTAGGTTTAGCACACACACGTTGTACCTACAGTAGGTACTGTAGGTTTAGCACATACACGTTGTACCTACAGTAGGTACTGTAGGTTTAGCACACACTCGTTGTACCTACAGTAGGTACTGTAGGTTTAGCACACACACGTTGTGCCTACAGTAGGTACTGTAGGTCTAGCACACACACGTTCTTACAGTAGGTACTGTAGGTTTAGCACACACACGTTGTACCTACAGTAGGTACTGTAGGTTTAGCACACACACGTACCTACAGTAGGTACTGTAGGTTTAGCACACACACGTTGTACCTACAGTAGGTAACGTAGGTTTAGCACACACACGTTGTACCTACAGTAGGTACTGTAGGTTTAGCACACACACGTTGTACCTACAGTAGGTACTGTAGTAGGTACTGTAGGTTTAGCACACACACGTTGTGCCTATAGAGGGTACTGTAAGTTTAGCACACACACGTTGTGCCTACAGTAGGTACTGTAGGTTTAGCACACACACGTTCTTCCAGTAGGTACTGTAGGTTTAGCACCGCACATTCGTTCTTACAGTAGGTACTGTAGGTTTAGCACACACACGTTGTACCTACAGTAGGTACTGTAGGTTTAGCACACACACGTTGTACCTACAGTAGGTACTGTAGGATTAGCACACACACACACGTTGTGCCTACAGTAGGTACTGTAGGTTTAGCACACACACACACGTTGTACCTACAGTAGGTACTGTAGGTTTATCACACACACGTTGTACCTACAGTAGGTACTGTAGGTTTAGCACACACACGTTGTACCTACAGTAGGTACTGTAGGTTTAGCACACACACGTTGTACCTACAGTAGGTACTGTAGGTTTAGCACACACACGTTCTTACAGTAGGTACTGTAGGTTTAGCACACACACGTTGTACCTACAGTGGGTACTGTAGGTTTAGCACACACACGTTGTACCTACAGTGGGTACTGTAGGTTTAGCACACACACGTTGTACCTACAGTAGGTACTGTAGGTTTAGCACACACACGCTGTACCTACATTAGGTACTGTAGGTTTAGCACACACACGCTGTACTTACAGTAGGTACTGTAGGTTTAGCACACACACGTTGTGCCTACAGTAGGTACTGTAGGTTTAGCACACACACGTTGTGCCTACAGTAGGTACTGTAGGTTTAGCACACACACGTTGTGCCTACAGTAGGTACTGTAGGTTTAGCACACACACGTTGTGCCTACAGTAGGTACTTTAGGTTTAGCACACACACGTTCTTACAGTAGGTACTGTAGGTGTAGCACACCCACACACGTTGTACCTACAGTAGGTACTGTAGGTTTCGCACACACACACACACGTTGTACCTACAGTAGGTACTGTAGGTTTAGCACACATACACACGTTGTACGTACAGTAGGTACTGTAGGTTTAGCTCACACACGTTGTACCTACAGTAGGTACTGTAGGTTTAGCACACACACGTTGTACCTACAGTAGGTACTGTAGGTTTAGCACACACACGTTCTTACAGTAGGTACTGTAGGTTTAGCACACACACGTTGTACCTACAGTAGGTACTGTAGGTTTAGCACACACACACACACGTTGTTCCTACAGTAGGTACTGTAGGTTTAGCACACACACACACGTTGTGCCTACAGTAGGTACTGTAGGTTTAGCACACACACGTTGTACCTACAGTAGGAACTGTAGGTTTAGCACACACACGTTGTGCCTACAGTAGGTACTGTAGGTTTAGCACACACACACACGTTGTGCCTACAGTAGGTACTGTAGGTTTAGCACACACACACACACGTTGTGCCTACAGTAGGTACTGTAGGTTTAGCACACACACACACGTTGTGCCTACAGTAGGTACTGTAGGTTTAGCACACACACGTTTTACCTACAGTAGGTACTGTAGGTTTAGCACACACACGTTGTACCTACAGTAGGTACTGTAGGTTTAGCACACACACGTTGTACCTACAGTAGGTACTGTAGGTTTAGCACACACACGTTGTACCTACAGTAGGTACTGTAGGTTTAGCACACACACGTTGTACCTACAGTAGGTACTGTAGGTTTAGCACACACACGTTCTTACAGTAGGTACTGTAGGTTTTGCACACACACGTTGTACCTACAGTAGGTACTGTAGGTTTAGCACACACACGTTGTACCTACAGTGGGTACTGTAGGTTTAGCACACACACGTTGTACCTACAGTAGGTACTGTAGGTTTAGCACACACACGTTGTACCTACAGTAGGTACTGTAGGTTTAGCACACACACGTTCTTACAGTAGGTACTGTAGGTTTAGCACACACACGTTGTACCTACAGTAGGTACTGTAGGTTTAGCACACACACACACATGTAGTGCCTACAGTAGGTACTGTAGGTTTAGCACACACACACACACGTTGTGCCTACAGTAGGTACTGTAGGTTTAGCACACACACGTTGTACCTACAGTAGGTACTGTAGGTTTAGCACACACATGTTGTGCCTACAGTAGGTACTGAAGGTTTAGCACACAGACGTTCTTACAGTAGGTACTGTAGGTTTAGCACACACACGTTGTGCCTACAGTAGGTACTGTAGGTTTAGCACACACACGTTGTGCCTACAGTAGGTACTGTAGGTTTAGCACACACACGTTGTGCCTACAATAGGTAATGTAGGTTTAGCACACACACACGTTGTACCTACAGTAGGTACTGTAGGTTTAGCACACACACACGTTGTACCTACAGTAGGTACTGTAGGTTTAGCACACACACACACACGTTGTACCTACAGTAGGTACTGTAGGTTTACTGTAGGTACTGTAGGTTTAGCACACACACGTTGGACCTACAGTAGGTACTGTAGGTTTAGCACACACACGTTGTACCTACAGTAGGTACTGTAGGTTTAGCACAAACACGTTGTACCTACAGTAGGTACTGTAGGTTTAGCACACACACGTTGTACCTACAATAGGTACTGTAGGTTTAGCACACACACGTTCTTACAGTAGGTACTGTAGGTTTAGCACACACACGTACCTACAGTAGGTACTGTAGGTTTAGCACACACACGTCGTAGCTACAGTAGGTACTGTAGGTTTAGCAAACACACGTTGTACCGACAGTAGGTAATGTAGGTTTAGCACACACACGTTGTACCTACAGTAGGTACTGTAGGTTTAGCACATACACGTTGTACCTACAGTAGGTACTGTAGGTTTAGCACACACACGTTGTACCTACAGTAGGTACTGTAGATTTAGCACACACACGTTGTGCCTACAGTAGGTACTGTAGGTTTAGCACAAACATGTTGTACCTACAGTAGGTACTGTAGGTTTAGCACACACACGTTGTACCTACAGTAGGTACTGTAGGTTTAGCACACACACGTTCTTACAGTAGGTACTGTAGGCTTAGCACACACACGTTGTACCTACAGTAGGTACTGTAGGTTTAGCACACACACGTTGTACCTACAGTAGGTACTGTAGGTTTAGCACACACACGTTGTACCTACAGTAGGTACTGTAGGTTTAGCACACACACGTTGTACCTACAGTAGGTACTGTAGGTTTAGCACACACACGTTGTACCTACAGTAGGTACTGTAGGTTTAGCACACACACGTTGTACCTACAGTAGGTACTGTAGGTTTAGCACACACACGTTGTGCCTATAGTAGGTACTGTAGGTTTAGCACACACAAGTGGTGCCTACAGTAGGTACTGTAGGTTTAGCACACACACGTTGTACCTACAGTAGGAACTGTAGGTTTAGCACACACACGTTGTGCCTACAGTAAGTACTGTAGGTTTAGCACACACACACACGTTGTGCCTACAGTAGGTACTGTAGCTTTAGCACACACACACACGTTGTGCCTACAGTAGGTACTGTAGGTTTAGCACACACACACACGTTGTGCCTACAGTAGGTACTGTAGGTTTAGCACACACACGTTGTACCTACAGTAGTTACTGTAGGTTTAGCACACACACGTTGTACCTACAGTAGGTACTGTAGGTTTAGCACACACACGTTGTGCCTACAGTAGGTACTGTAGGTTTAGCACACACACGTTGTGCCTACAATAGGTAATGTAGGTTTAGCACACACACACGTTGTACCTACAGTAGGTACTGTAGGTTTAGCACACACACACGTTGTACCTACAGTAGGTACTGTAGGTTTAGCACACACACACACACGTTGTACCTACAGTAGGTACTGTAGGTTTACTGTAGGTACTGTAGGTTTAGCACACACACGTTGGACCTACAGTAGGTACTGTAGGTTTAGCACACACACGTTGTACCTACAGTAGGTACTGTAGGTTTAGCACAAACACGTTGTACCTACAGTAGGTACTGTAGGTTTAGCACACACACGTTGTACCTACAATAGGTACTGTAGGTTTAGCACACACACGTTCTTACAGTAGGTACTGTAGGTTTAGCACACACACGTACCTACAGTAGGTACTGTAGGTTTAGCACACACACGTCGTAGCTACAGTAGGTACTGTAGGTTTAGCAAACACACGTTGTACCGACAGTAGGTAATGTAGGTTTAGCACACACACGTTGTACCTACAGTAGGTACTGTAGGTTTAGCACATACACGTTGTACCTACAGTAGGTACTGTAGGTTTAGCACACACACGTTGTACCTACAGTAGGTACTGTAGGTTTAGCACACACACGTTGTGCCTACAGTAGGTACTGTAGGTTTAGCTAAAACATGTTGTACCTACAGTAGGTACTGTAGGTTTAGCACACACACGTTGTACCTACAGTAGGTACTGTAGGTTTAGCACACACACGTTCTTACAGTAGGTACTGTAGGCTTAGCACACACACGTTGTACCTACAGTAGGTACTGTAGGTTTAGCACACACACGTTGTACCTACAGTAGGTACTGTAGGTTTAGCACACACACGTTGTACCTACAGTAGGTACTGTAGGTTTAGCACACACACGTTGTACCTACAGTAGGTACTGTAGGTTTAGCACACACACGTTGTACCTACAGTAGGTACTGTAGGTTTAGCACACACACGTTGTACCTACAGTAGGTACTGTAGGTTTAGCACACACACGTTGTGCCTATAGTAGGTACTGTAGGTTTAGCACACACAAGTGGTGCCTACAGTAGGTACTGTAGGTTTAGCACACACACGTTGTACCTACAGTAGGAACTGTAGGTTTAGCACACACACGTTGTGCCTACAGTAAGTACTGTAGGTTTAGCACACACACACACGTTGTGCCTACAGTAGGTACTGTAGCTTTAGCACACACACACACGTTGTGCCTACAGTAGGTACTGTAGGTTTAGCACACACACACACGTTGTGCCTACAGTAGGTACTGTAGGTTTAGCACACACACGTTGTACCTACAGTAGTTACTGTAGGTTTAGCACACACACGTTGTACCTACAGTAGGTACTGTAGGTTTAGCACACACACGTTGTACCTACAGTAGGTACTGTAGGTTTAGCACACACACGTTGTACCTACAGTAGGTACTGTAGGTTTAGCACACACGTTCTTACAGTAGGTACTGTAGGTTTAGCACACACACGTTGTACCTACAGTAGGTACTGTAGGTTTAGCACACACACGTTGTACCTACAGTGGGTACTGTAGGTTTAGCACACACACGTTGTACCTACAGTAGGTACTGTAGGTTTAGCACACACACGTTGTACCTACAGTAGGTACTGTAGGTTTAGCACACACACGTTCTTACAGTAGGTACTGTAGGTTTAGCACACACACGTTGTACCTACAGTAGGTACTGTAGGTTTAGCACACACACACACACGTTGTTCCTACAGTAGGTACTGTAGGTTTAGCACACACACACACGTTGTGCCTACAGTAGGTACTGTAGGTTTAGCACACACACGTTGTACCTACAGTAGGTACTGTAGGTTTAGCACACACACGTTGTGCCTACAGTAGGTACTGAAGGTTTAGCACACACACGTTCTTACAGTAGGTACTGTAGGTTTAGCACACACACGTTGTGCCTACAGTAGGTACTGTAGGTTAAGCACACACACGTTGTGCCTACACCAGGTACTGTAGGTTTAGCACACACACGTTGTGCCTACAATAGGTAATGTAGGTTTAGCACACACACACACGTTGTACCTACAGTAGGTACTGTAGGTTTAGCACACACACACACACACGTTGTACCTACAGTAGGTACTGTAGGTTTACTGTAGGTACTGTAGGTTTAGCACACACACGTTGGACCTACAGTAGGTACTGTAGGTTTAGCACACACACGTTGTACCTACAGTAGGTACTGTAGGTTTAGCACAAACACGTTGTACCTACAGTAGGTACTGTAGGTTTAGCACACACACGTTTTACCTACAATAGGTACTGTAGGTTTAGCACACACACGTTCTTACAGTAGGTACTGTAGGTTTAGCACACACACGTTGTACCTACAGTAGGTACTGTAGGTTTAGCACACACACGTCGTAGCTACAGTAGGTACTGTAGGTTTAGCAAACACACGTTGTACCGACAGTAGGTAATGTAGGTTTAGCACACACACGTTGTACCTACAGTAGGTACTGTAGGTTTAGCACATACACGTTGTACCTACAGTAGGTACTGTAGGTTTAGCACACACACGTTGTACCTACAGTAGGTACTGTAGGTTTAGCACACACACGTTGTGCCTACAGTAGGTACTGTAGGTTTAGCACACACACGTTCTTACAGTAGGTACTGTAGGTTTAGCACACACACGTTGTACCTACAGTAGGTACTGTAGGTTTAGCACACACACGTACCTACAGTAGGTACTGTAGGTTTAGCACACACACGTTGTACCTACAGTAGGTAACGTAGGTTTAGCACACACACGTTGTACCTACAGTAGGTACTGTAAGTTTAGCACACACACGTTGTACCTACAGTAGGTACTGTAGTAGGTACTGTAGGTTTAGCACACACACGTTGTGCCTATAGAGGGTACTGTAAGTTTAGCACACACACGTTGTGCCTACAGTAGGTACTGTAGGTTTAGCACACACACGTTCTTCCAGTAGGTACTGTAGGTTTAGCACACACACGTTCTTACAGTAGGTACTGTAGGTTTAGCACACACACGTTGTACCTACAGTAGGTACTGTAGGTTTAGCACACACACGTTGTACCTACAGTAGGTACTGTAGGATTAGCACACACACACACGTTGTGCCTACAGTAGGTACTGTAGGTTTAGCACACACACACACGTTGTACCTACAGTAGGTACTGTAGGTTTATCACACACACGTTGTACCTACAGTAGGTACTGTAGGTTTAGCACACACACGTTGTACCTACAGTAGGTACTGTAGGTTTAGCACACACACGTTGTACCTACAGTAGGTACTGTAGGTTTAGCACACACACGTTCTTACAGTAGGTACTGTAGGTTTAGCACACACACGTTGTACCTACAGTGGGTACTGTAGGTTTAGCACACACACGTTGTACCTACAGTGGGTACTGTAGGTTTAGCACACACACGTTGTACCTACAGTAGGTATTGTAGGTTTAGCACACACACGCTGTACCTACAGTAGGTACTGTAGGTTTAGCACACACACGCTGTACTTACAGTAGGTACTGTAGGTTTAGCACACACACGTTGTGCCTACAGTAGGTACTGTAGGTTTAGCACACACACGTTGTGCCTACAGTAGGTACTGTAGGTTTAGCACACACACGTTGTGCCTACAGTAGGTACTGTAGGTTTAGCACACACACGTTGTGCCTACAGTAGGTACTTTAGGTTTAGCACACACACGTTCTTACAGTAGGTACTGTAGGTGTAGCACACCCACACACGTTGTACCTACAGTAGGTACTGTAGGTTTCGCACACACACACACACGTTGTACCTACAGTAGGTACTGTAGGTTTAGCACACATACACACGTTGTACGTACAGTAGGTACTGTAGGTTTAGCTCACACACGTTGTACCTACAGTAGGTACTGTAGGTTTAGCACACACACGTTGTACCTACAGTAGGTACTGTAGGTTTAGCACACACACGTTCTTACAGTAGGTACTGTAGGTTTAGCACACACACGTTGTACCTACAGTAGGTACTGTAGGTTTAGCACACACACACACACGTTGTTCCTACAGTAGGTACTGTAGGTTTAGCACACACACACACGTTGTGCCTACAGTAGGTACTGTAGGTTTAGCACACACACGTTGTACCTACAGTAGGTACTGTAGGTTTAGCACACACACGTTGTGCCTACAGTAGGTACTGAAGGTTTAGCACACACACGTTCTTACAGTAGGTACTGTAGGTTTAGCACACACACGTTGTGCCTACAGTAGGTACTGTAGGTTTAGCACCCACACGTTGTGCCTACAGTAGGTACTGTAGGTTTAGCACACACACGTTGTGCCTACAATAGGTAATGTAGGTTTAGCACACACACACACGTTGTACCTACAGTAGGTACTGTAGGTTTAGCACACACACACACACACGTTGTACCTACAGTAGGTACTGTAGGTTTACTGTAGGTACTGTAGGTTTAGCACACACACGTTGGACCTACAGTAGGTACTGTAGGTTTAGCACACACACGTTGTACCTACAGTAGGTACTGTAGGTTTAGCACAAACACGTTGTACCTACAGTAGGTACTGTAGGTTTAGCACACACACGTTGTACCTACAATAGGTACTGTAGGTTTAGCACACACACGTTCTTACAGTAGGTACTGTAGGTTTAGCACACACACGTTGTACCTACAGTAGGTACTGTAGGTTTAGCACACACACGTCGTAGCTACAGTAGGTACTGTAGGTTTAGCAAACACACGTTGTACCGACAGTAGGTAATGTAGGTTTAGCACACACACGTTGTACCTACAGTAGGTACTGTAGGTTTAGCACATACACGTTGTACCTACAGTAGGTACTGTAGGTTTAGCACACACACGTTGTACCTACAGTAGGTACTGTAGGTTTAGCACACACACGTTGTGCCTACAGTAGGTACTGTAGGTTTAGCACACACAAGTTCTTACAGTAGGTACTGTAGGTTTAGCACACACACGTTGTACCTACAGTAGGTACTGTAGGTTTAGCACACACACGTACCTACAGTAGGTACTGTAGGTTTAGCACACACACGTTGTACCTACAGTAGGTAACGTAGGTTTAGCACACACACGTTGTACCTACAGTAGGTACTGTAGGTTTAGCACACACACGTTGTACCTACAGTAGGTACTGTAGTAGGTACTGTAGGTTTAGCACACACACGTTGTGCCTATAGAGGGTACTGTAAGTTTAGCACACACACGTTGTGCCTACAGTAGGTACTGTAGGTTTAGCACACACACGTTCTTCCAGTAGGTACTGTAGGTTTAGCACACACACGTTCTTACAGTAGGTACTGTAGGTTTAGCACACACACGTTGTACCTACAGTAGGTACTGTAGGTTTAGCACACACACGTTGTACCTACAGTAGGTACTGTAGGATTAGCACACACACACACGTTGTGCCTACAGTAGGTACTGTAGGTTTAGCACACACACACACGTTGTACCTACAGTAGGTACTGTAGGTTTATCACACACACGTTGTACCTACAGTAGGTACTGTAGGTTTAGCACACACACGTTGTACCTACAGTAGGTACTGTAGGTTTAGCACACACACGTTGTACCTACAGTAGGTACTGTAGGTTTAGCACACACACGTTCTTACAGTAGGTACTGTAGGTTTAGCACACACACGTTGTACCTACAGTGGGTACTGTAGGTTTAGCACACACACGTTGTACCTACAGTGGGTACTGTAGGTTTAGCACACACACGTTGTACCTACAGTAGGTACTGTAGGTTTAGCACACACACGCTGTACCTACAGTAGGTACTGTAGGTTTAGCACACACACGCTGTACTTACAGTAGGTACTGTAGGTTTAGCACACACACGTTGTGCCTACAGTAGGTACTGTAGGTTTAGCACACACACGTTGTGCCTACAGTAGGTACTGTAGGTTTAGCACACACACGTTGTGCCTACTGTAGGTACTGTAGGTTTAGCACACACACGTTGTGCCTACAGTAGGTACTTTAGGTTTAGCACACACACGTTCTTACAGTAGGTACTGTAGGTGTAGCACACCCACACACGTTGTACCTACAGTAGGTACTGTAGGTTTCGCACACACACACACACGTTGTACCTACAGTAGGTACTGTAGGTTTAGCACACATACACACGTTGTACGTACAGCAGGTACTGTAGGTTTAGCTCACACACGTTGTACCTACAGTAGGTACTGTAGGTTTAGCACACACACGTTGTACCTACAGTAGGTACTGTAGTTTTAGCACACACACGTTGTGCCTACAGTAGGTACTGTAGGTTTAGCACACACACGTTCTTACAGTAGGTACTGTAGGTTTAGCACAAACACGTTGTACCTACAGTAGGTACTGTAGGTTTAGCACACACACGTTGTACCTACAGTAGGTACTGTAGGTTTAGCACGCACACGTTCTTACAGTAGGTACTGTAGGTTTAGCACACACACGTTGTACCTACAGTAGGTACTGTAGGTTTAGCACACACACGTTCTTACAGTAGGTACTGTAGGTTTAGCACACACACGTTGTACCTACAGTAGGTACTGTAGGTTTAGCACACACACGTTGTAACTACAGTAGGTACTGTAGGTTTAGCACACACACGTTGTACCTACAGTAGGTACTGTAGGTTTAGCACACACACGTTGTACCTACAGTAGGTACTGTAGGTTTAGCACACACACGTTGTACCTACAGTAGGTACTGTAGGTTTAGCACACACACGTTGTACCTACAGTAGGTACTTTAGGTTTAGCACACACACACACACACGTTGTGCCTACAGTAGGTACTGTAGGTTTAGCACACACACACACGTTGTGCCTACAGTAGGTACTGTAGGTTTAGCACACACACGTTGTACCTACAGTAGGTACTGTAGGTTTAGCACACACACGTTGTACCTACAGTAGGTACTGTAGGTTTAGCACACACACGTTGTACCTACAGTAGGTACTGTAGGTTTAGCACACACACGTTGTACCTACAGTAGGTACTGTAGGTTTAGCACACACACGTTGTACCTACAGTAGGTACTGTAGGTTTAGCACACACACGTTGTACCTACAGTAGGTACTGTAGGTTTAGCACACACACGTTGTGCCTACAGTAGGTACTGTAGGTTTAGCACACACACGTTGTGCCTACAGTAGGTACTGTAGGTTTAGCACACACACGTTGTACCTACAGTGGGTACTGTAGGTTTAGCACACACACGTTGTACCTACAGTAGGTACTGTAGGTTTAGCACACACACGTTCTTACAGTAGGTACTGTAGGTTTAGCACACACACGTTGTACCTACAGTAGGTACTGTAGGTTTAGCACACACACACACGTTGTGCCTACAGTAGGTACTGTAGGTTTAGCACACACACACACGTTGTGCCTACAGTAGGTACTGTAGGTTTAGCAAACACACGTTGTACCTACAGTAGGTACTGTAGGTTTAGCACACACACGTTGTGCCTACAGTAGGTACTGAAGGTTTAGCACACACACGTTCTTACAGTAGGTACTGTAGGTTTAGCACACACACGTTGTGCCTACAGTAGGTACTGTAGGTTTAGCACACACACGTTGTGCCTACAGTAGGTACTGTAGGTTTAGCACACACACGTTGTGCCTACAATAGGTAATGTAGGTTTAGCACACACACACGTTGTACCTACAGTAGGTACTGTAGGTTTAGCACACACACACGTTGTACCTACAGTAGGTACTGTAGGTTTAGCACACACACACACACGTTGTACCTACAGTAGGTACTGTAGGTTTACTGTAGGTACTGTAGGTTTAGCACACACACGTTGGACCTACAGTAGGTACTGTAGGTTTAGCACACACACGTTGTACCTACAGTAGGTACTGTAGGTTTAGCACAAACACGTTGTACCTACAGTAGGTACTGTAGGTTTAGCACACACACGTTGTACCTACAATAGGTACTGTAGGTTTAGCACACACACGTTCTTACAGTAGGTACTGTAGGTTTAGCACACACACGTTGTACCTACAGTAAATACTGTAGGTTTAGCACACACACGTCGTAGCTACAGTAGGTACTGTAGGTTTAGCAAACACACGTTGTACCGACAGTAGGTAATGTAGGTTTAGCACACACACGTTGTACCTACAGTAGGTACTGTAGGTTTAGCACATACACGTTGTACCTACAGTAGGTACTGTAGGTTTAGCACACACACGTTGTGCCTACAGTAGGTACTGTAGGTTTAGCACACACACGTTCTTACAGTAGGTACTGTAGGTTTAGCACACACACGTTGTACCTACAGTAGGTACTGTAGGTTTAGCACACACACGTACCTACAGTAGGTACTGTAGGTTTAGCACACACACGTTGTACCTACAGTAGGTAATGTAGGTTTAGCACACACACGTTGTACCTACAGTAGGTACTGTAGGTTTAGCACACACACGTTGTACCTACAGTAGGTACTGTAGTAGGTACTGTAGGTTTAGCACACACACGTTGTGCCTATAGTAGGTACTGTAAGTTTAGCACACACACGTTGTGCCTACAGTAGGTACTGTAGGTTTAGCACACACACGTTGTACCTACAGTAGGTACTGTAGGTTTAGCACACACACACACGTTGTGCCTACAGTAGGTACTGTAGGTTTAGCACACACACACACGTTGTACCTACAGTAGGTACTGTAGGTTTAGCACACACACGTTGTACCTACAGTAGGTACTGTAGGTTTAGCACACACACGTTGTACCTACACTGGGTACTGTAGGTTTAGCACACACACGTTGTACCTAAAGTGGGTACTGTAGGTTTAGCACACACACGTTGTACCTACAGTAGGTACTGTAGGTTTAGCACACACACGCTGTACCTACAGTAGGTACTGTAGGTTTAGCACACACACGCTGTACCTACAGTAGGTACTGTGGGTTTAGCACACACACGTTGTGCCTACAGTAGGTACTGTAGGTTTAGCAGACACACGTTGTGCCTACAGTAGGTACTGTAGGTTTAGCACACACACGTTGTGCCTACAGTAGGTACTTTAGGTTTAGCACACACACGTTCTTACAGTAGGTACTGTAGGTGTAGCACACACACACACGTTGTACCTACAGTAGGTACTGTAGGTTTCGCACACACACACACGTTGTACCTACAGTAGGTACTGTAGGTTTAGCTCACACACGTTGTACCTACAGTAGGTACTGTAGGTTTAGCACACACACGTTGTACCTACAGTAGGTACTGTAGGTTTAGCACACACACGTTGTGCCTACAGTAGGTACTGTAGGTTTAGCACACACACGTTCTTACAGTAGGTACTGTAGGTTTAGCACACACACGTTGTACCTACAGTAGGTACTGTAGGTTTAGCACACACACGTTGTACCTACAGTAGGTACTGTAGGTTTAGCACACACACGTTCTTACAGTAGGTACTGTAGGTTTAGCACACACACGTTGTACCTACAGTAGGTACTGTAGGTTTAGCTCACACACGTTGTACCTACAGTAGGTACTGTAGGTTTAGCACACACACGTTGTACCTACAGTAGGTACTGTAGGTTTAGCACACACACGTTGTGCCTACAGTAGGTAATGTAGGTTTAGCACACACACACGTTGTACCTACAGTAGGTACTGTAGGTTTAGCACACACACACGTTGTACCTACAGTAGGTACTGTAGGTTTAGCACACACACACACACGTTGTACCTACAGTAGGTACTGTAGGTTTACTGTAGGTACTGTAGGTTTAGCACACACACGTTGTACCTACAGTAGGTACTGTAGGTTTAGCACACACACGTTGTAACTACAGTAGGTACTGTAGGTTTAGCACACACACGTTGTACCTACAGTAGGTACTGTAGGTTTAGCACACACACGTTGTACCTACAGTAGGTACTGTAGGTTTAGCACACACACGTTGTACCTACAGTAGGTACTTTAGGTTTAGCACACACACACACGTTGTGCCTACAGTAGGTACTGTAGGTTTAGCACACACACACACGTTGTGCCTACAGTAGGTACTGTAGGTTTAGCACACACACGTTGTACCTACAGTAGGTACTGTAGGTTTAGCACACACACGTTGTACCTACAGTAGGTACTGTAGGTTTAGCACACACACGTTGTACCTACAGTAGGTACTGTAGGTTTAGCACACACACGTTGTACCTACAGTAGGTACTGTAGGTTTAGCACACACACGTTGTACCTACAGTAGGTACTGTAGGTTTAGCACACACGTTCTTACAGTAGGTACTGTAGGTTTAGCACACACACGTTGTACCTACAGTAGGTACTGTAGGTTTAGCACACACACGTTGTACCTACAGTGGGTACTGTAGGTTTAGCACACACACGTTGTACCTACAGTAGGTACTGTAGGTTTAGCACACACACGTTCTTACAGTAGGTACTGTAGGTTTAGCACACACACGTTGTACCTACAGTAGGTACTGTAGGTTTAGCACACACACACACGTTGTGCCTACAGTAGGTACTGTAGGTTTAGCACACACACACACGTTGTGCCTACAGTAGGTACTGTAGGTTTAGCAAACACACGTTGTACCTACAGTAGGTACTGTAGGTTTAGCACACACACGTTGTGCCTACAGTAGGTACTGAAGGTTTAGCACACACACGTTCTTACAGTAGGTACTGTAGGTTTAGCACACACACGTTGTGCCTACAGTAGGTACTGTAGGTTTAGCACACACACGTTGTGCCTACAGTAGGTACTGTAGGTTTAGCACACACACGTTGTGCCTACAATAGGTAATGTAGGTTTAGCACACACACACGTTGTACCTACAGTAGGTACTGTAGGTTTAGCACACACAAATGTTGTACCTACAGTAGGTACTGTAGGTTTAGCACACACACACACACGTTGTACCTACAGTAGGTACTGTAGGTTTACTGTAGGTACTGTAGGTTTAGCACACACACGTTGGACCTACAGTAGGTACTGTAGGTTTAGCACACACACGTTGTACCTACAGTAGGTACTGTAGGTTTAGCACAAACACGTTGTACCTACAGTAGGTACTGTAGGTTTAGCACACACACGTTGTAGCTACAATAGGTACTGTAGGTTTAGCACACACACGTTCTTACAGTAGGTACTGTAGGTTTAGCACACACACGTTGTACCTACAGTAAATACTGTAGGTTTAGCACACACACGTCGTAGCTACAGTAGGTACTGTAGGTTTAGCAAACACACGTTGTACCGACAGTAGGTAATGTAGGTTTAGCACACACACGTTGTACCTACAGTAGGTACTGTAGGTTTAGCACATACACGTTGTACCTACAGTAGGTACTGTAGGTTTAGCACACACACGTTGTGCCTACAGTAGGTACTGTAGGTTTAGCACACACACGTTCTTACAGTAGGTACTGTAGGTTTAGCACACACACGTTGTACCTACAGTAGGTACTGTAGGTTTAGCACACACACGTACCTACAGTAGGTACTGTAGGTTTAGCACACACACGTTGTACCTACAGTAGGTAATGTAGGTTTAGCACACACACGTTGTACCTACAGTAGGTACTGTAGGTTTAGCACACACACGTTGTACCTACAGTAGGTACTGTAGTAGGTACTGTAGGTTTAGCACACACACGTTGTGCCTATAGTAGGTACTGTAAGTTTAGCACACACACGTTGTGCCTACAGTAGGTACTGTAGGTTTAGCACACACAAATGTTGTACCTACAGTAGGTACTGTAGGTTTAGCACACACACACACACGTTGTACCTACAGTAGGTACTGTAGGTTTACTGTAGGTACTGTAGGTTTAGCACACACACGTTGGACCTACAGTAGGTACTGTAGGTTTAGCACACACACGTTGTACCTACAGTAGGTACTGTAGGTTTAGCACAAACACGTTGTACCTACAGTAGGTACTGTAGGTTTAGCACACACACGTTGTAGCTACAATAGGTACTGTAGGTTTAGCACACACACGTTCTTACAGTAGGTACTGTAGGTTTAGCACACACACGTTGTACCTACAGTAAATACTGTAGGTTTAGCACACACACGTCGTAGCTACAGTAGGTACTGTAGGTTTAGCAAACACACGTTGTACCGACAGTAGGTAATGTAGGTTTAGCACACACACGTTGTACCTACAGTAGGTACTGTAGGTTTAGCACATACACGTTGTACCTACAGTAGGTACTGTAGGTTTAGCACACACACGTTGTGCCTACAGTAGGTACTGTAGGTTTAGCACACACACGTTCTTACAGTAGGTACTGTAGGTTTAGCACACACACGTTGTACCTACAGTAGGTACTGTAGGTTTAGCACACACACGTACCTACAGTAGGTACTGTAGGTTTAGCACACACACGTTGTACCTACAGTAGGTAATGTAGGTTTAGCACACACACGTTGTACCTACAGTAGGTACTGTAGGTTTAGCACACACACGTTGTACCTACAGTAGGTACTGTAGTAGGTACTGTAGGTTTAGCACACACACGTTGTGCCTATAGTAGGTACTGTAAGTTTAGCACACACACGTTGTGCCTACAGTAGGTACTGTAGGTTTAGCACACACACGTTCTTACAGTAGGTACTGTAGGTTTAGCACACACACGTTCTTACAGTAGGTACTGTAGGTTTAGCACACACACGTTGTACCTACAGTAGGTACTGTAGGTTTAGCACACACACGTTGTACCTACAGTAGGTACTGTAGGTTTAGCACACACACACACGTTGTGCCTACAGTAGGTACTGTAGGTTTAGCACACACACACACGTTGTACCTACAGTAGGTACTGTAGGTTTAGCACACACACGTTGTACCTACAGTAGGTACTGTAGGTTTAGCACACACACGTTGTACCTACAGTGGGTACTGTAGGTTTAGCACACACACGTTGTACCTACAGTGGGTACTGTAGGTTTAGCACACACACGTTGTACCTACAGTGGGTACTGTAGGTTTAGCACACACACGTTGTACCTACAGTAGGTACTGTAGGTTTAGCACACACACGCTGTACCTACAGTAGGTACTGTAGGTTTAGCACACACACGCTGTACCTACAGTAGGTACTGTGGGTTTAGCACACACACGTTGTGCCTACAGTAGGTACTGTAGGTTTAGCAGACACACGTTGTGCCTACAGTAGGTACTGTAGGTTTAGCACACACACGTTGTGCCTACAGTAGGTACTTTAGGTTTAGCACACACACGTTCTTACAGTAGGTACTGTAGGTGTAGCACACACACACACGTTGTACCTACAGTAGGTACTGTAGGTTTCGCACACACACACACGTTGTACCTACAGTAGGTACTGTAGGTTTAGCACACATACACACGTTGTACGTACAGTAGGTACTGTAGGTTTAGCTCACACACGTTGTACCTACAGTAGGTACTGTAGGTTTAGCACACACACGTTGTACCTACAGTAGGTACTGTAGGTTTAGCACACACACGGTGTGCCTACAGTAGGTACTGTAGGTTTAGCACACACACGTTCTTACAGTAGGTACTGTAGGTTTAGCACACACACGTTGTACCTACAGTAGGTACTGTAGGTTTAGCACACACACGTTGTACCTACAGTAGGTACTGTAGGTTTAGCACACACACGTTCTTACAGTAGGTACTGTAGGTTTAGCACACACACGTTGTACCTACAGTAGGTACTGTAGGTTTAGCTCACACACGTTGTACCTACAGTAGGTACTGTAGGTTTAGCACACACACGTTGTACCTACAGTAGGTACTGTAGGTTTAGCACACACACGTTGTGCCTACAATAGGTAATGTAGGTTTAGCACACACACACGTTGTACCTACAGTAGGTACTGTAGGTTTAGCACACACACACACACGTTGTACCTACAGTAGGTACTGTAGGTTTACTGTAGGTACTGTAGGTTTAGCACACACACGTTGTACCTACAGTAGGTACTGTAGGTTTAGCACACACACGTTGTACCTACAGTAGGTACTGTAGGTTTAGCACAAACACGTTGTACCTACAGTAGGTACTGTAGGTTTAGCACACACACGTTCTTACAGTAGGTACTGTAGGTTTAGCACACACACGTTGTACTTACAGTAAGTACTGTAGGTTTAGCACACACACGTCGTAGCTACAGTAGGTACTGTAGGTTTAGCTAACACACGTTGTACCGACAGTAGGTAATGTAGGTTTAGCACACACACGTTGTACCTACAGTAGGTACTGTAGGTTTAGCACATACACGTTGTACCTACAGTAGGTACTGTAGGTTTAGCACACACACGTTGTACCTACAGTAGGTACTGTAGGTTTAGCACACACACGTTGTGCCTACAGTAGGTACTGTAGGTTTAGCACACACACGTTCTTACAGTAGGTACTGTAGGTTTAGCACACACACGTTGTGCCTACAGTAGGTACTGTAGGTTTAGCACACACACGTACCTACAGTAGGTACTGTAGGTTTAGCACACACACGTTGTACCTACAGTAGGTAATGTAGGTTTAGCACACACACGTTGTACCTACAGTAGGTACTGTAGGTTTAGCACACACACGTTGTGCCTACAGTAGGTACTGTAGGTTTAGCACACACACACACGTTGTACCTACAGTAGGTAGTGTAGGTTTAGCACACACACGTTGTACCTACAGTAGGTACTGTAGGTTTAGCACACACACGTTGTACCTACAGTAGGTCCTGTAGGTTTAGCACACACACGTTGTACCTACAGTAGGTACTGTAGCTTTAGCACACACACGTTGTGCCTACAATAGGTAATGTAGGTTTATCACACACACACGTTGTACCTACAGTAGGTACTGTAGGTTTAGCACACACACACGTTGTACCTACAGTAGGTACTGTAGGTTTAGCACACACACGTTCTTACAGTAGGTACTGTAGGTTTAGCACACACACGCTGTACCTACAGTAGGTACTGTGGGTTTAGCACACACACGTTGTGCCTACAGTAGGTACTGTAGGTTTAGCAGACAGACGTTGTGCCTACAGTAGGTACTGTAGGTTTAGCACACACACGTTGTGCCTACAGTAGGTACTTTAGGTTTAGCACACACACGTTCTTACAGTAGGTACTGTAGGTGTAGCACACACACACACGTTGTACCTACAGTAGGTACTGTAGGTTTCGCACACACACACACGTTGTACCTACAGTAGGTACTGTAGGTTTAGCACACACACGTTGTACCTACAGTAGGTACTGTAGGTTTAGCACACACACGTTGTGCCTACAGTAGGTACTGTAGGTTTAGCACACACACGTTCTTACAGTAGGTACTGTAGGTTTAGCACACACACGTTGTACCTACAGTAGGTACTGTAGGTTTAGCACACACACGTTGTACCTACAGTAGGTACTGTAGGTTTAGCACACACACGTTCTTACAGTAGGTACTGTAGGTTTAGCACACACACGTTGTACCTACAGTAGGTACTGTAGGTTTAGCTCACACACGTTGTACCTACAGTAGGTACTGTAGGTTTAGCACACACACGTTGTACCTACAGTAGGTACTGTAGGTTTAGCACACACACGTTGTGCCTACAGTAGGTAATGTAGGTTTAGCACACACACACGTTGTACCTACAGTAGGTACTGTAGGTTGAGCACACACACACGTTGTACCTACAGTAGGTACTGTAGGTTTAGCACACACACACACACGTTGTACCTACAGTAGGTACTGTAGGTTTAGCACACACACGCTGTACCTACAGTAGGTACTGTAGGTTTAGCACACACACGCTGTACCTACAGTAGGTACTGTGGGTTTAGCACACACACGTTGTGCCTACAGTAGGTACTGTAGGTTTAGCAGACACACGTTGTGCCTACAGTAGGTACTGTAGGTTTAGCACACACACGTTGTGCCTACAGTAGGTACTTTAGGTTTAGCACACACACGTTCTTACAGTAGGTACTGTAGGTGTAGCACACACACACACGTTGTACCTACAGTAGGTACTGTAGGTTTCGCACACACACACACGTTGTACCTACAGTAGGTACTGTAGGTTTAGCTCACACACGTTGTACCTACAGTAGGTACTGTAGGTTTAGCACACACACGTTGTACCTACAGTAGGTACTGTAGGTTTAGCACACACACGTTGTGCCTACAGTAGGTACTGTAGGTTTAGCACACACACGTTCTTACAGTAGGTACTGTAGGTTTAGCACACACACGTTGTACCTACAGTAGGTACTGTAGGTTTAGCACACACACGTTGTACCTACAGTAGGTACTGTAGGTTTAGCACACACACGTTCTTACAGTAGGTACTGTAGGTTTAGCACACACACGTTGTACCTACAGTAGGTACTGTAGGTTTAGCTCACACACGTTGTACCTACAGTAGGTACTGTAGGTTTAGCACACACACGTTGTACCTACAGTAGGTACTGTAGGTTTAGCACACACACGTTGTGCCTACAGTAGGTAATGTAGGTTTAGCACACACACACGTTGTACCTACAGTAGGTACTGTAGGTTTAGCACACACACACGTTGTACCTACAGTAGGTACTGTAGGTTTAGCACACACACACACACGTTGTACCTACAGTAGGTACTGTAGGTTTACTGTAGGTACTGTAGGTTTAGCACACACACGTTGTACCTACAGTAGGTACTGTAGGTTTAGCACACACACGTTGTAACTACAGTAGGTACTGTAGGTTTAGCACACACACGTTGTACCTACAGTAGGTACTGTAGGTTTAGCACACACACGTTGTACCTACAGTAGGTACTGTAGGTTTAGCACACACACGTTGTACCTACAGTAGGTACTTTAGGTTTAGCACACACACACACGTTGTGCCTACAGTAGGTACTGTAGGTTTAGCACACACACACACGTTGTGCCTACAGTAGGTACTGTAGGTTTAGCACACACACGTTGTACCTACAGTAGGTACTGTAGGTTTAGCACACACACGTTGTACCTACAGTAGGTACTGTAGGTTTAGCACACACACGTTGTACCTACAGTAGGTACTGTAGGTTTAGCACACACACGTTGTACCTACAGTAGGTACTGTAGGTTTAGCACACACACGTTGTACCTACAGTAGGTACTGTAGGTTTAGCACACACACGTTGTACCTACAGTAGGTACTGTAGGTTTAGCACACACGTTCTTACAGTAGGTACTGTAGGTTTAGCACACACACGTTGTGCCTACAGTAGGTACTGTAGGTTTAGCACACACACGTTGTGCCTACAGTAGGTACTGTAGGTTTAGCACACACACGTTGTGCCTACAATAGGTAATGTAGGTTTAGCACACACACACGTTGTACCTACAGTAGGTACTGTAGGTTTAGCACACACAAATGTTGTACCTACAGTAGGTACTGTAGGTTTAGCACACACACACACACGTTGTACCTACAGTAGGTACTGTAGGTTTACTGTAGGTACTGTAGGTTTAGCACACACACGTTGGACCTACAGTAGGTACTGTAGGTTTAGCACACACACGTTGTACCTACAGTAGGTACTGTAGGTTTAGCACAAACACGTTGTACCTACAGTAGGTACTGTAGGTTTAGCGCACACACGTTGTAGCTACAATAGGTACTGTAGGTTTAGCACACACACGTTCTTACAGTAGGTACTGTAGGTTTAGCACACACACGTTGTACCTACAGTAAATACTGTAGGTTTAGCACACACACGTCGTAGCTACAGTAGGTACTGTAGGTTTAGCAAACACACGTTGTACCGACAGTAGGTAATGTAGGTTTAGCACACACACGTTGTACCTACAGTAGGTACTGTAGGTTTAGCACATACACGTTGTACCTACAGTAGGTACTGTAGGTTTAGCACACACACGTTGTGCCTACAGTAGGTACTGTAGGTTTAGCACACACACGTTCTTACAGTAGGTACTGTAGGTTTAGCACACACACGTTGTACCTACAGTAGGTACTGTAGGTTTAGCACACACACGTACCTACAGTAGGTACTGTAGGTTTAGCACACACACGTTGTACCTACAGTAGGTAATGTAGGTTTAGCACACAAACGTTGTACCTACAGTAGGTACTGTAGGTTTAGCACACACACGTTGTACCTACAGTAGGTACTGTAGTAGGTACTGTAGGTTTAGCACACACACGTTGTGCCTATAGTAGGTACTGTAAGTTTAGCACACACACGTTGTGCCTACAGTAGGTACTGTAGGTTTAGCACACACACGTTCTTACAGTAGGTACTGTAGGTTTAGCACACACACGTTCTTACAGTAGGTACTGTAGGTTTAGCACACACACGTTGTACCTACAGTAGGTACTGTAGGTTTAGCACACACACGTTGTACCTACAGTAGGTACTGTAGGTTTAGCACACACACACACGTTGTGCCTACAGTAGGTACTGTAGGTTTAGCACACACACACACGTTGTACCTACAGTAGGTACTGTAGGTTTAGCACACACACGTTGTACCTACAGTAGGTACTGTAGGTTTAGCACACACACGTTGTACCTACAGTGGGTACTGTAGGTTTAGCACACACACGTTGTACCTACAGTGGGTACTGTAGGTTTAGCACACACACGTTGTACCTACAGTGGGTACTGTAGGTTTAGCACACACACGTTGTACCTACAGTAGGTACTGTAGGTTTAGCACACACACGCTGTACCTACAGTAGGTACTGTAGGTTTAGCACACACACGCTGTACCTACAGTAGGTACTGTGGGTTTAGCACACACACGTTGTGCCTACAGTAGGTACTGTAGGTTTAGCAGACACACGTTGTGCCTACAGTAGGTACTGTAGGTTTAGCACACACACGTTGTGCCTACAGTAGGTACTTTAGGTTTAGCACACACACGTTCTTACAGTAGGTACTGTAGGTGTAGCACACACACACACGTTGTACCTACAGTAGGTACTGTAGGTTTCGCACACACACACACGTTGTACCTACAGTAGGTACTGTAGGTTTAGCTCACACACGTTGTACCTACAGTAGGTACTGTAGGTTTAGCACACACACGTTGTACCTACAGTAGGTACTGTAGGTTTAGCACACACACGTTGTGCCTACAGTAGGTACTGTAGGTTTAGCACACACACGTTCTTACAGTAGGTACTGTAGGTTTAGCACACACACGTTGTACCTACAGTAGGTACTGTAGGTTTAGCACACACACGTTGTACCTACAGTAGGTACTGTAGGTTTAGCACACACACGTTCTTACAGTAGGTACTGTAGGTTTAGCACACACACGTTGTACCTACAGTAGGTACTGTAGGTTTAGCTCACACACGTTGTACCTACAGTAGGTACTGTAGGTTTAGCACACACACGTTGTACCTACAGTAGGTACTGTAGGTTTAGCACACACACGTTGTGCCTACAGTAGGTAATGTAGGTTTAGCACACACACACGTTGTACCTACAGTAGGTACTGTAGGTTTAGCACACACACACGTTGTACCTACAGTAGGTACTGTAGGTTTAGCACACACACACACACGTTGTACCTACAGTAGGTACTGTAGGTTTACTGTAGGTACTGTAGGTTTAGCACACACACGTTGTACCTACAGTAGGTACTGTAGGTTTAGCACACACACGTTGTACCTACAGTAGGTACTGTAGGTTTAGCACACACACGTTGTACCTACAGTAGGTACTGTAGGTTTAGCACACACACGTTGTACCTACAGTAGGTACTGTAGGTTTAGCACACACACGTTGTACCTACAGTAGGTACTGTAGGTTTAGCACACACGTTCTTACAGTAGGTACTGTAGGTTTAGCACACACACGTTGTGCCTACAGTAGGTACTGTAGGTTTAGCACACACACGTTGTGCCTACAGTAGGTACTGTAGGTTTAGCACACACACGTTGTGCCTACAATAGGTAATGTAGGTTTAGCACACACACACGTTGTACCTACAGTAGGTACTGTAGGTTTAGCACACACAAATGTTGTACCTACAGTAGGTACTGTAGGTTTAGCACACACACACACACGTTGTACCTACAGTAGGTACTGTAGGTTTACTGTAGGTACTGTAGGTTTAGCACACACACGTTGGACCTACAGTAGGTACTGTAGGTTTAGCACACACACGTTGTACCTACAGTAGGTACTGTAGGTTTAGCACAAACACGTTGTACCTACAGTAGGTACTGTAGGTTTAGCGCACACACGTTGTAGCTACAATAGGTACTGTAGGTTTAGCACACACACGTTCTTACAGTAGGTACTGTAGGTTTAGCACACACACGTTGTACCTACAGTAAATACTGTAGGTTTAGCACACACACGTCGTAGCTACAGTAGGTACTGTAGGTTTAGCAAACACACGTTGTACCGACAGTAGGTAATGTAGGTTTAGCACACACACGTTGTACCTACAGTAGGTACTGTAGGTTTAGCACATACACGTTGTACCTACAGTAGGTACTGTAGGTTTAGCACACACACGTTGTGCCTACAGTAGGTACTGTAGGTTTAGCACACACACGTTCTTACAGTAGGTACTGTAGGTTTAGCACACACACGTTGTACCTACAGTAGGTACTGTAGGTTTAGCACACACACGTACCTACAGTAGGTACTGTAGGTTTAGCACACACACGTTGTACCTACAGTAGGTAATGTAGGTTTAGCACACAAACGTTGTACCTACAGTAGGTACTGTAGGTTTAGCACACACACGTTGTACCTACAGTAGGTACTGTAGTAGGTACTGTAGGTTTAGCACACACACGTTGTGCCTATAGTAGGTACTGTAAGTTTAGCACACACACGTTGTGCCTACAGTAGGTACTGTAGGTTTAGCACACACACGTTCTTACAGTAGGTACTGTAGGTTTAGCACACACACGTTCTTACAGTAGGTACTGTAGGTTTAGCACACACACGTTGTACCTACAGTAGGTACTGTAGGTTTAGCACACACACGTTGTACCTACAGTAGGTACTGTAGGTTTAGCACACACACACACGTTGTGCCTACAGTAGGTACTGTAGGTTTAGCACACACACACACGTTGTACCTACAGTAGGTACTGTAGGTTTAGCACACACACGTTGTACCTACAGTAGGTACTGTAGGTTTAGCACACACACGTTGTACCTACAGTGGGTACTGTAGGTTTAGCACACACACGTTGTACCTACAGTGGGTACTGTAGGTTTAGCACACACACGTTGTACCTACAGTGGGTACTGTAGGTTTAGCACACACACGTTGTACCTACAGTAGGTACTGTAGGTTTAGCACACACACGCTGTACCTACAGTAGGTACTGTAGGTTTAGCACACACACGCTGTACCTACAGTAGGTACTGTGGGTTTAGCACACACACGTTGTGCCTACAGTAGGTACTGTAGGTTTAGCAGACACACGTTGTGCCTACAGTAGGTACTGTAGGTTTAGCACACACACGTTGTGCCTACAGTAGGTACTTTAGGTTTAGCACACACACGTTCTTACAGTAGGTACTGTAGGTGTAGCACACACACACACGTTGTACCTACAGTAGGTACTGTAGGTTTCGCACACACACACACGTTGTACCTACAGTAGGTACTGTAGGTTTAGCTCACACACGTTGTACCTACAGTAGGTACTGTAGGTTTAGCACACACACGTTGTACCTACAGTAGGTACTGTAGGTTTAGCACACACACGTTGTGCCTACAGTAGGTACTGTAGGTTTAGCACACACACGTTCTTACAGTAGGTACTGTAGGTTTAGCACACACACGTTGTACCTACAGTAGGTACTGTAGGTTTAGCACACACACGTTGTACCTACAGTAGGTACTGTAGGTTTAGCACACACACGTTCTTACAGTAGGTACTGTAGGTTTAGCACACACACGTTGTACCTACAGTAGGTACTGTAGGTTTAGCACACACACGTTGTACCTACAGTAGGTACTGTAGGTTTAGCACACACACGTTGTGCCTACAGTAGGTAATGTAGGTTTAGCACACACACACGTTGTACCTACAGTAGGTACTGTAGGTTTAGCACACACACACGTTGTACCTACAGTAGGTACTGTAGGTTTAGCACACACACACACACGTTGTACCTACAGTAGGTACTGTAGGTTTACTGTAGGTACTGTAGGTTTAGCACACACACGTTGTACCTACAGTAGGTACTGTAGGTTTAGCACACACACGTTGTAACTACAGTAGGTACTGTAGGTTTAGCACACACACGTTGTACCTACAGTAGGTACTGTAGGTTTAGCACACACACGTTGTACCTACAGTAGGTACTGTAGGTTTAGCACACACACGTTGTACCTACAGTAGGTACTTTAGGTTTAGCACACACACACACGTTGTGCCTACAGTAGGTACTGTAGGTTTAGCACACACACGTTGTACCTACAGTAGGTACTGTAGGTTTAGCACACACACGTTGTGCCTACAGTAGGTACTGTAGGTTTAGCACACACACGTTCTTACAGTAGGTACTGTAGGTTTAGCACACACACGTTGTACCTACAGTAGGTACTGTAGGTTTAGCACACACACGTACCTACAGTAGGTACTGTAGGTTTAGCACACACACGTTGTACCTACAGTAGGTAATGTAGGTTTAGCACACACACGTTGTACCTACAGTAGGTACTGTAGGTTTAGCACACACACGTTGTACCTACAGTAGGTACTGTAGGTTTAGCACACACACGTTGTACCTACAGTAGGTACTGTAGGTTTAGCACACACACGTTGTACCTACAGTAGGTACTGTAGGTTTAGCACACACACGTTGTACCTACAGTAGGTACTGTAGGTTTAGCACACACACGTTGTACCTACAGTAGGTACTGTAGGTTTAGCACACACGTTCTTACAGTAGGTACTGTAGGTTTAGCACACACACGTTGTACCTACAGTAGGTACTGTAGGTTTAGCACACACACGTTGTACCTACAGTGGGTACTGTAGGTTTAGCACACACACGTTGTACCTACAGTAGGTACTGTAGGTTTAGCACACACACGTTCTTACAGTAGGTACTGTAGGTTTAGCACACACACGTTGTACCTACAGTAGGTACTGTAGGTTTAGCACACACACACACGTTGTGCCTACAGTAGGTACTGTAGGTTTAGCACACACACACACGTTGTGCCTACAGTAGGTACTGTAGGTTTAGCAAACACACGTTGCACCTACAGTAGGTACTGTAGGTTTAGCACACACACGTTGTGCCTACAGTAGGTACTGAAGGTTTAGCACACACACGTTCTTACAGTAGGTACTGTAGGTTTAGCACACACACGTTGTGCCTACAGTAGGTACTGTAGGTTTAGCACACACACGTTGTGCCTACAGTAGGTACTGTAGGTTTAGCACACACACGTTGTGCCTACAATAGGTAATGTAGGTTTAGCACACACACACGTTGTACCTACAGTAGGTACTGTAGGTTTAGCACACACAAATGTTGTACCTACAGTAGGTACTGTAGGTTTAGCACACACACACACACATTGTACCTACAGTAGGTACTGTAGGTTTACTGTAGGTACTGTAGGTTTAGCACACACACGTTGGACCTACAGTAGGTACTGTAGGTTTAGCACACACACGTTGTACCTACAGTAGGTACTGTAGGTTTAGCACAAACACGTTGTACCTACAGTAGGTACTGTAGGTTTAGCACACACACGTTGTAGCTACAATAGGTACTGTAGGTTTAGCACACACACGTTCTTACAGTAGGTACTGTAGGTTTAGCACACACACGTTGTACCTACAGTAAATACTGTAGGTTTAGCACACACACGTCGTAGCTACAGTAGGTACTGTAGGTTTAGCAAACACACGTTGTACCGACAGTAGGTAATGTAGGTTTAGCACACACACGTTGTACCTACAGTAGGTACTGTAGGTTTAGCACATACACGTTGTACCTACAGTAGGTACTGTAGGTTTAGCACACACACGTTGTGCCTACAGTAGGTACTGTAGGTTTAGCACACACACGTTCTTACAGTAGGTACTGTAGGTTTAGCACACACACGTTGTACCTACAGTAGGTACTGTAGGTTTAGCACACACACGTACCTACAGTAGGTACTGTAGGTTTAGCACACACACGTTGTACCTACAGTAGGTAATGTAGGTTTAGCACACAAACGTTGTACCTACAGTAGGTACTGTAGGTTTAGCACACACACGTTGTACCTACAGTAGGTACTGTAGTAGGTACTGTAGGTTTAGCACACACACGTTGTGCCTATAGTAGGTACTGTAAGTTTAGCACACACACGTTGTGCCTACAGTAGGTACTGTAGGTTTAGCACACACACGTTCTTACAGTAGGTACTGTAGGTTTAGCACACACACGTTCTTACAGTAGGTACTGTAGGTTTAGCACACACACGTTGTACCTACAGTAGGTACTGTAGGTTTAGCACACACACGTTGTACCTACAGTAGGTACTGTAGGTTTAGCACACACACACACGTTGTGCCTACAGTAGGTACTGTAGGTTTAGCACACACACACACGTTGTACCTACAGTAGGTACTGTAGGTTTAGCACACACACGTTGTACCTACAGTAGGTACTGTAGGTTTAGCACACACACGTTGTACCTACAGTGGGTACTGTAGGTTTAGCACACACACGTTGTACCTACAGTGGGTACTGTAGGTTTAGCACACACACGTTGTACCTACAGTGGGTACTGTAGGTTTAGCACACACACGTTGTACCTACAGTAGGTACTGTAGGTTTAGCACACACACGCTGTACCTACAGTAGGTACTGTAGGTTTAGCACACACACGCTGTACCTACAGTAGGTACTGTGGGTTTAGCACACACACGTTGTGCCTACAGTAGGTACTGTAGGTTTAGCAGACACACGTTGTGCCTACAGTAGGTACTGTAGGTTTAGCACACACACACGTTGTGCCTACAGTAGGTACTTTAGGTTTAGCACACACACGTTCTTACAGTAGGTACTGTAGGTGTAGCACACACACACACGTTGTACCTACAGTAGGTACTGTAGGTTTCGCACACACACACACGTTGTACCTACAGTAGGTACTGTAGGTTTAGCACACATACACACGTTGTACGTACAGTAGGTACTGTAGGTTTAGCTCACACACGTTGTACCTACAGTAGGTACTGTAGGTTTAGCACACACACGTTGTACCTACAGTAGGTACTGTAGGTTTAGCACACACACGTTGTGCCTACAGTAGGTACTGTAGGTTTAGCACACACACGTTCTTACAGTAGGTACTGTAGGTTTAGCACACACACGTTGTACCTACAGTAGGTACTGTAGGTTTAGCACACACACGTTGTACCTACAGTAGGTACTGTAGGTTTAGCACACACACGTTCTTACAGTAGGTACTGTAGGTTTAGCACACACACGTTGTACCTACAGTAGGTACTGTAGGTTTAGCTCACACACGTTGTACCTACAGTAGGTACTGTAGGTTTAGCACACACACGTTGTACCTACAGTAGGTACTGTAGGTTTAGCACACACACGTTGTGCCTACAATAGGTAATGTAGGTTTAGCACACACACACGTTGTACCTACAGTAGGTACTGTAGGTTTAGCACACACACACGTTGTACCTACAGTAGGTACTGTAGGTTTAGCACACACACACACACGTTGTACCTACAGTAGGTACTGTAGGTTTACTGTAGGTACTGTAGGTTTAGCACACACACGTTGTACCTACAGTAGGTACTGTAGGTTTAGCACACACACGTTGTACCTACAGTAGGTACTGTAGGTTTAGCACAAACACGTTGTACCTACAGTAGGTACTGTAGGTTTAGCACACACACGTTCTTACAGTAGGTACTGTAGGTTTAGCACACACACGTTGTACTTACAGTAAGTACTGTAGGTTTAGCACACACACGTCGTAGCTACAGTAGGTACTGTAGGTTTAGCTAACACACGTTGTACCGACAGTAGGTAATGTAGGTTTAGCACACACACGTTGTACCTACAGTGGGTACTGTAGGTTTAGCACACACACGTTGTACCTACAGTGGGTACTGTAGGTTTAGCACACACACGTTGTACCTACAGTAGGTACTGTAGGTTTAGCACACACACGCTGTACCTACAGTAGGTACTGTAGGTTTAGCACACACACGCTGTACCTACAGTAGGTACTGTGGGTTTAGCACACACACGTTGTGCCTACAGTAGGTACTGTAGGTTTAGCAGACACACGTTGTGCCTACAGTAGGTACTGTAGGTTTAGCACACACACGTTGTGCCTACAGTAGGTACTTTAGGTTTAGCACACACACGTTCTTACAGTAGGTACTGTAGGTGTAGCACACACACACACGTTGTACCTACAGTAGGTACTGTAGGTTTCGCACACACACACACGTTGTACCTACAGTAGGTACTGTAGGTTTAGCTCACACACGTTGTACCTACAGTAGGTACTGTAGGTTTAGCACACACACGTTGTACCTACAGTAGGTACTGTAGGTTTAGCACACACACGTTGTGCCTACAGTAGGTACTGTAGGTTTAGCACACACACGTTCTTACAGTAGGTACTGTAGGTTTAGCACACACACGTTGTACCTACAGTAGGTACTGTAGGTTTAGCACACACACGTTGTACCTACAGTAGGTACTGTAGGTTTAGCACACACACGTTCTTACAGTAGGTACTGTAGGTTTAGCACACACACGTTGTACCTACAGTAGGTACTGTAGGTTTAGCACACACACGTTGTACCTACAGTAGGTACTGTAGGTTTAGCACACACACGTTGTGCCTACAGTAGGTAATGTAGGTTTAGCACACACACACGTTGTACCTACAGTAGGTACTGTAGGTTTAGCACACACACACGTTGTACCTACAGTAGGTACTGTAGGTTTAGCACACACACACACACGTTGTACCTACAGTAGGTACTGTAGGTTTACTGTAGGTACTGTAGGTTTAGCACACACACGTTGTACCTACAGTAGGTACTGTAGGTTTAGCACACACACGTTGTAACTACAGTAGGTACTGTAGGTTTAGCACACACACGTTGTACCTACAGTAGGTACTGTAGGTTTAGCACACACACGTTGTACCTACAGTAGGTACTGTAGGTTTAGCACACACACGTTGTACCTACAGTAGGTACTTTAGGTTTAGCACACACACACACGTTGTGCCTACAGTAGGTACTGTAGGTTTAGCACACACACGTTGTACCTACAGTAGGTACTGTAGGTTTAGCACACACACGTTGTGCCTACAGTAGGTACTGTAGGTTTAGCACACACACGTTCTTACAGTAGGTACTGTAGGTTTAGCACACACACGTTGTACCTACAGTAGGTACTGTAGGTTTAGCACACACACGTACCTACAGTAGGTACTGTAGGTTTAGCACACACACGTTGTACCTACAGTAGGTAATGTAGGTTTAGCACACACACGTTGTACCTACAGTAGGTACTGTAGGTTTAGCACACACACGTTGTACCTACAGTAGGTACTGTAGGTTTAGCACACACACGTTGTACCTACAGTAGGTACTGTAGGTTTAGCACACACACGTTGTACCTACAGTAGGTACTGTAGGTTTAGCACACACACGTTGTACCTACAGTAGGTACTGTAGGTTTAGCACACACACGTTGTACCTACAGTAGGTACTGTAGGTTTAGCACACACGTTCTTACAGTAGGTACTGTAGGTTTAGCACACACACGTTGTACCTACAGTAGGTACTGTAGGTTTAGCACACACACGTTGTACCTACAGTGGGTACTGTAGGTTTAGCACACACACGTTGTACCTACAGTAGGTACTGTAGGTTTAGCACACACACGTTCTTACAGTAGGTACTGTAGGTTTAGCACACACACGTTGTACCTACAGTAGGTACTGTAGGTTTAGCACACACACACACGTTGTGCCTACAGTAGGTACTGTAGGTTTAGCACACACACACACGTTGTGCCTACAGTAGGTACTGTAGGTTTAGCAAACACACGTTGCACCTACAGTAGGTACTGTAGGTTTAGCACACACACGTTGTGCCTACAGTAGGTACTGAAGGTTTAGCACACACACGTTCTTACAGTAGGTACTGTAGGTTTAGCACACACACGTTGTGCCTACAGTAGGTACTGTAGGTTTAGCACACACACGTTGTGCCTACAGTAGGTACTGTAGGTTTAGCACACACACGTTGTGCCTACAATAGGTAATGTAGGTTTAGCACACACACACGTTGTACCTACAGTAGGTACTGTAGGTTTAGCACACACAAATGTTGTACCTACAGTAGGTACTGTAGGTTTAGCACACACACACACACATTGTACCTACAGTAGGTACTGTAGGTTTACTGTAGGTACTGTAGGTTTAGCACACACACGTTGGACCTACAGTAGGTACTGTAGGTTTAGCACACACACGTTGTACCTACAGTAGGTACTGTAGGTTTAGCACAAACACGTTGTACCTACAGTAGGTACTGTAGGTTTAGCACACACACGTTGTAGCTACAATAGGTACTGTAGGTTTAGCACACACACGTTCTTACAGTAGGTACTGTAGGTTTAGCACACACACGTTGTACCTACAGTAAATACTGTAGGTTTAGCACACACACGTCGTAGCTACAGTAGGTACTGTAGGTTTAGCAAACACACGTTGTACCGACAGTAGGTAATGTAGGTTTAGCACACACACGTTGTACCTACAGTAGGTACTGTAGGTTTAGCACATACACGTTGTACCTACAGTAGGTACTGTAGGTTTAGCACACACACGTTGTGCCTACAGTAGGTACTGTAGGTTTAGCACACACACGTTCTTACAGTAGGTACTGTAGGTTTAGCACACACACGTTGTACCTACAGTAGGTACTGTAGGTTTAGCACACACACGTACCTACAGTAGGTACTGTAGGTTTAGCACACACACGTTGTACCTACAGTAGGTAATGTAGGTTTAGCACACAAACGTTGTACCTACAGTAGGTACTGTAGGTTTAGCACACACACGTTGTACCTACAGTAGGTACTGTAGTAGGTACTGTAGGTTTAGCACACACACGTTGTGCCTATAGTAGGTACTGTAAGTTTAGCACACACACGTTGTGCCTACAGTAGGTACTGTAGGTTTAGCACACACACGTTCTTACAGTAGGTACTGTAGGTTTAGCACACACACGTTCTTACAGTAGGTACTGTAGGTTTAGCACACACACGTTGTACCTACAGTAGGTACTGTAGGTTTAGCACACACACGTTGTACCTACAGTAGGTACTGTAGGTTTAGCACACACACACACGTTGTGCCTACAGTAGGTACTGTAGGTTTAGCACACACACACACGTTGTACCTACAGTAGGTACTGTAGGTTTAGCACACACACGTTGTACCTACAGTAGGTACTGTAGGTTTAGCACACACACGTTGTACCTACAGTGGGTACTGTAGGTTTAGCACACACACGTTGTACCTACAGTGGGTACTGTAGGTTTAGCACACACACGTTGTACCTACAGTGGGTACTGTAGGTTTAGCACACACACGTTGTACCTACAGTAGGTACTGTAGGTTTAGCACACACACGCTGTACCTACAGTAGGTACTGTAGGTTTAGCACACACACGCTGTACCTACAGTAGGTACTGTGGGTTTAGCACACACACGTTGTGCCTACAGTAGGTACTGTAGGTTTAGCAGACACACGTTGTGCCTACAGTAGGTACTGTAGGTTTAGCACACACACACGTTGTGCCTACAGTAGGTACTTTAGGTTTAGCACACACACGTTCTTACAGTAGGTACTGTAGGTGTAGCACACACACACACGTTGTACCTACAGTAGGTACTGTAGGTTTCGCACACACACACACGTTGTACCTACAGTAGGTACTGTAGGTTTAGCACACATACACACGTTGTACGTACAGTAGGTACTGTAGGTTTAGCTCACACACGTTGTACCTACAGTAGGTACTGTAGGTTTAGCACACACACGTTGTACCTACAGTAGGTACTGTAGGTTTAGCACACACACGTTGTGCCTACAGTAGGTACTGTAGGTTTAGCACACACACGTTCTTACAGTAGGTACTGTAGGTTTAGCACACACACGTTGTACCTACAGTAGGTACTGTAGGTTTAGCACACACACGTTGTACCTACAGTAGGTACTGTAGGTTTAGCACACACACGTTCTTACAGTAGGTACTGTAGGTTTAGCACACACACGTTGTACCTACAGTAGGTACTGTAGGTTTAGCTCACACACGTTGTACCTACAGTAGGTACTGTAGGTTTAGCACACACACGTTGTACCTACAGTAGGTACTGTAGGTTTAGCACACACACGTTGTGCCTACAATAGGTAATGTAGGTTTAGCACACACACACGTTGTACCTACAGTAGGTACTGTAGGTTTAGCACACACACACGTTGTACCTACAGTAGGTACTGTAGGTTTAGCACACACACACACACGTTGTACCTACAGTAGGTACTGTAGGTTTACTGTAGGTACTGTAGGTTTAGCACACACACGTTGTACCTACAGTAGGTACTGTAGGTTTAGCACACACACGTTGTACCTACAGTAGGTACTGTAGGTTTAGCACAAACACGTTGTACCTACAGTAGGTACTGTAGGTTTAGCACACACACGTTCTTACAGTAGGTACTGTAGGTTTAGCACACACACGTTGTACTTACAGTAAGTACTGTAGGTTTAGCACACACACGTCGTAGCTACAGTAGGTACTGTAGGTTTAGCTAACACACGTTGTACCGACAGTAGGTAATGTAGGTTTAGCACACACACGTTGTACCTACAGTAGGTACTGTAGGTTTAGCACATACACGTTGTACCTACAGTAGGTACTGTAGGTTTAGCACACACACGTTGTACCTACAGTAGGTACTGTAGGTTTAGCACACACACGTTGTGCCTACAGTAGGTACTGTAGGTTTAGCACACACACGTTCTTACAGTAGGTACTGTAGGTTTAGCACACACACGTTGTACCTACAGTAGGTACTGTAGGTTTAGCACACACACGTACCTACAGTAGGTACTGTAGGTTTAGCACACACACGTTGTACCTACAGTAGGTAATGTAGGTTTAGCACACACACGTTGTACCTACAGTAGGTACTGTAGGTTTAGCACACACACGTTGTGCCTACAGTAGGTACTGTAGGTTTAGCACACACACACACGTTGTACCTACAGTAGGTAGTGTAGGTTTAGCACACACACGTTGTACCTACAGTAGGTACTGTAGGTTTAGCACACACACGTTGTACCTACAGTAGGTCCTGTAGGTTTAGCACACACACGTTGTACCTACAGTAGGTACTGTAGCTTTAGCACACACACGTTGTGCCTACAATAGGTAATGTAGGTTTATCACACACACACGTTGTACCTACAGTAGGTACTGTAGGTTTAGCACACACACACGTTGTACCTACAGTAGGTACTGTAGGTTTAGCACACACACGTTCTTACAGTAGGTACTGTAGGTTTAGCACACACACGTTGTACCTACAGTAGGTACTGTAGGTTTAGCAAACACACGTTGTAGCTACAGTAGGTACTGTAGGTTTAGCAAACACACGTTGTACCGACAGTAGGTAATATAGGTTTAGCACACACACGTTGTACCTACAGTAGGTACTGTAGGTTTAGCACATACACGTTGTACCTACAGTAGGTACTGTAGGTTTAGCACACACACGTTGTACCTACAGTAGGTACTGTAGGTTTAGCACACACACGTTGTGCCTACAATAGGTAATGTAGGTTTAGCACACACACACGTTGTACCTACAGTAGGTACTGTAGGTTTAGCACACACACACGTTGTACCTACAGTAGGTACTGTAGGTTTAGCACACACACACACACGTTGTACCTACAGTAGGTACTGTAGGTTTACTGTAGGTACTGTAGGTTTAGCACACACACGTTGTACCTACAGTAGGTACTGTAGGTTTAGCACACACACGTTGTACCTACAGTAGGTACTGTAGGTTTAGCACAAACACGTTGTACCTACAGTAGGTACTGTAGGTTTAGCACACACACGTTGTACCTACAATAGGTACTGTAGGTTTAGCACACACACGTTCTTACAGTAGGTACTGTAGGTTTAGCACACACACGTTGTACCTACAGTAAGTACTGTAGGTTTAGCACACACACGTCGTAGCTACAGTAGGTACTGTAGGTTTAGCTAACACACGTTGTACCGACAGTAGGTAATGTAGGTTTAGCACACACACGTTGTACCTACAGTAGGTACTGTAGGTTTAGCACATACACGTTGTACCTACAGTAGGTACTGTAGGTTTAGCACACACACGTTGTACCTACAGTAGGTACTGTAGGTTTAGCACACACACGTTGTGCCTACAGTAGGTACTGTAGGTTTAGGACACACACGTTCTTACAGTAGGTACTGTAGGTTTAGCACACACACGTTGTACCTACAGTAGGTACTGTAGGTTTAGCACACACACGTACCTACAGTAGGTACTGTAGGTTTAGCACACACACGTTGTACCTACAGTAGGTAATGTAGGTTTAGCACACACACGTTGTACCTACAGTAGGTACTGTAGGTTTAGCACACACACGTTGTGCCTACAGTAGGTACTGTAGGTTTAGCACACACACACACGTTGTACCTACAGTAGGTAGTGTAGGTTTAGCACACACACGTTGTACCTACAGTAGGTACTGTAGGTTTAGCACACACACGTTGTACTTACAGTAGGTCCTGTAGGTTTAGCACACACACGTTGTACCTACAGTAGGTACTGTAGCTTTAGCACACACACGTTGTGCCTACAATAGGTAATGTAGGTTTATCACACACACACGTTGTACCTACAGTAGGTACTGTAGGTTTAGCACACACACACGTTGTACCTACAGTAGGTACTGTAGGTTTAGCACACACACGTTCTTACAGTAGGTACTGTAGGTTTAGCACACACACGTTGTACCTACAGTAGGTACTGTAGGTTTAGCACATACACGTTGTACCTACAGTAGGTACTGTAGGTTTAGCACACACACGTTGTACCTACAGTAGGTACTGTAGGTTTAGCACACACACGTTGTGCCTACAGTAGGTACTGTAGGTTTAGCACACACACGTTCTTACAGTAGGTACTGTAGGTTTAGCACACACACGTTGTACCTACAGTAGGTACTGTAGGTTTAGCACACACACGTACCTACAGTAGGTACTGTAGGTTTAGCACACACACGTTGTACCTACAGTAGGTACTGTAGGTTTAGCACACACACGTTGTGCCTACAGTAGGTACTGTAGGTCTAGCACACACACGTTGTGCCTACAGTAGGTACTGTAGGTTTAGCACACACACGTTGTGTCTACAGTAGGTACTGTAGGTTTAGCACACACACGTTGTGCCTACAGTAGGTACTTTAGGTTTAGCACACACACGTTCTTACAGTAGGTACTGTAGGTGTAGCACACACACACACGTTGTACCTACAGTAGGTACTGTAGTTTTCGCACACACACACACGTTGTACCTACAGTAGGTACAGTAGGTTTAGCACACATACACACGTTGTACGTACAGTAGGTACTGTAGGTTTAGCTCACACACGTTGTACCTACAGTAGGTACTGTAGGTTTAGCACACACACGTTGTACCTACAGTAGGTACTGTAGGTTTAGCACACACACGTTGTGCCTACAGTAGGTACTGTAGGTTTAGCACACACACGTTCTTACAGTAGGTACTGTAGGTTTAGCACAAACACGTTGTACCTACAGTAGGTACTGTAGGTTTAGCACACACACGTTGTACCTACAGTAGGTACTGTAGGTTTAGCACACACACGTTCTTACAGTAGGTACTGTAGGTTTAGCACACACACGTTGTACCTACAGTAGGTACTGTAGGTTTAGCACACACACGTTGTACCTACAGTAGGTACTGTAGGTTTAGCACACACACGTTGTACCTACAGTAGGTACTGTAGGTTTAGCACACACACGTTGTGCCTACAATAGGTAATGTAGGTTTAGCACACACACACGTTGTACCTACAGTAGGTACTGTAGGTTTAGCACACACACACGTTGTACCTACAGTAGGTACTGTAGGTTTAGCACACACACGTTGTACTTACAGTAGGTCCTGTAGGTTTAGCACACACACGTTGTACCTACAGTAGGTACTGTAGCTTTAGCACACACACGTTGTGCCTACAATAGGTAATGTAGGTTTATCACACACACACGTTGTACCTACAGTAGGTACTGTAGGTTTAGCACACACACACGTTGTACCTACAGTAGGTACTGTAGGTTTAGCACACACACGTTCTTACAGTAGGTACTGTAGGTTTAGCACACACACGTTGTACCTACAGTAGGTACTGTAGGTTTAGCACATACACGTTGTACCTACAGTAGGTACTGTAGGTTTAGCACACACACGTTGTACCTACAGTAGGTACTGTAGGTTTAGCACACACACGTTGTGCCTACAGTAGGTACTGTAGGTTTAGCACACACACGTTCTTACAGTAGGTACTGTAGGTTTAGCACACACACGTTGTACCTACAGTAGGTACTGTAGGTTTAGCACACACACGTACCTACAGTAGGTACTGTAGGTTTAGCACACACACGTTGTACCTACAGTAGGTACTGTAGGTTTAGCACACACACGTTGTGCCTACAGTAGGTACTGTAGGTCTAGCACACACACGTTGTGCCTACAGTAGGTACTGTAGGTTTAGCACACACACGTTGTGTCTACAGTAGGTACTGTAGGTTTAGCACACACACGTTGTGCCTACAGTAGGTACTTTAGGTTTAGCACACACACGTTCTTACAGTAGGTACTGTAGGTGTAGCACACACACACACGTTGTACCTACAGTAGGTACTGTAGTTTTCGCACACACACACACACGTTGTACCTACAGTAGGTACAGTAGGTTTAGCACACATACACACGTTGTACGTACAGTAGGTACTGTAGGTTTAGCTCACACACGTTGTACCTACAGTAGGTACTGTAGGTTTAGCACACACACGTTGTACCTACAGTAGGTACTGTAGGTTTAGCACACACACGTTGTGCCTACAGTAGGTACTGTAGGTTTAGCACACACACGTTCTTACAGTAGGTACTGTAGGTTTAGCACAAACACGTTGTACCTACAGTAGGTACTGTAGGTTTAGCACACACACGTTGTACCTACAGTAGGTACTGTAGGTTTAGCACACACACGTTCTTACAGTAGGTACTGTAGGTTTAGCACACACACGTTGTACCTACAGTAGGTACTGTAGGTTTAGCACACACACGTTGTACCTACAGTAGGTACTGTAGGTTTAGCACACACACGTTGTACCTACAGTAGGTACTGTAGGTTTAGCACACACACGTTGTGCCTACAATAGGTAATGTAGGTTTAGCACACACACACGTTGTACCTACAGTAGGTACTGTAGGTTTAGCACACACACACGTTGTACCTACAGTAGGTACTGTAGGTTTAGCACACACACACACACGTTGTACCTACAGTAGGTACTGTAGGTTTACTGTAGGTACTGTAGGTTTAGCAAACACACGTTGGACCTACAGTAGGTACTGTAGGTTTAGCACACACACGTTGTACCTACAGTAGGTACTGTAGGTTTAGCACAAACACGTTGTACCTACAGTAGGTACTGTAGGTTTAGCACACACACGTTGTACCTACAATAGGTACTGTAGGTTTAGCACACACACGTTCTTACAGTAGGTACTGTAGGTTTAGCCCACACACGTTGTACCTACAGTAAGTACTGTAGGTTTAGCACACACACGTCGTAGCTACAGTAGGTACTGTAGGTTTAGCAAACACACGTTGTACCGACAGTAGGTAATGTAGGTTTAGCACACACACGTTGTACCTACAGTAGGTACTGTAGGTTTAGCACATACACGTTGTACCTACAGTAGGTACTGTAGGTTTAGCACACACACGTTGTACCTACAGTAGGTACTGTAGGTTTAGCACACACACGTTGTGCCTACAGTAGGTACTGTAGGTTTAGCACACACACGTTCTTACAGTAGGTACTGTAGGTTTAGCACACACACGTTGTACCTACAGTAGGTACTGTAGGTTTAGCACACACACGTACCTACAGTAGGTACTGTAGGTTTAGCACACACACGTTGTACCTACAGTAGGTAATGTAGGTTTAGCACACACACGTTGTACCTACAGTAGGTACTGTAGGTTTAGCACACACACGTTGTACCTACAGTAGGTACTGTAGGTTTAGCACACACACACACGTTGTACCTACAGTAGGTAGTGTAGGTTTAGCACACACACGTTGTACCTACAGTAGGTACTGTAGGTTTAGCACACACACGTTGTACCTACAGTAGGTCCTGTAGGTTTAGCACACACACGTTGTACCTACAGTAGGTACTGTAGGTTTAGCACACCCACGTTGTGCCTAAAATAGGTACTGTAGGTTTAGCACACACACGTTCTTACAGTAGGTACTGTAGGTTTAGCACACACACACACGTTGTACCTACAGTAGGTACTGTAGGTTTCGCACACACACACACGTTGTACCTACAGTAGGTACTGTAGGTTTAGCACACATACACACGTTGTCGCTACAGTAGGTACTGTAGGTTTAGCACACACACGTTGTAGCTACAGTAGGTACTGTAGGTTTAGCAAACACACGTTGTACCGACAGTAGGTAATGTAGGTTTAGCACACACACGTTGTACCTACAGTAGGTCCTGTAGGTTTAGCACACACACGTTGTACCTACAGTAGGTACTGTAGCTTTAGCACACACACGTTGTGCCTACAATAGGTAATGTAGGTTTATCACACACACACGTTGTACCTACAGTAGGTACTGTAGGTTTAGCACACACACGTTCTTACAGTAGGTACTGTAGGTTTAGCACACACACGTTGTACCTACAGTAGGTACTGTAGGTTTAGCACATACACGTTGTACCTACAGTAGGTACTGTAGGTTTAGCACACACACGTTGTACCTACAGTAGGTACTGTAGGTTTAGCACACACACGTTGTGCCTACAGTAGGTACTGTAGGTTTAGCACACACACGTTCTTACAGTAGGTACTGTAGGTTTAGCACACACACGTTGTACCTACAGTAGGTACTGTAGGTTTAGCACACACACGTACCTACAGTAGGTACTGTAGGTTTAGCACACACACGTTGTACCTACAGTAGGTACTGTAGGTTTAGCACACACACGTTGTGCCTACAGTAGGTACTGTAGGTTTAGCACACACACGTTGTGCCTACAGTAGGTACTGTAGGTTTAGCACACACACGTTGTGTCTACAGTAGGTACTGTAGGTTTAGCACACACACGTTGTACCTACAGTAGGTACTGTAGGTTTAGCACACCCACGTTGTGCCTAAAATAGGTACTGTAGGTTTAGCACACACACGTTCTTACAGTAGGTACTGTAGGTTTAGCACACACACACACGTTGTACCTACAGTAGGTACTGTAGGTTTCGCACACACACACACGTTGTACCTACAGTAGGTACTGTAGGTTTAGCACACATACACACGTTGTCGCTACAGTAGGTACTGTAGGTTTAGCACACACACGTTGTAGCTACAGTAGGTACTGTAGGTTTAGCAAACACACGTTGTACCGACAGTAGGTAATGTAGGTTTAGCACACACACGTTGTACCTACAGTAGGTCCTGTAGGTTTAGCACACACACGTTGTACCTACAGTAGGTACTGTAGCTTTAGCACACACACGTTGTGCCTACAATAGGTAATGTAGGTTTATCACACACACACGTTGTACCTACAGTAGGTCCTGTAGGTTTAGCACACACACGTTGTACCTACAGTAGGTACTGTAGCTTTAGCACACACACGTTGTGCCTACAATAGGTAATGTAGGTTTATCACACACACACGTTGTACCTACAGTAGGTACTGTAGGTTTAGCACACACACGTTCTTACAGTAGGTACTGTAGGTTTAGCACACACACGTTGTACCTACAGTAGGTACTGTAGGTTTAGCACACACACGTTCTTACAGTAGGTACTGTAGGTTTAGCAGACACACGTTGTACCTACAGTAGGTACTGTAGGTTTAGCACACACACGTACCTACAGTAGGTACTGTAGGTTTAGCACACACACGTTGTACCTACAGTAGGTACTGTAGGTTTAGCACACACACGTTGTGCCTACAGTAGGTACTGTAGGTTTAGCACACACACGTTGTGCCTACAGTAGGTACTGTAGGTTTAGCACACACACGTTGTGTCTACAGTAGGTACTGTAGGTTTAGCACACACACGTTGTGCCTACAGTAGGTACTTTAGGTTTAGCACACACACGTTCTTACAGTAGGTACTGTAGGTGTAGCACACACACACACGTTGTACCTACAGTAGGTACTGTAGTTTTCGCACACACACACACGTTGTACCTACAGTAGGTACAGTAGGTTTAGCACACATACACACGTTGTACGTACAGTAGGTACTGTAGGTTTAGCTCACACACGTTGTACCTACAGTAGGTACTGTAGGTTTAGCACACACACGTTGTACCTACAGTAGGTACTGTAGGTTTAGCACACACACGTTGTGCCTACAGTAGGTACTGTAGGTTTAGCACACACACGTTCTTACAGTAGGTACTGTAGGTTTAGCACAAACACGTTGTACCTACAGTAGGTACTGTAGGTTTAGCACACACACGTTGTACCTACAGTAGGTACTGTAGGTTTAGCACACACACGTTCTTACAGTAGGTACTGTAGGTTTAGCACACACACGTTGTACCTACAGTAGGTACTGTAGGTTTAGCACACACACGTTGTACCTACAGTAGGTACTGTAGGTTTAGCACACACACGTTGTACCTACAGTAGGTACTGTAGGTTTAGCACACACACGTTGTGCCTACAATAGGTAATGTAGGTTTAGCACACACACACGTTGTACCTACAGTAGGTACTGTAGGTTTAGCACACACACACGTTGTACCTACAGTAGGTACTGTAGGTTTAGCACACACACACACACGTTGTACCTACAGTAGGTACTGTAGGTTTACTGTAGGTACTGTAGGTTTAGCACACACACGTTGGACCTACAGTAGGTACTGTAGGTTTAGCACACACACGTTGTACCTACAGTAGGTACTGTAGGTTTAGCACACACACGTTGTACCTACAGTAGGTACTGTAGGTTTAGCACACACACGTTGTACCTACAGTAGGTCCTGTAGGTTTAGCACACACACGTTGTACCTACAGTAGGTACTGTAGGTTTAGCACACCCACGTTGTGCCTAAAATAGGTACTGTAGGTTTAGCACACACACGTTCTTACAGTAGGTACTGTAGGTTTAGCACACACACACACGTTGTACCTACAGTAGGTACTGTAGGTTTCGCACACACACACACGTTGTACCTACAGTAGGTACTGTAGGTTTAGCACACATACACACGTTGTCGCTACAGTAGGTACTGTAGGTTTAGCACACACACGTTGTAGCTACAGTAGGTACTGTAGGTTTAGCAAACACACGTTGTACCGACAGTAGGTAATGTAGGTTTAGCACACACACGTTGTACCTACAGTAGGTCCTGTAGGTTTAGCACACACACGTTGTACCTACAGTAGGTACTGTAGCTTTAGCACACACACGTTGTGCCTACAATAGGTAATGTAGGTTTATCACACACACACGTTGTACCTACAGTAGGTACTGTAGGTTTAGCACACACACACGTTGTACCTACAGTAGGTACTGTAGGTTTAGCACACACACGTTCTTACAGTAGGTACTGTAGGTTTAGCACACACACGTTGTACCTACAGTAGGTACTGTAGGTTTAGCACATACACGTTGTACCTACAGTAGGTACTGTAGGTTTAGCACACACACGTTGTACCTACAGTAGGTACTGTAGGTTTAGCACACACACGTTGTGCCTACAGTAGGTACTTTAGGTTTAGCACACACACGTTCTTACAGTAGGTACTGTAGGTGTAGCACACACACACACGTTGTACCTACAGTAGGTACTGTAGTTTTCGCACACACACACACGTTGTACCTACAGTAGGTACAGTAGGTTTAGCACACATACACACGTTGTACGTACAGTAGGTACTGTAGGTTTAGCTCACACACGTTGTACCTACAGTAGGTACTGTAGGTTTAGCACACACACGTTGTGCCTACAGTAGGTACTGTAGGTTTAGCACATACACGTTGTGCCTACAGTAGGTACTGTAGGTTTAGCACACACACGTTGTGTCTACAGTAGGTACTGTAGGTTTAGCACACACACGTTGTGCCTACAGTAGGTACTTTAGGTTTAGCACACACACGTTCTTACAGTAGGTACTGTAGGTGTAGCACACACACACACGTTGTACCTACAGTAGGTACAGTAGGTTTAGCACACATACACACGTTGTACGTACAGTAGGTACTGTAGGTTTAGCTCACACACGTTGTACCTACAGTAGGTACTGTAGGTTTAGCACACACACGTTGTACCTACAGTAGGTACTGTAGGTTTAGCACACACACGTTGTGCCTACAGTAGGTACTGTAGGTTTAGCACACACACGTTCTTACAGTAGGTACTGTAGGTTTAGCACAAACACGTTGTACCTACAGTAGGTACTGTAGGTTTAGCACACACACGTTGTACCTACAGTAGGTACTGTAGGTTTAGCACACACACGTTCTTACAGTAGGTACTGTAGGTTTAGCACACACACGTTGTACCTACAGTAGGTACTGTAGGTTTAGCACACACACGTTGTACCTACAGTAGGTACTGTAGGTTTAGCACACACACGTTGTACCTACAGTAGGTACTGTAGGTTTAGCACACACACGTTGTGCCTACAATAGGTAATGTAGGTTTAGCACACACACACGTTGTACCTACAGTAGGTACTGTAGGTTTAGCACACACACACGTTGTACCTACAGTAGGTACTGTAGGTTTAGCACACACACACACACGTTGTACCTACAGTAGGTACTGTAGGTTTACTGTAGGTACTGTAGGTTTAGCACACACACGTTGGACCTACAGTAGGTACTGTAGGTTTAGCACACACACGTTGTACCTACAGTAGGTACTGTAGGTTTAGCACACACACGTTGTACCTACAGTAGGTACTGTAGGTTTAGCACACACACGTTGTACCTACAGTAGGTCCTGTAGGTTTAGCACACACACGTTGTACCTACAGTAGGTACTGTAGGTTTAGCACACCCACGTTGTGCCTAAAATAGGTACTGTAGGTTTAGCACACACACGTTCTTACAGTAGGTACTGTAGGTTTAGCACACACACACACGTTGTACCTACAGTAGGTACTGTAGGTTTCGCACACACACACACGTTGTACCTACAGTAGGTACTGTAGGTTTAGCACACATACACACGTTGTCGCTACAGTAGGTACTGTAGGTTTAGCACACACACGTTGTAGCTACAGTAGGTACTGTAGGTTTAGCAAACACACGTTGTACCGACAGTAGGTAATGTAGGTTTAGCACACACACGTTGTACCTACAGTAGGTCCTGTAGGTTTAGCACACACACGTTGTACCTACAGTAGGTACTGTAGCTTTAGCACACACACGTTGTGCCTACAATAGGTAATGTAGGTTTATCACACACACACGTTGTACCTACAGTAGGTACTGTAGGTTTAGCACACACACACGTTGTACCTACAGTAGGTACTGTAGGTTTAGCACACACACGTTCTTACAGTAGGTACTGTAGGTTTAGCACACACACGTTGTACCTACAGTAGGTACTGTAGGTTTAGCACATACACGTTGTACCTACAGTAGGTACTGTAGGTTTAGCACACACACGTTGTACCTACAGTAGGTACTGTAGGTTTAGCACACACACGTTGTGCCTACAGTAGGTACTGTAGGTTTAGCACACACACGTTCTTACAGTAGGTACTGTAGGTTTAGCACACACACGTTGTACCTACAGTAGGTACTGTAGGTTTAGCACACACACGTACCTACAGTAGGTACTGTAGGTTTAGCACACACACGTTGTACCTACAGTAGGTACTGTAGGTTTAGCACACACACGTTGTGCCTACAGTAGGTACTGTAGGTTTAGCACACACACGTTGTGCCTACAGTAGGTACTGTAGGTTTAGCACACACACGTTGTGTCTACAGTAGGTACTGTAGGTTTAGCACACACACGTTGTGCCTACAGTAGGTACTTTAGGTTTAGCACACACACGTTCTTACAGTAGGTACTGTAGGTGTAGCACACACACACACGTTGTACCTACAGTAGGTACTGTAGTTTTCGCACACACACACACGTTGTACCTACAGTAGGTACAGTAGGTTTAGCACACATACACACGTTGTACGTACAGTAGGTACTGTAGGTTTAGCTCACACACGTTGTACCTACAGTAGGTACTGTAGGTTTAGCACACACACGTTGTACCTACAGTAGGTACTGTAGGTTTAGCACACACACGTTGTGCCTACAGTAGGTACTGTAGGTTTAGCACACACACGTTCTTACAGTAGGTACTGTAGGTTTAGCACAAACACGTTGTACCTACAGTAGGTACTGTAGGTTTAGCACACACACGTTGTACCTACAGTAGGTACTGTAGGTTTAGCACACACACGTTCTTACAGTAGGTACTGTAGGTTTAGCACACACACGTTGTACCTACAGTAGGTACTGTAGGTTTAGCACACACACGTTGTACCTACAGTAGGTACTGTAGGTTTAGCACACACACGTTGTACCTACAGTAGGTACTGTAGGTTTAGCACACACACGTTGTGCCTACAATAGGTAATGTAGGTTTAGCACACACACACGTTGTACCTACAGTAGGTACTGTAGGTTTAGCACACACACACGTTGTACCTACAGTAGGTACTGTAGGTTTAGCACACACACACACACGTTGTACCTACAGTAGGTACTGTAGGTTTACTGTAGGTACTGTAGGTTTAGCACACACACGTTGGACCTACAGTAGGTACTGTAGGTTTAGCACACACACGTTGTACCTACAGTAGGTACTGTAGGTTTAGCACAAACACGTTGTACCTACAGTAGGTACTGTAGGTTTAGCACACACACGTTGTACCTACAATAGGTACTGTAGGTTTAGCACACACACGTTCTTACAGTAGGTACTGTAGGTTTAGCCCACACACGTTGTACCTACAGTAAGTACTGTAGGTTTAGCACACACACGTCGTAGCTACAGTAGGTACTGTAGGTTTAGCAAACACACGTTGTACCTACAGTAGGTACTGTAGGTTTAGCACACACACGTTGTACCTACAGTAGGTACTGTAGGTTTAGCACACACACGTTGTGCCTACAGTAGGTACTGTAGGTTTAGCACACACACGTTCTTACAGTAGGTACTGTAGGTTTAGCACACACACGTTGTACCTACAGTAGGTACTGTAGGTTTACCACACACGTACCTACAGTAGGTACTGTAGGTTTAGCACACACACGTTGTACCTACAGTAGGTAATGTAGGTTTAGCACACACACGTTGTACCTACAGTAGGTACTGTAGGTTTAGCACACACACGTTGTGCCTACAGTAGGTACTGTAGGTTTAGCACACACACACACGTTGTACCTACAGTAGGTAGTGTAGGTTTAGCACACACACGTTGTACCTACAGTAGGTACTGTAGGTTTAGCACACACACGTTGTACCTACAGTAGGTCCTGTAGGTTTAGCACACACACGTTGTACCTACAGTAGGTACTGTAGGTTTAGCACACCCACGTTGTGCCTAAAATAGGTAATGTAGGTTTAGCACACACACACGTTGTACCTACAGTAGGTACTGTAGGTTTAGCACACACACACGTTGTACCTACAGTAGGTACTGTAGGTTTAGCACACACACGTTCTTACAGTAGGTACTGTAGGTTTAGCACACACACGTTGTACCTACAGTAGGTACTGTAGGTTTAGCACTCACACGTTGTAGCTACAGTAGGTACTGTAGGTTTAGCAAACACACGTTGTACCGACAGTAGGTAATGTAGGTTTAGCACACACACGTTGTACCTACAGTAGGTACTGTAGGTTTAGCACATACACGTTGTACCTACAGTAGGTACTGTAGGTTTAGCACACACACGTTGTACCTACAGTAGGTACTGTAGGTTTAGCACACACACGTTGTGCCTACAGTACGTACTGTAGGTTTAGCACACACACGTTCTTACAGTAGGTACTGTAGGTTTAGCACACACACTTGTACCTACAGTAGGTACTGTAGGTTTAGCACACACACGTACCTACAGTAGGTACTGTAGGTTTAGCACACACACGTTGTACCTACACTAGGTAATGTAGGTTTAGCACACACACGTTGTACCTACAGTAGGTACTGTAGGTTTAGCACACACAAGTTGTACCTACAGTAGGTACTGTAGTAGGTACTGTAGGTTTAGCACACACACGTTGTGCCTATAGTAGGTACTGTAAGTTTAGCACACACACGTTGTGCCTACAGTAGGTACTGTAGGTTTAGCACACACACGTTGTGCCTACAGTAGGTACTGTAGGTTTAGCACACACACGTTCTTACAGTAGGTACTGTAGGTTTAGCACACACACGTTGTACCTACAGTAGGTACTGTAGGTTTAGCACACACACGTTGTACCTACAGTAGGTACTGTAGGTTTAGCACACACACACACGTTGTGCCTACAGTAGGTACTGTAGGTTTAGCACACACACACACGTTGTACCTACAGTAGGTACTGTAGGTTTAGCACACACATGTTGTACCTACAGTAGGTACTGTAGGTTTAGCACACACACGTTGTACCTACAGTAGGTACTGTAGGTTTAGCACACACACGTTGTACCTACAGTAGGCACTGTAGGTTTAGCACACACACGTTCTTACAGTAGGTACTGTAGGTTTAGCACACACACGTTGTACCTACAGTGGGTACTGTAGGTTTAGCACACACACGTTGTACCTACAGTGGGTACTGTAGGTTTAGCACACACACGTTGTACCTACAGTAGGTACTGTAGGTTTAGCACACACACGCTGTACCTACAGTAGGTACTGTAGGTTTAGCACACACACGCTGTACCTACAGTAGGTACTGTAGGTTTAGCACACACACGTTGTGCCTACAGTAGGTACTGTAGGTTTAGCACACACACGTTGTGCCTACAGTAGGTACTGTAGGTTTAGCACACACACGTTGTGCCTACAGTAGGTACTGTAGGTTTAGCACAGACACGTTCTTACAGTAGGTACTGTAGGTTTAGCACACACACGTTGTACCTACAGTGGGTACTGTAGGTTTAGCACACACACGTTGTACCTACAGTGGGTACTGTAGGTTTAGCACACACACGTTGTTCCTACAGTGGGTACTGTAGGTTTAGCACACACACGTTGTACCTACAGTAGGTACTGTAGGTTTAGCACACACACGCTGTACCTACAGTAGGTACTGTTGGTTTAGCACACACACGCTGTACCTACAGTAGGTACTGTAGGTTTAGCACACACACGTTGTGCCTACAGTAGGTACTGTAGGTTTAGCACACACACGTTGTGCCTACAGTAGGTACTGTAGGTTTAGCACACACACGTTGTGCCTACAGTAGGTACTGTAGGTTTAGCACACACACGTTGTGCCTACAGTAGGTACTGTAGGTTTAGCACACACACGTTGTGCCTAAAGTAGGTACTGTAGGTTTAGCACACACACGTTGTGCCTACAGTAGGTACTGTAGGTTTAGCACACACACGTTCTTACAGTAGGTACTGTAGGTTTAGCACACACACACACGTTGTACCTACAGTAGGTACTGTAGGTTTCGCACACACACACACGTTGTACCTACAGTAGGTACTGTAGGTTTAGCACACATACACACGTTGTCGCTACAGTAGGTACTGTAGGTTTAGCACACACACGTTGTAGCTACAGTAGGTACTGTAGGTTTAGCAAACACACGTACCGACAGTAGGTAATGTAGGTTTAGCACACACACGTTGTACCTACAGTAGGTACTGTAGGTTTAGCACATACACGTTGTACCTACAGTAGGTACTGTAGGTTTAGCACACACACGTTGTACCTACAGTAGGTACTGTAGGTTTAGCACAGACACGTTGTGCCTACAGTAGGTACTGTAGGTTTAGCACACACACGTTCTTACAGTAGGTACTGTAGGTTTAGCACACACACGTTGTACCTACAGTAGGTACTGTAGGTTTAGCACACACACGTACCTACAGTAGGTACTGTAGGTTTAGCACACACACGTTGTACCTACAGTAGGTAATGTAGGTTTAGCACACACACGTTGTACCTACAGTAGGTACTGTAGGTTTAGCACACACAAGTTGTACCTACAGTAGGTACTGTAGTAGGTACTGTAGGTTTAGCACACACACGTTGTGCCTATAGTAGGTACTGTAAGTTTAGCACACACACGTTGTGCCTACAGTAGGTACTGTAGGTTTAGCACACACACGTTGTGCCTACAGTAGGTACTGTAGGTTTAGCACACACACGTTCTTACAGTAGGTACTGTAGGTTTAGCACACACACGTTGTACCTACAGTAGGTACTGTAGGTTTAGCACACACACGTTGTACCTACAGTAGGTACTGTAGGTTTAGCACACACACACACGTTGTGCCTACAGTAGGTACTGTAGGTTTAGCACACACACACACGTTGTACCTACAGTAGGTACTGTAGGTTTCGCACACACACACACGTTCTTACAGTAGGTACTGTAGGTTTAGCACACACACGTTGTACCTACAGTAGGTACTGTAGGTTTAGCACACACACGTTGTAGCTACAGTAGGTACTGTAGGTTTAGCAAACACACGTTGTACCGACAGTAGGTAATGTAGGTTTAGCACACACACGTTGTACCTACAGTAGGTACTGTAGGTTTAGCACATACACGTTGTACCTACAGTAGGTACTGTAGGTTTAGCACACACACGTTGTACCTACAGTAGGTACTGTAGGTTTAGCACACACACGTTGTGCCTACAGTAGGTACTGTAGGTTTAGCACACACACGTTCTTACAGTAGGTACTGTAGGTTTAGCACACACACGTTGTACCTACAGTAGGTACTGTAGGTTTAGCACACACACGTACCTACAGTAGGTACTGTAGGTTTAGCACACACACGTTGTACCTACAGTAGGTAATGTAGGTTTAGCACACACACGTTGTACCTACAGTAGGTACTGTAGGTTTAGCACACACAAGTTGTACCTACAGTAGGTACTGTAGTAGGTACTGTAGGTGTAGCACACACACGTTGTGCCTATAGTAGGTACTGTAAGTTTAGCACACACACGTTGTGCCTACAGTAGGTACTGTAGGTTTAGCACACACACGTTGTGCCTACAGTAGGTACTGTAGGTTTAGCACACACACGTTCTTACAGTAGGTACTGTAGGTTTAGAACACACACGTTGTACCTACAGTGGGTACTGTAGGTTTAGCACACACACGTTGTACCTACAGTGGGTACTGTAGGTTTAGCACACACACGTTGTACCTACAGTAGGTACTGTAGGTTTAGCACACACACACTGTACCTACAGTAGGTACTGTAGGTTTAGCACACACACGCTGTACCTACAGTAGGTACTGTAGGTTTAGCACACACACGTTGTGCCTACAGTAGGTACTGTAGGTTTAGCACACACACGTTGTGCCTACAGTAGGTACTGTAGGTTTAGCACACACACGTTGTGCCTACAGTAGGTACTGTAGGTTTAGCACACACACGTTGTGCCTACAGTAGGTACTGTAGGTTTAGCACACACACGTTGTGCCTACAGTAGGTACTGTAGGTTTAGCACACACACGTTGTGCCTACAGTAGGTACTGTAGGTTTAGCACACACACACACGTTGTACCTACAGTAGGTACTGTAGGTTTCGCACACACACACACGTTGTACCTACAGTAGGTACTGTAGGTTTAGCACACATACACACGTTGTCGCTACAGTAGGTACTGTAGGTTTAGCACACACACGTTGTAGCTACAGTAGGTACTGTAGGTTTAGCAAACACACGTTGTACCGACAGTAGGTAATGTAGGTTTAGCACACACACGTTGTACCTACAGTAGGTACTGTAGGTTTAGCACATACACGTTGTACCTACAGTAGGTACTGTAGGTTTAGCACACACACGTTGTACCTACAGTAGGTACTGTAGGTTTAGCACACACACGTTGTGCCTACAGTAGGTACTGTAGGTTTAGCACACACACGTTCTTACAGTAGGTACTGTAGGTTTAGCACACACACTTTGTACCTACAGTAGGTACTGTAGGTTTAGCACACACACGTACCTACAGTAGGTACTGTAGGTTTAGCACACACACGTTGTACCTACAGTAGGTAATGTAGGTTTAGCACACACACGTTGTACCTACAGTAGGTACTGTAGGTTTAGCACACACAAGTTGTACCTACAGTAGGTACTGTAGTAGGTACTGTAGGTTTAGCACACACACGTTGTGCCAATAGTAGGTACTGTAAGTTTAGCACACACACGTTGTGCCTACAGTAGGTACTGTAGGTTTAGCACACACACGTTGTGCCTACAGTAGGTACTGTAGGTTTAGCACACACACGTTCTTACAGTAGGTACTGTAGGTTTAGCACACACACGTTGTACCTACAGTAGGTACTGTAGGTTTAGCACACACACGTTGTACCTACAGTAGGTACTGTAGGTTTAGCACACACACACACGTTGTGCCTACAGTAGGTACTGTAGGTTTAGCACACACACGTTGGACCTACAGTAGGTACTGTAGGTTTAGCACACACACGTTGTACCTACAGTAGGTACTGTAGGTTTAGCACAAACACGTTGTACCTACAGTAGGTACTGTAGGTTTAGCACACACACGTTGTACCTACAATAGGTACTGTAGGTTTAGCACACACACGTTCTTACAGTAGGTACTGTAGGTTTAGCACACACACGTTGTACTTACAGTAGGTACTGTAGGTTTAGCACACACACGTTGTAGCTACAGTAGGTACTGTAGGTTTAGCAAACACACGTTGTACCGACAGTAGGTAATGTAGGTTTAGCACACACACGTTGTACCTGCAGTAGGTACTGTAGGTTTAGCACATACACGTTGTACCTACAGTAGGTACTGTAGGTTTAGCACACACACGTTGTACCTACAGTAGGTACTGTAGGTTTAGCACACACACGTTGTGCCTACAGTAGGTACTGTAGGTTTAGCACACACACGTTCTTACAGTAGGTACTGTAGGTTTAGCACACACACGTTGTACCTACAGTAGGTACTGTAGGTTTAGCACACACACGTATCTACAGTAGGTACTGTAGGTTTAGCACACACACGTTGTACCTACAGTAGGTAATGTAGGTTTAGCACACACACGTTGTACCTACAGTAGGTACTGTAGGTTTAGCACACACACGTTGTACCTACAGTAGGTACTATAGTAGGTACTGTATGTTTAGCACACACACGTTGTGCCTATAGTAGGTACTGTAGGTTTAGCACACACACGTTGTGCCTACAGTAGGTACTGTAGGTTTAGCACACACACGTTCTTACAGTAGGTACTGTAGGTTTAGCACACACACGTTGTACCTACAGTAAGTACTGTAGGTTTAGCACACACACGTTGTACCTACAGTAGGTACTGTAGGTTTAGCACACACACACACGTTGTGCCTACAGTAGGTACTGTAGGTTTAGCACACACACACACGTTGTACCTACAGTAGGTACTGTAGGTTTAGCACACACACGTTGTACCTACAGTAGGTACTGTAGGTTTAGCACACACACGTTGTACCTACAGTAGGTACTGTAGGTTTAGCACACACACGTTGTACCTACAGTAGGTACTGTAGGTTTAGCACACACACGTTGTACCTACAGTAGGTACTGTAGGTTTAGCACACACACGTTCTTACAGTAGGTACTGTAGGTTTAGCACACACACGTTGTACCTACAGTGGGTACTGTAGGTTTAGCACACACACGTTGTACCTACAGTGGGTACTGTAGGTTTAGCACACACACGTTGTACCTTCAGTGGGTACTGTAGGTTTAGCACACACACGTTGTACCTACAGTAGGTACTGTAGGTTTAGCACACACACGCTGTACCTACAGTAGGTACTGTAGGTTTAGCACACACACGCTGTACCTACAGTAGGTACTGTAGGTTTAGCACACACACGTTGTGCCTACAGTAGGTACTGTAGGTTTAGCACACACACGTTGTGCCTACAGTAGGTACTGTAGGTTTAGCACACACACGTTCTTACAGTAGGTACTGTAGGTTTAGCACACACACACACGTTGTACCTACAGTAGGTACTGTAGGTTTCGCACACACACACACGTTGTACCTACAGTAGGTACTGTAGGTTTAGCACACATACACACCTTGTACCTACAGTAGGTACTGTAGGTTTAGCTCACACACGTTGTACCTACAGTAGGTACTGTAGGTTTAGCACACACACGTTGTACCTACAGTAGGTACTGTAGGTTTAGCACACACACGTTGTACCTACAGTAGGTACTGTAGGTTTAGCACACACACGTTGTGCCTACAGTAGGTACTGTAGGTTTAGCACACATACGTTCTTACAGTAGGTACTGTAGGTTTAGCACACACACGTTGTACCTACAGTAGGTACTGTAGGTTTAGCACACACACGTTGTACCTACAGTAGGTACTGTAGGTTTAGCACACACACGTTGTACCTACAGTAGGTACTGTAGGTTTAGCACACACACGTTGTACCTACAGTAGGTACTGTAGGTTTAGCACACACACGTTCTTACAGTAGGTACTGTAGGTTTAGCACACACACGTTGTACCTACAGTAGGTACTGTAGGTTTAGCACACACACATTGTAGCTATAGTAGGTACTGTAGGTTTAGCAAACACGTTGTACCGACAGTAGGTAATGTAGGTTTAGCACACACACGTTGTACCTACAGTAGGTACTGTAGGTTTAGCACATACACGTTGTACCTACAGTAGGTACTGTAGGTTTAGCACACACACGTTGTACCTACAGTAGGTACTGTAGGTTTAGCACAGACACGTTGTGCCTACAGTAGGTACTGTAGGTTTAGCACACACACGTTCTTACAGTAGGTACTGTAGGTTTAGCACACACACGTTGTACCTACAGTAGGTACTGTAGGTTTAGCACACACACGTACCTACAGTAGGTACTGTAGGTTTAGCACACACACGTTGTACCTACAGTAGGTAATGTAGGTTTAGCACACACACGTTGTACCTACAGTAGGTACTGTAGGTTTAGCACACACACGTTGTACCTACAGTAGGTACTGTAGTAGGTACTGTAGGTTTAGCACACACACGTTGTGCCTATAGTAGGTACTGTAAGTTTAGCACACACACGTTGTGCCTACAGTAGGTACTGTAGGTTTCGCACACACACACACGTTGTACCTACAGTAGGTACTGTAGGTTTAGCATACATACACACGTTGTACCTACAGTAGGTACTGTAGGTTTAGCTCACACACGTTGTACCTACAGTAGGTACTGTAGGTTTAGCACACACACGTTGTACCTACAGTAGGTACTGTAGGTTTAGCACACACACGTTGTACCTACAGTAGGTACTGTAGGTATAGCACACACACGTTGTACCTACAGTAGGTACTGTAGGTTTAGCACACACACGTTGTACCTACAGTAGGTACTGTAGGTTTAGCACACACACGTTGTGCCTATAGTAGGTACTGTAGGTTTAGCACACACAAGTGGTGCCTACAGTAGGTACTGTTGGTTTAGCACACACACGTTGTACCTACAGTAGGAACTGTAGGTTTAGCACACACACGTTGTGCCTACAGTAGGTACTGTAGGTTTAGCACACACACACACGTTGTGCCTACAGTAGGTACTGTAGGTTTAGCACACACACACACGTTGTGCCTACAGTAGGTACTGTAGGTTTAGCACACACACGTTGTACCTACAGTAGGTACTGTAGGTTTAGCACACACACGTTGTACCTACAGTAGGTACTGTAGGTTTAGCACACACACGTTGTACCTACAGTAGGTACTGTAGGTTTAGCACACACACGTTGTACCTACAGTAGGTACTGTAGGTTTAGCACACACACGTTCTTACAGTAGGTACTGTAGGTTTAGATCACACACGTTGTACCTACAGTAGGTACTGTAGGTTTAGCACACACACGTTGTACCTACAGTGGGTACTGTAGGTTTAGCACACACACGTTGTACCTACAGTAGGTACTGTAGGTTTAGCACACACACGTTGTACCTACAGTAGGTACTGTAGGTTTAGCACACACACGTTCTTACAGTAGGTACTGTAGGTTTAGCACACACACGTTGTACCTACAGTAGGTACTGTAGGTTTAGCACACACACACACACGTTGTGCCTACAGTAGGTACTGTAGGTTTAGCACACACACACACGTTGTGCCTACAGTAGGTACTGTAGGTTTAGCACACACACGTTGTACCTACAGTAGGTACTGTAGGTTTAGCACACACACGTTGTGCCTACAGTAGGTACTGTAGGTTTAGCACACACACGTTCTTACAGTAGGTACTGTAGGTTTAGCACACACACGTTGTGCCTACAGTAGGTACTGTAGGTTTAGCACACACACGTTGTACCTACAGTAGGTACTGTAGGTTTAGCACACACACACGTTGTACCTACAGTAGGTACTGTAGGTTTAGCACACACACACACACGTTGTACCTACAGTAGGTACTGTAAGTTTACTGTAGGTACTGTAGGTTTAGCACACACACGTTGTACCTACAGTAGGTACTGTAGGTTTAGCACACACACGTTGTACCTACAGTAGGTACTGTAGGTTTAGCACAAACACGTTGTACCTACAGTAGGTACTGTAGGTTTAGCACACACACGTTGTAGCTACAGTAGGTACTGTAGGTTTAGCAAACACACGTTGTACCGACAGTAGGTAATGTAGGTTTAGCACACACACGTTGTACCTACAGTAGGTACTGTAGGTTTAGCACATACACGTTGTACCTACAATAGGTACTGTAGGTTTAGCACACACACATTGTACCTACAGTAGGTACTGTAGGTTTAGCACACACACGTTGTGCCTACAGTAGGTACTGTAGGTTTAGCACACACACGTTCTTACAGTAGGTACTGTAGGTTTAGCACACACACGTTGTACCTACAGTAGGTACTGTAGGTTTAGCACACACACGTACCTACAGTAGGTACTGTAGGTTTAGCACACACACATTGTACCTACAGTAGGTAATGTAGGTTTAGCACACACACGTTGTACCTACAGTAGGTACTGTAGGATTAGCACACACACGTTGTACCTACAGTAGGTACTGTAGGTTTAGCACACACACGTTGTAGCTACAGTAGGTACTGTAGGTTTAGCAAACACACGTTGTACCGACAGTAGGTAATGTAGGTTTAGCACACACACGTTGTACCTACAGTAGGTACTGTAGGTTTAGCACATACACGTTGTACCTACAGTAGGTACTGTAGGTTTAGCACACACACGTTGTACCTACAGTAGGTACTGTAGGTTTAGCACACACACGTTGTGCCTACAGTAGGTACTGTAGGTTTAGCACACACACGTTCTTACAGTAGGTACTGTAGGTTTAGCACACACACGTTGTACCTACAGTAGGTACTGTAGGTTTAGCACACACACGTACCTACAGTAGGTACTGTAGGTTTAGCACACACACGTTGTACCTACAGTAGGTAATGTAGGTTTAGCACACACACGTTGTACCTACAGTAGGTACTGTAGGTTTAGCACACACACGTTGTACCTACAGTAGGTACTGTAGTAGGTACTGTAGGTTTAGCACACACACGTTGTGCCTATAGTAGGTACTGTAAGTTTAGCACACACACGTTGTGCCTACAGTAGGTACTGTAGGTTTAGCACACACACGTTGTGCCTACAGTAGGTACTGTAGGTTTAGCACACACACGTTCTTACAGTAGGTACTGTAGGTTTAGCACACACACGTTGTACCTACAGTAGGTACTGTAGGTTTAGCACACACACGTTGTACCTACAGTAGGTACTGTAGGTTTAGCACACACACACACGTTGTACCTACAGTAGGTACTGTAGGTTTAGCACACACACGTTGTACCTACAGTGGGTACTGTAGGTTTAGCACACACACGTTGTACCTACAGTGGGGACTGTAGGTTTAGCACACACACACGTTCTTACAGTAGGTACTGTAGGTTTAGCACACACACGTTGTACCTACAGTAGGTACTGTAGGTTTAGCACACACACACACACGTTGTACCTACAGTAGGTACTGTAGGTTTAGCACACACACGCTGTACCTACAGTAGGTACTGTAGGTTTAGCACACAAACGCTGTACCTACAGTAGGTACTGTAGGTTTAGCACACACACGTTGTGCCTACAGTAGGTACTGTAGGTTTAGCACACACACGTTGTGCCTACAGTAGGTACTGTAGGTTTAGCACACACACGTTGTGCCTACAGTAGGTACTGTAGGTTTAGCACACACACGTTGTACCTACAGTAGGTACTGTAGGTTTAGCACACATACACACGTTGTATGTACAGTAGGTACTGTAGGTTTAGCTCACACACTTTGTACCTACAGTAGGTACTGTAGGTTTAGCACACACACGTTGTACCTACAGTAGGTACTGTAGGTTTAGCACACACACGTTGTACCTACAGTAGGTACTGTAGGTTTAGCACACACACACACACGTTGTGCCTACAGTAGGTACTGTAGGTTTAGCACACACACGTTGTACCTACAGTAGGTACTGTAGGTTTAGCACACACACGTTGTGCCTACAGTAGGTACTGTAGGTTTAGCACACACACACGTTCTTACAGTAGGTACTGTAGGTTTAGCACACACACGTTGTACCTACAGTAGGTACTGTAGGTTTAGCACACACACACACACGTTGTGCCTACAGTAGGTACTGTAGGTTTAGCACACACACGTTGTACCTACAGTAGGTACTGTAGGTTTAGCACACACACGTTGTACCTACAGTAGGTACTGTAGGTTTAGCACACACACGTTCTTACAGTAGGTACTGTAGGTTTAGCACACACACGTTGTACCTACAGTAGGTACTGTAGGTTTAGCACACACACACACGTTGTGCCTACAGTAGGTACTGTAGGATTAGCACACACACACACGTTGTGCCTACAGTAGGTACTGTAGGTTTAGCACACACACGTTGGACCTACAGTAGGTACTGTAGGTTTAGCACACACACGTTGTGCCTACAGTAGGTACTGTAGGTTTAGCACACTCACGTTCTTACAGTAGGTACTGTAGGTTTAGCACACACACGTTGTGCCTACAGAAGGTACTGTAGGTTTAGCACACACACGTTGTGCCTACAGTAGGTACTGTAGGTTTAGCACACACACGTTGTGCCTACAATAGGTAATGTAGGTTTAGCACACACACACACGTTGTACCTACAGTAGGTACTGTAGGTTTAGCACACACACACGTTGTACCTACAGTAGGTACTGTAGGTTTAGCACACACACACACACACGTTGTACCTACAGTAGGTACTGTAGGTTTACTGTAGGTACTGTAGGTTTAGCACACACACGTTGTACCTACAGTAGGTACTGTAGGTTTAGCACACACACGTTGTACCTACAGTAGGTACTGTAGGTTTAGCACAAACACGTTGTGCCTACAGTAGGTACTGTAGGTTTAGCACACACACGTTGTGCCTACAGTAGGTACTGTAGGTTTAGCACACACACGTTGTGCCTACAGTAGGTACTGTAGGTTTAGCACACACACACACGTTGTACCTACAGTAGGTACTGTAGGTTTCGCACACACACACACGTTGTACCTACAGTAGGTACTGTAGGTTTAGCACACATACACACGTTGTATGTACAGTAGGTACTGTAGGTTTAGCTCACACACTTTGTACCTACAGTAGGTACTGTAGGTTTAGCACACACACGTTGTACCTACAGTAGGTACTGTAGGTTTAGCACACACACGTTGTACCTACAGTAGGTACTGTAGGTTTAGCACACACACACACACGTTGTGCCTACAGTAGGTACTGTAGGTTTAGCACACACACGTTGTACCTACAGTAGGTACTGTAGGTTTAGCACACACACGTTGTGCCTACAGTAGGTACTGTAGGTTTAGCACACACACACGTTCTTACAGTAGGTACTGTAGGTTTAGCACACACACGTTGTACCTACAGTAGGTACTGTAGGTTTAGCACACACACACACACGTTGTGCCTACAGTAGGTACTGTAGGTTTAGCACACAAACGCTGTACCTACAGTAGGTACTGTAGGTTTAGCACACACACGTTGTGCCTACAGTAGGTACTGTAGGTTTAGCACACACACGTTGTGCCTACAGTAGGTACTGTAGGTTTAGCACACACACGTTGTGCCTACAGTAGGTACTGTAGGTTTAGCACACACACGTTGTGCCTACAGTAGGTACTGTAGGTTTAGCACACACACACACGTTGTACCTACAGTAGGTACTGTAGGTTTCGCACACACACACACGTTGTACCTACAGTAGGTACTGTAGGTTTAGCACACATACACACGTTGTATGTACAGTAGGTACTGTAGGTTTAGCTCACACACTTTGTACCTACAGTAGGTACTGTAGGTTTAGCACACACACGTTGTACCTACAGTAGGTACTGTAGGTTTAGCACACACACGTTGTACCTACAGTAGGTACTGTAGGTTTAGCACACACACACACACGTTGTGCCTACAGTAGGTACTGTAGGTTTAGCACACACACGTTGTACCTACAGTAGGTACTGTAGGTTTAGCACACACACGTTGTGCCTACAGTAGGTACTGTAGGTTTAGCACACACACACGTTCTTACAGTAGGTACTGTAGGTTTAGCACACACACGTTGTACCTACAGTAGGTACTGTAGGTTTAGCACACACACACACACGTTGTGCCTACAGTAGGTACTGTAGGTTTAGCACACACACGTTGTACCTACAGTAGGTACTGTAGGTTTAGCACACACACGTTGTACCTACAGTAGGTACTGTAGGTTTAGCACACACACGTTCTTACAGTAGGTACTGTAGGTTTAGCACACACACGTTGTACCTACAGTAGGTACTGTAGGTTTAGCACACACACACACGTTGTGCCTACAGTAGGTACTGTAGGATTAGCACACACACACACGTTGTGCCTACAGTAGGTACTGTAGGTTTAGCACACACACGTTGGACCTACAGTAGGTACTGTAGGTTTAGCACACACACGTTGTGCCTACAGTAGGTACTGTAGGTTTAGCACACTCACGTTCTTACAGTAGGTACTGTAGGTTTAGCACACACACGTTGTGCCTACAGAAGGTACTGTAGGTTTAGCACACACACGTTGTGCCTACAGTAGGTACTGTAGGTTTAGCACACACACGTTGTGCCTACAATAGGTAATGTAGGTTTAGCACACACACACACGTTGTACCTACAGTAGGTACTGTAGGTTTAGCACACACACACGTTGTACCTACAGTAGGTACTGTAGGTTTAGCACACACACACACACACGTTGTACCTACAGTAGGTACTGTAGGTTTACTGTAGGTACTGTAGGTTTAGCACACACACGTTGTACCTACAGTAGGTACTGTAGGTTTAGCACACACACGTTGTACCTACAGTAGGTACTGTAGGTTTAGCACAAACACGTTGTGCCTACAGTAGGTACTGTAGGTTTAGCACACACACGTTGTGCCTACAGTAGGTACTGTAGGTTTAGCACACACACGTTGTGCCTACAGTAGGTACTGTAGGTTTAGCACACACACACACGTTGTACCTACAGTAGGTACTGTAGGTTTCGCACACACACACACGTTGTACCTACAGTAGGTACTGTAGGTTTAGCACACACACGTTGTACCTACAGTAGGTACTGTAGGTTTAGCACACACACGTTGTACCTACAGTAGGTACTGTAGGTTTAGCACACACACACACACGTTGTGCCTACAGTAGGTACTGTAGGTTTAGCACACACACGTTGTACCTACAGTAGGTACTGTAGGTTTAGCACACACACGTTGTGCCTACAGTAGGTACTGTAGGTTTAGCACACACACACGTTCTTACAGTAGGTACTGTAGGTTTAGCACACACACGTTGTACCTACAGTAGGTACTGTAGGTTTAGCACACACACACACACGTTGTGCCTACAGTAGGTACTGTAGGTTGAGCACACACACGTTGTACCTACAGTAGGTACTGTAGGTTTAGCACACACACGTTGTACCTACAGTAGGTACTGTAGGTTTAGCACACACACGTTCTTACAGTAGGTACTGTAGGTTTAGCACACACACGTTGTACCTACAGTAGGTACTGTAGGTTTAGCACACACACACACGTTGTGCCTACAGTAGGTACTGTAGGATAAGCACACACACACACGTTGTGCCTACAGTAGGTACTGTAGGTTTAGCACACACACGTTGGACCTACAGTAGGTACTGTAGGTTTAGCACACACACGTTGTGCCTACAGTAGGTACTGTAGGTTTAGCACACTCACGTTCTTACAGTAGGTACTGTAGGTTTAGCACACACACGTTGTGCCTACAGAAGATACTGTAGGTTTAGCACACACACGTTGTGCCTACAGTAGGTACTGTAGGTTTAGCACACACACGTTGTGCCTACAATAGGTAATGTAGGTTTAGCACACACACACACGTTGTACCTACAGTAGGTACTGTAGGTTTAGCACACACACGTTGTGCCTACAGTAGGTACTGTAGGTTTAGCACACACACACGTTCTTACAGTAGGTACTGTAGGTTTAGCACACACACGTTGTACCTACAGTAGGTACTGTAGGTTTAGCACACACACACACACGTTGTGCCTACAGTAGGTACTGTAGGTTTAGCACAAACACGTTGTACCTACAGTAGGTACTGTAGGTTTAGCACACACACGTTGTACCTACAATAGGTACTGTAGGTTTAGCACACACACGTTCTTACAGTAGGTACTGTAGGTTTAGCACACACACGTTGTACCTACAGTAGGTACTGTAGGTTTAGCACACACACACACGTTGTACCTACAGTAGGTACTGTAAGTTTTGCACACACACGTTGTACCTACAGTAGGTACTGTAGGTTCAGCACACACACGTTGTACCTACAGTAGGTACTGTAGGTTTAGCACACACACGTTGTACCTACAGTAGGTACTGTAGGTTTAGCACACACACGTTCTTACAGTAGGTACTGTAGGTTTAGCACACACACGTTGTACCTACAGTGGGTACTGTAGGTTTAGCACACACACGTTGTACCTACAGTGGGTACTGTAGGTTTAGCACACAAACGTTGTACCTACAGTGGGTACTGTAGGTTTAGCACACACACGTTGTACCTACAGTAGGTACTGTAGGTTTAGCACACACACGCTGTACCTACAGTAGGTACTGTAGGTTTAGCACACACACGCTGTACCTACAGTAGGTACTGTAGGTTTAGCACACACACGCTGTGCCTACAGTAGGTACTGTAGGTTTAGCACACACACGTTGTGCCTACAGTAGGTACTGTAGGTTTAGCACACACACGTTGTGCCTACAGTAGGTACTGTAGGTTTAGCACACACACGTTGTGCCTACAGTAGGTACTGTAGGTTTAGCACACACACGTTGTGCCTACAGTAGGTACTGTAGGTTTAGCACACACACACACGTTGTACCTACAGTAGGTACTGTAGGTTTCGCACACACACACACGTTGTACCTACAGTAGGTACTGTAGGTTTAGCACACATACACACGTTGTACGTACAGTAGGTACTGTAGGTTTAGCTCACACACTTTGTACCTACAGTAGGTACTGTAGGTTTAGCACACACACGTTGTACCTACAGTAGGTACTGTAGGTGTAGCACACACACGTTGTACCTACAGTAGGTACTGTAGGTTTAGCACACACACACACACGTTGTGCCTACAGTAGGTACTGTAGGTTTAGCACACACACGTTGTACCTACAGTAGGTACTGTAGGTTTAGCACACACACGTTGTGCCTACAGTAGGTACTGTAGGTTTAGCACACACACACACACGTTGTGCCTACAGTAGGTACTGTAGGTTTAGCACACACACGTTGTACCTACAGTAGGTACTGTAGGTTTAGCACACACACGTTGTACCTACAGTAGGTACTGTAGGTTTAGCACACACACGTTCTTACAGTAGGTACTGTAGGTTTAGCACACACACGTTGTACCTACAGTAGGTACTGTAGGTTTAGCACACACACACACGTTGTGCCTACAGTAGGTACTGTAGGATTAGCACACACACACACGTTGTGCCTACAGTAGGTACTGTAGGTTTGGCACACACACGTTGTACCTACAGTAGGTACTGTAGGTTTAGCACACACACGTTGTGCCTACAGTAGGTACTGTAGGTTTAGCACACTCACGTTCTTACAGTAGGTACTGTAGGTTTAGCACACACACGTTGTGCCTACAGAAGGTACTGTAGGTTTAGCACACACACGTTGTGCCTACAGTAGGTACTGTAGGTTTAGCACACACACGTTGTGCCTACAATAGGTAATGTAGGTTTAGCACACACACACACGTTGTACCTACAGTAGGTACTGTAGGTTTAGCACACACACACGTTGTACCTACAGTAGGTACTGTAGGTTTAGCACACACACACACACACGTTGTACCTACAGTAGGTACTGTAGGTTTACTGTAGGTACTGTAGGTTTAGCACACACACGTTGTACCTACAGTAGGTACTGTAGGTTTAGCACACACACGTTGTACCTACAGTAGGTACTGTAGGTTTAGCACAAACACGTTGTACCTACAGTAGGTACTGTAGGTTTAGCACACACACGTTGTACCTACAATAGGTACTGTAGGTTTAGCACACACACGTTCTTACAGTAGGTACTGTAGATTTAGCACACACACGTTGTACTTACAGTAGGTACTGTAGGTTTAGCACACACACGTTGTAGCTACAGTAGGTACTGTAGGTTTAGCAAACACACGTTGTACCGACAGTAGGTAATGTAGGTTTAGCACACACACGTTGTACCTGCAGTAGGTACTGTAGGTTTAGCACATACACGTTGTACCTACAGTAGGTACTGTAGGTTTAGCACACACACGTTGTACCTACAGTAGGTACTGTAGGTTTAGCACACACATGTTGTGCCTACAGTAGGTACTGTAGGTTTAGCACACACACGTTCTTACAGTAGGTACTGTAGGTTTAGCACACACACGTTGTACCTACAGTAGGTACTGTAGGTTTAGCACACACACGTATCTACAGTAGGTACTGTAGGTTTAGCACACACACGTTGTACCTACAGTAGGTAATGTAGGTTTAGCACACACACGTTGTACCTACAGTAGGTACTGTAGGTTTAGCACACACACGTTGTACCTACAGTAGGTACTATAGTAGGTATTGTAGGTTTAGCACACACACGTTGTGCCTATAGTAGGTACTGTAGGTTTAGCACACACACGTTGTGCCTACAGTAGGTACTGTAGGTTTAGCACACACACGTTCTTACAGTAGGTACTGTAGGTTTAGCACACACACGTTGTACCTACAGTAAGTACTGTAGGTTTAGCACACACACGTTGTACCTACAGTAGGTACTGTAGGTTTAGCACACACACACACGTTGTGCCTACAGTAGGTACTGTAGGTTTAGTACACACACACACGTTGTACCTACAGTAGGTACTGTAGGTTTAGCACACACACGTTGTACCTACAGTAGGTACTGTAGGTTTAGCACACACACGTTGTACCTACAGTAGGTACTGTAGGTTTAGCACACACACGTTGTACCTACAGTAGGTACTGTAGGTTTAGCACACACACGTTGTACCTACAGTAGGTACTGTAGGTTTAGCACACACACGTTCTTACAGTAGGTACTGTAGGTTTAGCACACACACGTTGTGCCTACAGTAGGTACTGTAGGTTTAGCACACACACGTTGTACCTACAGTAGGTACTGTAGGTTTAGCACACACACGTTGTGCCTACAGTAGGTACTGTAGGTTTAGCACACACACACGTTCTTACAGTAGGTACTGTAAGTTTAGCACACACACGTTGTACCTACAGTAGGTACTGTAGGTTTAGCACACACACACACACGTTGTGCCTACAGTAGGTACTGTAGGTTTAGCACACACACGTTGTACCTACAGTAGGTACTGTAGGTTTAGCACACACACGTTGTACCTACAGTAGGTACTGTAGGTTTAGCACACACACGTTCTTACAGTAGGTACTGTAGGTTTAGCACACACACGTTGTACCTACAGTAGGTACTGTAGGTTTAGCACACACACACACGTTGTGCCTACAGTAGGTACTGTAGGATTAGCACACACACACACGTTGTGCCTACAGTAGGTACTGTAGGTTTGGCACACACACGTTGTACCTACAGTAGGTACTGTAGGTTTAGCACACACACGTTGTGCCTACAGTAGGTACTGTAGGTTTAGCACACTCACGTTCTTACAGTAGGTACTGTAGGTTTAGCACACACACGTTGTGCCTACAGAAGGTACTGTAGGTTTAGCACACACACGTTGTGCCTACAGTAGGTACTGTAGGTTTAGCACACACACGTTGTGCCTACAATAGGTAATGTAGGTTTAGCACACACACACACGTTGTAACCTACAGTAGGTACTGTAGGTTTAGCACACACACACGTTGTACCTACAGTAGGTACTGTAGGTTTAGCACACACACACACACACGTTGTACCTACAGTAGGTACTGTAGGTTTACTGTAGGTACTGTAGGTTTAGCACACACACGTTGTACCTACAGTAGGTACTGTAGGTTTAGCACACACACGTTGTACCTACAGTAGGTACTGTAGGTTTAGCACAAACACGTTGTACCTACAGTAGGTACTGTAGGTTTAGCACACACACGTTGTACCTACAATAGGTACTGTAGGTTTAGCACACACACGTTCTTACAGTAGGTACTGTAGGTTTAGCACACACACGTTGTACTTACAGTAGGTACTGTAGGTTTAGCACACACACGTTGTAGCTACAGTAGGTACTGTAGGTTTAGCAAACACACGTTGTACCGACAGTAGGTAATGTAGGTTTAGCACACACACGTTGTACCTGCAGTAGGTACTGTAGGTTTAGCACATACACGTTGTACCTACAGTAGGTACTGTAGGTTTAGCACACACACGTTGTACCTACAGTAGGTACTGTAGGTTTAGCACACACACGTTGTGCCTACAGTAGGTACTGTAGGTTTAGCACACACACGTTCTTACAGTAGGTACTGTAGGTTTAGCACACACACGTTGTACCTACAGTAGGTACTGTAGGTTTAGCACACACACGTATCTACAGTAGGTACTGTAGGTTTAGCACACACACGTTGTACCTACAGTAGGTAATGTAGGTTTAGCACACACACGTTGTACCTACAGTAGGTACTGTAGGTTTAGCACACACACGTTGTACCTACAGTAGGTACTATAGTAGGTATTGTAGGTTTAGCACACACACGTTGTGCCTATAGTAGGTACTGTAGGTTTAGCACACACACGTTGTGCCTACAGTAGGTACTGTAGGTTTAGCACACACACGTTCTTACAGTAGGTACTGTAGGTTTAGCACACACACGTTGTACCTACAGTAAGTACTGTAGGTTTAGCACACACACGTTGTACCTACAGTAGGTACTGTAGGTTTAGCACACACACACACGTTGTGCCTACAGTAGGTACTGTAGGTTTAGCACACACACACACGTTGTACCTACAGTAGGTACTGTAGGTTTAGCACACACACGTTGTACCTACAGTAGGTACTGTAGGTTTAGCACACACACGTTGTACCTACAGTAGGTACTGTAGGTTTAGCACACACACTTTGTACCTACAGTAGGTACTGTAGGTTTAGCACACACACGTTGTACCTACAGTAGGTACTGTAGGTTTAGCACACACACGTTCTTACACTAGGTACTGTAGGTTTAGCACACACACGTTGTACCTACAGTGGGTACTGTAGGTTTAGCACACACACGTTGTACCTACAGTGGGTACTGTAGGTTTAGCACACACACGTTGTACCTTCAGTGGGTACTGTAGGTTTAGCACACACACGTTGTACCTACAGTAGGTACTGTAGGTTTAGCACACACACGCTGTACCTACAGTAGGTACTGTAGGTTTAGCACACACACGCTGTACCTACAGTAGGTACTGTAGGTTTAGCACACACACGTTGTGCCTACAGTAGGTACTGTAGGTTTAGCACACACACGTTGTGCCTACAGTAGGTACTGTAGGTTTAGCACACACACGTTCTTACAGTAGGTACTGTAGGTTTAGCACACACACACACGTTGTACCTACAGTAGGTACTGTAGGTTTCGCACACACACACACGTTGTACCTACAGTAGGTACTGTAGGTTTAGCACACATACACACCTTGTACCTACAGTAGGTACTGTAGGTTTAGCTCACACACGTTGTACCTACAGTAGGTACTGTAGGTTTAGCACACACACGTTGTACCTACAGTAGGTACTGTAGGTTTAGCACACACACGTTGTACCTACAGTAGGTACTGTAGGTTTAGCACACACACGTTGTGCCTACAGTAGGTACTGTAGGTTTAGCACACACACGTTCTTACAGTAGGTACTGTAGGTTTAGCACACACACGTTGTACCTACAGTAGGTACTGTAGGTTTAGCACACACACGTTGTACCTACAGTAGGTACTGTAGGTTTAGCACACACACGTTCTTACAGTAGGTACTGTAGGTTTAGCACACACACGTTGTACCTACAGTGGGTACTGTAGGTTTAGCACACACACGTTGTACCTACAGTGGGTACTGTAGGTTTAGCACACACACGTTTTTACCTTCAGTGGGTACTGTAGGTTTAGCACACACACGTTGTACCTACAGTAGGTACTGTAGGTTTAGCACACACACGCTGTACCTACAGTAGGTACTGTAGGTTTAGCACACACACGCTGTACCTACAGTAGGTACTGTAGGTTTAGCACACACACGTTGTACCTACAGTAGGTACTGTAGGTTTAGCACACACACGTTGTGCCTACAGAAGGTACTGTAGGTTTAGCACACACACGTTCTTACAGTAGGTACTGTAGGTTTAGCACACACACACACGTTGTACCTACAGTAGGTACTGTAGGTTTCGCACACACACACACGTTGTACCTACAGTAGGTACTGTAGGTTTAGCACACATACACACCTTGTACCTACAGTAGGTACTGTAGGTTTAGCTCACACACGTTGTACCTACAGTAGGTACTGTAGGTTTAGCACACACACGTTGTACCTACAGTAGGTACTGTAGGTTTAGCACACACACGTTGTACCTACAGTAGGTACTGTAGGTTTAGCACACACACGTTGTGCCTACAGTAGGTACTGTAGGTTTAGCACACACACGTTCTTACAGTAGGTACTGTAGGTTTAGCACACACACGTTGTACCTACAGTAGGTACTGTAGGTTTAGCACACACACGTATCTACAGTAGGTACTGTAGGTTTAGCACACACACGTTGTACCTACAGTAGGTACTGTAGGTTTAGCACACACACGTTGTACCTACAGTAGGTACTGTAGGTTTAGCACACACACGTTGTACCTACAGTAGGTACTGTAGGTTTAGCACACACACGTTCTTACAGTAGGTACTGTAGGTTTAGCACACACACGTTGTACCTACAGTGGGTACTGTAGGTTTAGCACACACACGTTGTACCTACAGTGGGTACTGTAGGTTTAGCACACACACGTTGTACCTTCAGTGGGTACTGTAGGTTTAGCACACACACGTTGTACCTACAGTAGGTACTGTAGGTTTAGCACACACACGCTGTACCTACAGTAGGTACTGTAGGTTTAGCACACACACGCTGTACCTACAGTAGGTACTGTAGGTTTAGCACACACACGTTGTGCCTACAGTAGGTACTGTAGGTTTAGCACACACACGTTGTGCCTACAGTAGGTACTGTAGGTTTAGCACACACACGTTGTGCCTACAGTAAGTACTGTAGGTTTAGCACACACACGTTCTTACAGTAGGTACTGTAGGTTTAGCACACACACACACGTTGTACCTACAGTAGGTACTGTAGGTTTCGCACACACACACACACGTTGTAACTACAGTAGGTACTGTAGGTTTAGCACACATACACACCTTGTAAATACAGTAGGTACTGTAGGTTTAGCTCACACACGTTGTACCTACAGTAGGTACTGTAGGTTTAGCACACACACGTTGTACCTACAGTAGGTACTGTAGGTTTAGCACACACACGTTGTGCCTACAGTAGGTACTGTAGGTTTAGCACACACACGTTTTTACAGTAGGTACTGTAGGTTTAGCACACACACGTTGTGCCTACAGTAGGTACTGTAGGTTTAGCACACACACGTTGTACCTACAGTAGGTACTGTAGGTTTAGCACACACACACGTTTTACCTACAGTAGGTACTGTAGGTTTAGCACACACACACACACGTTGTACCTACAGTAGGTACTGTAAGTTTACTGTAGGTACTGTAGGTTTAGCACACACACGTTGTACCTACAGTAGGTACTGTAGGTTTAGCACACACACGTTGTACCTACAGTAGGTACTGTAGGTTTAGCACAAACACGTTGTACCTACAGTAGGTACTGTAGGTTTAGCACACACACGTTGTAGCTACAGTAGGTACTGTAGGTTTAGCAAACACACGTTGTACCGACAGTAGGTAATGTAGGTTTAGCACACACACGTTGTACCTACAGTAGGTACTGTAGGTTTAGCACATACACGTTGTACCTACAGTAGGTACTGTAGGTTTAGCACACACACGTTGTACCTACAGTAGGTACTGTAGGTTTAGCACACACACGTTGTGCCTACAGTAGGTACTGTAGGTTTAGCACACACACGTTCTTACAGTAGGTACTGTAGGTCTAGCACACACACGTTGTACCTACAGTAGGTACTGTAGGTTTAGCACACACACGTACCTACAGTAGGTACTGTAGGTTTAGCACACACACGTTGTACCTACAGTAGGTAATGTAGGTTTAGCACACACACGTTGTACCTACAGTAGGTACTGTAGGTTTAGCACACACACGTTGTACCTACAGTAGGTACTGTAGGTTTAGCACACACACGTTGTAGCTACAGTAGGTACTGTAGGTTTAGCAAACACACGTTGTACCGACAGTAGGTAATGTAGGTTTAGCACACACACGTTGTACCTACAGTAGGTACTGTAGGTTTAGCACATACACGTTGTACCTACAGTAGGTACTGTAGGTTTAGCACACACACGTTGTACCTACAGTAGGTACTGTAGGTTTAGCACACACACGTTGTACCTACAGTAGGTACTGTAGGTTTAGCACACACACGTTGTACCTACAGTAGGTACTGTAGGTTTAGCACACACACGTTCTTACAGTAGGTACTGTAGGTTTAGCACACACACGTTGTACCTACAGTGGGTACTGTAGGTTTAGCACACACACGTTGTACCTACAGTGGGTACTGTAGGTTTAGCACACACACGTTGTACCTTCAGTGGGTACTGTAGGTTTAGCACACACACGTTGTACCTACAGTAGGTACTGTAGGTTTAGCACACACACGCTGTACCTACAGTAGGTACTGTAGGTTTAGCACACACACGCTGTACCTACAGTAGGTACTGTAGGTTTAGCACACACACGTTGTGCCTACAGTAGGTACTGTAGGTTTAGCACACACACGTTGTGCCTACAGTAGGTACTGTAGGTTTAGCACACACACGTTCTTACAGTAGGTACTGTAGGTTTAGCACACACACACACGTTGTACCTACAGTAGGTACTGTAGGTTTCGCACACACACACACGTTGTACCTACAGTAGGTACTGTAGGTTTAGCACACATACACACCTTGTACCTACAGTAGGTACTGTAGGTTTAGCTCACACACGTTGTACCTACAGTAGGTACTGTAGGTTTAGCACACACACGTTGTACCTACAGTAGGTACTGTAGGTTTAGCACACACACGTTGTACCTACAGTAGGTACTGTAGGTTTAGCACACACACGTTGTGCCTACAGTAGGTACTGTAGGTTTAGCACACACACGTTCTTACAGTAGGTACTGTAGGTTTAGCACACACACGTTGTACCTACAGTAGGTACTGTAGGTTTAGCACACACACGTTGTACCTACAGTAGGTACTGTAGGTTTAGCACACACACGTTCTTACAGTAGGTACTGTAGGTTTAGCACACACACGTTGTACCTACAGTGGGTACTGTAGGTTTAGCACACACACGTTGTACCTACAGTGGGTACTGTAGGTTTAGCACACACACGTTGTACCTACAGTAGGTACTGTAGGTTTAGCACACACACGCTGTACCTACAGTAGGTACTGTAGGTTTAGCACACACACGCTGTACCTACAGTAGGTACTGTAGGTTTAGCACACACACGTTGTACCTACAGTAGGTACTGTAGGTTTAGCACACACACGTTGTGCCTACAGAAGGTACTGTAGGTTTAGCACACACACGTTCTTACAGTAGGTACTGTAGGTTTAGCACACACACACACGTTGTACCTACAGTAGGTACTGTAGGTTTCGCACACACACACACGTTGTACCTACAGTAGGTACTGTAGGTTTAGCACACATACACACCTTGTACCTACAGTAGGTACTGTAGGTTTAGCTCACACACGTTGTACCTACAGTAGGTACTGTAGGTTTAGCACACACACGTTGTACCTACAGTAGGTACTGTAGGTTTAGCACACACACGTTGTACCTACAGTAGGTACTGTAGGTTTAGCACACACACGTTGTGCCTACAGTAGGTACTGTAGGTTTAGCACACACACGTTCTTACAGTAGGTACTGTAGGTTTAGCACACACACGTTGTACCTACAGTAGGTACTGTAGGTTTAGCACACACACGTATCTACAGTAGGTACTGTAGGTTTAGCACACACACGTTGTACCTACAGTAGGTACTGTAGGTTTAGCACACACACGTTGTACCTACAGTAGGTACTATAGTAGGTACTGTAGGTTTAGCACACACACGTTGTGCCTATAGTAGGTACTGTAGGTTTAGCACACACACATTGTGCCTACAGTAGGTACTGTAGGTTTAGCACACACACGTTCTTACAGTAGGTACTGTAGGTTTAGCACACACACGTTGTACCTACAGTAGGTACTGTAGGTTTAGCACACACACGTTGTACCTACAGTAGGTACTGTAGGTTTAGCACACACACACACGTTGTGCCTACAGTAGGTACTGTAGGTTTAGCACACACACACACGTTGTACCTACAGTAGGTACTGTAGGTTTAGCACACACACGTTGTACCTACAGTAGGTACTGTAGGTTTAGCACACACACGTTGTACCTACAGTAGGTACTGTAGGTTTAGCACACACACGTTGTACCTACAGTAGGTACTGTAGGTTTAGCACACACACGTTCTTACAGTAGGTACTGTAGGTTTAGCACACACACGTTGTACCTACAGTGGGTACTGTAGGTTTAGCACACACACGTTGTACCTACAGTGGGTACTGTAGGTTTAGCACACACACGTTGTACCTTCAGTGGGTACTGTAGGTTTAGCACACACACGTTGTACCTACAGTAGGTACTGTAGGTTTAGCACACACACGCTGTACCTACAGTAGGTACTGTAGGTTTAGCACACACACGCTGTACCTACAGTAGGTACTGTAGGTTTAGCACACACACGTTGTGCCTACAGTAGGTACTGTAGGTTTAGCACACACACGTTGTGCCTACAGTAGGTACTGTAGGTTTAGCACACACACGTTGTGCCTACAGTAAGTACTGTAGGTTTAGCACACACACGTTCTTACAGTAGGTACTGTAGGTTTAGCACACACACACACGTTGTACCTACAGTAGGTACTGTAGGTTTCGCACACACACACACACGTTGTACCTACAGTAGGTACTGTAGGTTTAGCACACATACACACCTTGTAAATACAGTAGGTACTGTAGGTTTAGCTCACACACGTTGTACCTACAGTAGGTACTGTAGGTTTAGCACACACACGTTGTACCTACAGTAGGTACTGTAGGTTTAGCACACACACGTTGTGCCTACAGTAGGTACTGTAGGTTTAGCACACACACGTTTTTACAGTAGGTACTGTAGGTTTAGCACACACACACACACGTTGTACCTACAGTAGGTACTGTAAGTTTACTGTAGGTACTGTAGGTTTAGCACACACACGTTGTACCTACAGTAGGTACTGTAGGTTTAGCACACACACGTTGTACCTACAGTAGGTACTGTAGGTTTAGCACAAACACGTTGTACCTACAGTAGGTACTGTAGGTTTAGCACACACACGTTGTAGCTACAGTAGGTACTGTAGGTTTAGCAAACACACGTTGTACCGACAGTAGGTAATGTAGGTTTAGCACACACACGTTGTACCTACAGTAGGTACTGTAGGTTTAGCACATACACGTTGTACCTACAGTAGGTACTGTAGGTTTAGCACACACACGTTGTACCTACAGTAGGTACTGTAGGTTTAGCACACACACGTTGTGCCTACAGTAGGTACTGTAGGTTTAGCACACACACGTTCTTACAGTAGGTACTGTAGGTTTAGCACAAACACGTTGTACCTACAGTAGGTACTGTAGGTTTAGCACACACACGTACCTACAGTAGGTACTGTAGGTTTAGCACACACACGTTGTACCTACAGTAGGTAATGTAGGTTTAGCACACACACGTTGTACCTACAGTAGGTACTGTAGGTTTAGCACACACACGTTGTACCTACAGTAGGTACTGTAGGTTTAGCACACACACGTTGTAGCTACAGTAGGTACTGTAGGTTTAGCAAACACACGTTGTACCGACAGTAGGTAATGTAGGTTTAGCACACACACGTTGTACCTACAGTAGGTACTGTAGGTTTAGCACATACACGTTGTACCTACAGTAGGTACTGTAGGTTTAGCACACACACGTTGTACCTACAGTAGGTACTGTAGGTTTAGCACACACACGTTGTGCCTACAGTAGGTACTGTAGGTTTAGCACACACACGTTCTTACAGTAGGTACTGTAGGTTTAGCACACACACGTTGTACCTACAGTAGGTACTGTAGGTTTAGCACACACACGTACCTACAGTAGGTACTGTAGGTTTAGCACACACACGTTGTACCTACAGTAGGTAATGTAGGTTTAGCACACACACGTTGTACCTACAGTAGGTACTGTAGGTTTAGCACACACACGTTGTATCTACAGTAGGTACTGTAGTAGGTACTGTAGGTTTAGCACACACACGTTGTGCCTATAGTAGGTACTGTAAGTTTAGCACACACACGTTCTTACAGTAGGTACTGTAGGTTTAGCACACACACGTTGTACCTACAGTAGGTACTGTAGGTTTAGCACACACACGTTGTACCTACAGTAGGTACTGTAGGTTTAGCACACACACGTTGTACCTACAGTAGGTACTGTAGGTTTAGCACACACACGTTGTACCTACAGTAGGTACTGTAGGTTTAGCACACACACGTTGTACCTACAGTAGGTACTGTAGGTTTAGCACACACACGTTCTTACAGTAGGTACTGTAGGTTTAGCACACACACGTTGTACCTACAGTGGGTACTGTAGGTTTAGCACACACACGTTGTACCTACAGTGGGTACTGTAGGTTTAGCACACACACGTTGTACCTTCAGTGGGTACTGTAGGTTTAGCACACACACGTTGTACCTACAGTAGGTACTGTAGGTTTAGCACACACACGCTGTACCTACAGTAGGTACTGTAGGTTTAGCACACACACGCTGTACCTACAGTAGGTACTGTAGGTTTAGCACACACACGTTGTGCCTACAGTAGGTACTGTAGGTTTAGCACACACACGTTGTGCCTACAGTAGGTACTGTAGGTTTAGCACACACACGTTGTGCCTACAGTAAGTACTGTAGGTTTAGCACACACACGTTCCTACAGTAGGTACTGTAGGTTTAGCACACACACACACGTTGTACCTACAGTAGGTACTGTAGGTTTCGCACACACACACACACGTTGTAGCTACAGTAGGTACTGTAGGTTTAGCAAACACACGTTGTACCGACGGTAGGTAATGTAGGTTTAGCACACACACGTTGTACCTACAGTAGGTACTGTAGGTTTAGCACATACACGTTGTACCTACAGTAGGTACTGTAGGTTTAGCACACACACGTTGTACCTACAGTAGGTACTGTAGGTTTAGCACACACACGTTGTGCCTACAGTAGGTACTGTAGGTTTAGCACACACACGTTCTTACAGTAGGTACTGTAGGTTTAGCACACACACGTTGTACCTACAGTAGGTACTGTAGGTTTAGCACACACACGTACCTACAGTAGGTACTGTAGGTTTAGCACACACACGTTGTACCTACAGTAGGTAATGTAGGTTTAGCACACACACGTTGTACCTACAGTAGGTACTGTAGGTTTAGCACACACACGTTGTACCTACAGTAGGTACTGTAGGTTTAGCACACACACGTTGTAGCTACAGTAGGTACTGTAGGTTTAGCAAACACACGTTGTACCGACAGTAGGTAATGTAGGTTTAGCACACACACGTTGTACCTACAGTAGGTACTGTAGGTTTAGCACATACACGTTGTACCTACAGTAGGTACTGTAGGTTTAGCACACACACGTTGTACCTACAGTAGGTACTGTAGGTTTAGCACACACACGTTGTGCCTACAGTAGGTACTGTAGGTTTAGCACACACACGTTCTTACAGTAGGTACTGTAGGTTTAGCACACACACGTTGTACCTACAGTAGGTACTGTAGGTTTAGCACACACACGTACCTACAGTAGGTACTGTAGGTTTAGCAAACACACGTTGTACCGACAGTAGGTAATGTAGGTTTAGCACACACACGTTGTACCTACAGTAGGTACTGTAGGTTTAGCACATACACGTTGTACCTACAGTAGGTACTGTAGGTTTAGCACACACACGTTGTACCTACAGTAGGTACTGTAGGTTTAGCACACACACGTTGTGCCTACAGTAGGTACTGTAGGTTTAGCACACACACGTTCTTACAGTAGGTACTGTAGGTTTAGCACACACACGTTGTACCTACAGTAGGTACTGTAGGTTTAGCACACACACGTACCTACAGTAGGTACTGTAGGTTTAGCACACACACGTTGTACCTACAGTAGGTAATGTAGGTTTAGCACACACACGTTGTACCTACAGTAGGTACTGTAGGTTTAGCACACACACGTTGTATCTACAGTAGGTACTGTAGTAGGTACTGTAGGTTTAGCACACACACGTTGTGCCTATAGTAGGTACTGTAAGTTTAGCACACACACGTTCTTACAGTAGGTACTGTAGGTTTAGCACACACACGTTGTACCTACAGTAGGTACTGTAGGTTTAGCACACACACGTTGTACCTACAGTAGGTACTGTAGGTTTAGCACACACACGTTGTACCTACAGTAGGTACTGTAGGTTTAGCACACACACGTTGTACCTACAGTAGGTACTGTAGGTTTAGCACACACACGTTGTACCTACAGTAGGTACTGTAGGTTTAGCACACACACGTTCTTACAGTAGGTACTGTAGGTTTAGCACACACACGTTGTACCTACAGTGGGTACTGTAGGTTTAGCACACACACGTTGTACCTACAGTGGGTACTGTAGGTTTAGCACACACACGTTGTACCTTCAGTGGGTACTGTAGGTTTAGCACACACACGTTGTACCTACAGTAGGTACTGTAGGTTTAGCACACACACGCTGTACCTACAGTAGGTACTGTAGGTTTAGCACACACACGCTGTACCTACAGTAGGTACTGTAGGTTTAGCACACACACGTTGTGCCTACAGTAGGTACTGTAGGTTTAGCACACACACGTTGTGCCTACAGTAAGTACTGTAGGTTAGGCACACACACGTTCTTACAGTAGGTACTGTAGGTTTAGCACACACACACACGTTGTACCTACAGTAGGTACTGTAGGTTTCGCACACACACACACACGTTGTACCTACAGTAGGTACTGTAGGTTTAGCACACACACGTTGTACCTACAGTAGGTACTGTAGGTTTAGCACACACACGTTGTGCCTACAGTAGGTACTGTAGGTTTAGCACACACACGTTCTTACAGTAGGTACTGTAGGTTTAGCACACACACGTTGTACCTACAGTAGGTACTGTAGGTTTAGCACACACACGTACCTACAGTAGGTACTGTAGGTTTAGCACACACACGTTGTACCTACAGTAGGTAATGTAGGTTTAGCACACACACGTTGTACCTACAGTAGGTACTGTAGGTTTAGCACACACACGTTGTATCTACAGTAGGTACTGTAGTAGGTACTGTAGGTTTAGCACACACACGTTGTGCCTATAGTAGGTACTGTAAGTTTAGCACACACACGTTCTTACAGTAGGTACTGTAGGTTTAGCACACACACGTTGTACCTACAGTAGGTACTGTAGGTTTAGCACACACACGTTGTACCTACAGTAGGTACTGTAGGTTTAGCACACACACACACGTTGTACCTACAGTAGGTACTGTAGGTTTAGCACACACACGTTGTACCTACAGTAGGTACTGTAGGTTCAGCACACACACGTTGTACATACAGTAGGTACTTTAGGTTTAGCACACACACGTTGTACCTACAGTAGGTACTGTAGGTTTAGCACACACACGTTCTTACAGTAGGTACTGTAGGTTTAGCACACACACGTTGTACCTACAGTGGGTACTGTAGGTTTAGCACACACACGTTGTACCTACAGTGGGTACTGTAGGTTTAGCACACAAACGTTGTACCTACAGTGGGTACTGTAGGTTTAGCACACACACGTTGTACCTACAGTAGGTACTGTAGGTTTAGCACACACACGCTGTACCTACAGTAGGTACTGTAGGTTTAGCACACACACGCTGTACCTACAGTAGGTACTGTAGGTTTAGCACACACACGTTGTGCCTACAGTAGGTACTGTAGGTTTAGCACACACACGTTGTGCCTACAGTAGGTACTGTAGGTTTAGCACATACACGTTGTACCTACAGTAGGTACTGTAGGTTTAGCACACACACGTTGTACCTACAGTAGGTACTGTAGGTTTAGCACACACACGTTGTGCCTACAGTAGGTACTGTAGGTTTAGCACACACACGTTGTGCCTACAGTAGGTACTGTAGGTTTAGCACACACACGTTGTGCCTACAGTAAGTACTGTAGGTTTAGCACACACACGTTCCTACAGTAGGTACTGTAGGTTTAGCACACACACACACGTTGTACCTACAGTAGGTACTGTAGGTTTCGCACACACACACACACGTTGTAGCTACAGTAGGTACTGTAGGTTTAGCAAACACACGTTGTACCGACGGTAGGTAATGTAGGTTTAGCACACACACGTTGTACCTACAGTAGGTACTGTAGGTTTAGCACATACACGTTGTACCTACAGTAGGTACTGTAGGTTTAGCACACACACGTTGTACCTACAGTAGGTACTGTAGGTTTAGCACACACACGTTGTGCCTACAGTAGGTACTGTAGGTTTAGCACACACACGTTCTTACAGTAGGTACTGTAGGTTTAGCACACACACGTTGTACCTACAGTAGGTACTGTAGGTTTAGCACACACACGTACCTACAGTAGGTACTGTAGGTTTAGCACACACACGTTGTACCTACAGTAGGTAATGTAGGTTTAGCACACACACGTTGTACCTACAGTAGGTACTGTAGGTTTAGCACACACACGTTGTACCTACAGTAGGTACTGTAGGTTTAGCACACACACGTTGTAGCTACAGTAGGTACTGTAGGTTTAGCAAACACACGTTGTACCGACAGTAGGTAATGTAGGTTTAGCACACACACGTTGTACCTACAGTAGGTACTGTAGGTTTAGCACATACACGTTGTACCTACAGTAGGTACTGTAGGTTTAGCACACACACGTTGTACCTACAGTAGGTACTGTAGGTTTAGCACACACACGTTGTGCCTACAGTAGGTACTGTAGGTTTAGCACACACACGTTCTTACAGTAGGTACTGTAGGTTTAGCACACACACGTTGTACCTACAGTAGGTACTGTAGGTTTAGCACACACACGTACCTACAGTAGGTACTGTAGGTTTAGCACACACACGTTGTACCTACAGTAGGTAATGTAGGTTTAGCACACACACGTTGTACCTACAGTAGGTACTGTAGGTTTAGCACACACACGTTGTATCTACAGTAGGTACTGTAGTAGGTACTGTAGGTTTAGCACACACACGTTGTGCCTATAGTAGGTACTGTAAGTTTAGCACACACACGTTCTTACAGTAGGTACTGTAGGTTTAGCACACACACGTTGTACCTACAGTAGGTACTGTAGGTTTAGCACACACACGTTGTACCTACAGTAGGTACTGTAGGTTTAGCACACACACGTTGTACCTACAGTAGGTAGTGTAGGTTTAGCACACACACGTTGTACCTACAGTAGGTACTGTAGGTTTAGCACACACACGTTGTACCTACAGTAGGTACTGTAGGTTTAGCACACACACGTTCTTACAGTAGGTACTGTAGGTTTAGCACACACACGTTGTACCTACAGTGGGTACTGTAGGTTTAGCACACACACGTTGTACCTACAGTGGGTACTGTAGGTTTAGCACACACACGTTGTACCTTCAGTGGGTACTGTAGGTTTACCACACACACGTTGTACCTACAGTAGGTACTGTAGGTTTAGCACACACACGCTGTACCTACAGTAGGTACTGTAGGTTTAGCACACACACGCTGTACCTACAGTAGGTACTGTAGGTTTAGCACACACACGTTGTGCCTACAGTAGGTACTGTAGGTTTAGCACACACACGTTGTGCCTACAGTAGGTACTGTAGGTTTAGCACACACACGTTGTGCCTACAGTAAGTACTGTAGGTTAGGCACACACACGTTCTTACAGTAGGTACTGTAGGTTTAGCACACACACGTTGTACCTACAGTAGGTACTGTAGGTTTCGCACACACACACACACGTTGTACCTACAGTAGGTACTGTAGGTTTAGCACACATACACACCTTGTAAATACAGTAGGTACTGTAGGTTTAGCTCACACACGTTGTACCTACAGTAGGTACTGTAGGTTTAGCACACACACGTTGTACCTACAGTAGGTACTGTAGGTTTAGCACACACACGTTGTGCCTACAGTAGGTACTGTAGGTTTAGCACACACACGTTTTTACAGTAGGTACTGTAGGTTTAGCACACACACGTTGTGCCTACAGTAGGTACTGTAGGTTTAGCACACACACGTTGTACCTACAGTGGGTACTGTAGGTTTAGCACACACACGTTGTACCTACAGTGGGTACTGTAGGTTTAGCACACACACGTTGTACCTTCAGTGGGTACTGTAGGTTTAGCACACACACGTTGTGCCTACAGTAGGTACTGTAGGTTTAGCACATACACGTTGTACCTACAGTAGGTACTGTAGGTTTAGCACACACACGTTGTACCTACAGTAGGTACTGTAGGTTTAGCACACACACGTTGTGCCTACAGTAGGTACTGTAGGTTTAGCACACACACGTTGTGCCTACAGTAGGTACTGTAGGTTTAGCACACACACGTTGTGCCTACAGTAAGTACTGTAGGTTTAGCACACACACGTTCCTACAGTAGGTACTGTAGGTTTAGCACACACACACACGTTGTACCTACAGTAGGTACTGTAGGTTTCGCACACACACACACACGTTGTAGCTACAGTAGGTACTGTAGGTTTAGCAAACACACGTTGTACCGACGGTAGGTAATGTAGGTTTAGCACACACACGTTGTACCTACAGTAGGTACTGTAGGTTTAGCACATACACGTTGTACCTACAGTAGGTACTGTAGGTTTAGCACACACACGTTGTACCTACAGTAGGTACTGTAGGTTTAGCACACACACGTTGTGCCTACAGTAGGTACTGTAGGTTTAGCACACACACGTTCTTACAGTAGGTACTGTAGGTTTAGCACACACACGTTGTACCTACAGTAGGTACTGTAGGTTTAGCACACACACGTACCTACAGTAGGTACTGTAGGTTTAGCACACACACGTTGTACCTACAGTAGGTAATGTAGGTTTAGCACACACACGTTGTACCTACAGTAGGTACTGTAGGTTTAGCACACACACGTTGTACCTACAGTAGGTACTGTAGGTTTAGCACACACACGTTGTAGCTACAGTAGGTACTGTAGGTTTAGCAAACACACGTTGTACCGACAGTAGGTAATGTAGGTTTAGCACACACACGTTGTACCTACAGTAGGTACTGTAGGTTTAGCACATACACGTTGTACCTACAGTAGGTACTGTAGGTTTAGCACACACACGTTGTACCTACAGTAGGTACTGTAGGTTTAGCACACACACGTTGTGCCTACAGTAGGTACTGTAGGTTTAGCACACACACGTTCTTACAGTAGGTACTGTAGGTTTAGCACACACACGTTGTACCTACAGTAGGTACTGTAGGTTTAGCACACACACGTACCTACAGTAGGTACTGTAGGTTTAGCACACACACGTTGTACCTACAGTAGGTAATGTAGGTTTAGCACACACACGTTGTACCTACAGTAGGTACTGTAGGTTTAGCACACACACGTTGTATCTACAGTAGGTACTGTAGTAGGTACTGTAGGTTTAGCACACACACGTTGTGCCTATAGTAGGTACTGTAAGTTTAGCACACACACGTTCTTACAGTAGGTACTGTAGGTTTAGCACACACACGTTGTACCTACAGTAGGTACTGTAGGTTTAGCACACACACGTTGTACCTACAGTAGGTACTGTAGGTTTAGCACACACACGTTGTACCTACAGTAGGTAGTGTAGGTTTAGCACACACACGTTGTACCTACAGTAGGTACTGTAGGTTTAGCACACACACGTTGTACCTACAGTAGGTACTGTAGGTTTAGCACACACACGTTCTTACAGTAGGTACTGTAGGTTTAGCACACACACGTTGTACCTACAGTGGGTACTGTAGGTTTAGCACACACACGTTGTACCTACAGTGGGTACTGTAGGTTTAGCACACACACGTTGTACCTTCAGTGGGTACTGTAGGTTTACCACACACACGTTGTACCTACAGTAGGTACTGTAGGTTTAGCACACACACGCTGTACCTACAGTAGGTACTGTAGGTTTAGCACACACACGCTGTACCTACAGTAGGTACTGTAGGTTTAGCACACACACGTTGTGCCTACAGTAGGTACTGTAGGTTTAGCACACACACGTTGTGCCTACAGTAGGTACTGTAGGTTTAGCACACACACGTTGTGCCTACAGTAAGTACTGTAGGTTAGGCACACACACGTTCTTACAGTAGGTACTGTAGGTTTAGCACACACACACACGTTGTACCTACAGTAGGTACTGTAGGTTTCGCACACACACACACACGTTGTACCTACAGTAGGTACTGTAGGTTTAGCACACACACGTTCTTACAGTAGGTACTGTAGGTTTAGCACACACACGTTGTACCTACAGTGGGTACTGTAGGTTTAGCACACACACGTTGTACCTACAGTGGGTACTGTAGGTTTAGCACACAAACGTTGTACCTACAGTGGGTACTGTAGGTTTAGCACACACACGTTGTACCTACAGTAGGTACTGTAGGTTTAGCACACACACGCTGTACCTACAGTAGGTACTGTAGGTTTAGCACACACACGCTGTACCTACAGTAGGTACTGTAGGTTTAGCACACACACGTTGTGCCTACAGTAGGTACTGTAGGTTTAGCACACACACGTTGTGCCTACAGTAGGTACTGTAGGTTTAGCACATACACGTTGTACCTACAGTAGGTACTGTAGGTTTAGCACACACACGTTGTACCTACAGTAGGTACTGTAGGTTTAGCACACACACGTTGTGCCTACAGTAGGTACTGTAGGTTTAGCACACACACGTTGTGCCTACAGTAGGTACTGTAGGTTTAGCACACACACGTTGTGCCTACAGTAAGTACTGTAGGTTTAGCACACACACGTTCCTACAGTAGGTACTGTAGGTTTAGCACACACACACACGTTGTACCTACAGTAGGTACTGTAGGTTTCGCACACACACACACACGTTGTAGCTACAGTAGGTACTGTAGGTTTAGCAAACACACGTTGTACCGACGGTAGGTAATGTAGGTTTAGCACACACACGTTGTACCTACAGTAGGTACTGTAGGTTTAGCACATACACGTTGTACCTACAGTAGGTACTGTAGGTTTAGCACACACACGTTGTACCTACAGTAGGTACTGTAGGTTTAGCACACACACGTTGTGCCTACAGTAGGTACTGTAGGTTTAGCACACACACGTTCTTACAGTAGGTACTGTAGGTTTAGCACACACACGTTGTACCTACAGTAGGTACTGTAGGTTTAGCACACACACGTACCTACAGTAGGTACTGTAGGTTTAGCACACACACGTTGTACCTACAGTAGGTAATGTAGGTTTAGCACACACACGTTGTACCTACAGTAGGTACTGTAGGTTTAGCACACACACGTTGTACCTACAGTAGGTACTGTAGGTTTAGCACACACACGTTGTAGCTACAGTAGGTACTGTAGGTTTAGCAAACACACGTTGTACCGACAGTAGGTAATGTAGGTTTAGCACACACACGTTGTACCTACAGTAGGTACTGTAGGTTTAGCACATACACGTTGTACCTACAGTAGGTACTGTAGGTTTAGCACACACACGTTGTACCTACAGTAGGTACTGTAGGTTTAGCACACACACGTTGTGCCTACAGTAGGTACTGTAGGTTTAGCACACACACGTTCTTACAGTAGGTACTGTAGGTTTAGCACACACACGTTGTACCTACAGTAGGTACTGTAGGTTTAGCACACACACGTACCTACAGTAGGTACTGTAGGTTTAGCACACACACGTTGTACCTACAGTAGGTAATGTAGGTTTAGCACACACACGTTGTACCTACAGTAGGTACTGTAGGTTTAGCACACACACGTTGTATCTACAGTAGGTACTGTAGTAGGTACTGTAGGTTTAGCACACACACGTTGTGCCTATAGTAGGTACTGTAAGTTTAGCACACACACGTTCTTACAGTAGGTACTGTAGGTTTAGCACACACACGTTGTACCTACAGTAGGTACTGTAGGTTTAGCACACACACGTTGTACCTACAGTAGGTACTGTAGGTTTAGCACACACACGTTGTACCTACAGTAGGTAGTGTAGGTTTAGCACACACACGTTGTACCTACAGTAGGTACTGTAGGTTTAGCACACACACGTTGTACCTACAGTAGGTACTGTAGGTTTAGCACACACACGTTCTTACAGTAGGTACTGTAGGTTTAGCACACACACGTTGTACCTACAGTGGGTACTGTAGGTTTAGCACACACACGTTGTACCTACAGTGGGTACTGTAGGTTTAGCACACACACGTTGTACCTTCAGTGGGTACTGTAGGTTTACCACACACACGTTGTACCTACAGTAGGTACTGTAGGTTTAGCACACACACGCTGTACCTACAGTAGGTACTGTAGGTTTAGCACACACACGCTGTACCTACAGTAGGTACTGTAGGTTTAGCACACACACGTTGTGCCTACAGTAGGTACTGTAGGTTTAGCACACACACGTTGTGCCTACAGTAGGTACTGTAGGTTTAGCACACACACGTTGTGCCTACAGTAAGTACTGTAGGTTAGGCACACACACGTTCTTACAGTAGGTACTGTAGGTTTAGCACACACACACACGTTGTACCTACAGTAGGTACTGTAGGTTTCGCACACACACACACACGTTGTACCTACAGTAGGTACTGTAGGTTTAGCACACACACGTTGTACCTACAGTAGGTACTGTAGGTTTAGCACACACACGTTGTGCCTACAGTAGGTACTGTAGGTTTAGCACACACACGTTCTTACAGTAGGTACTGTAGGTTTAGCACACACACGTTGTACCTACAGTAGGTACTGTAGGTTTAGCACACACACGTACCTACAGTAGGTACTGTAGGTTTAGCACACACACGTTGTACCTACAGTAGGTAATGTAGGTTTAGCACACACACGTTGTACCTACAGTAGGTACTGTAGGTTTAGCACACACACGTTGTATCTACAGTAGGTACTGTAGTAGGTACTGTAGGTTTAGCACACACACGTTGTGCCTATAGTAGGTACTGTAAGTTTAGCACACACACGTTCTTACAGTAGGTACTGTAGGTTTAGCACACACACGTTGTACCTACAGTAGGTACTGTAGGTTTAGCACACACACGTTGTACCTACAGTAGGTACTGTAGGTTTAGCACACACACACACGTTGTACCTACAGTAGGTACTGTAGGTTTAGCACACACACGTTGTACCTACAGTAGGTACTGTAGGTTCAGCACACACACGTTGTACATACAGTAGGTACTTTAGGTTTAGCACACACACGTTGTACCTACAGTAGGTACTGTAGGTTTAGCACACACACGTTCTTACAGTAGGTACTGTAGGTTTAGCACACACACGTTGTACCTACAGTGGGTACTGTAGGTTTAGCACACACACGTTGTACCTACAGTGGGTACTGTAGGTTTAGCACACAAACGTTGTACCTACAGTGGGTACTGTAGGTTTAGCACACACACGTTGTACCTACAGTAGGTACTGTAGGTTTAGCACACACACGCTGTACCTACAGTAGGTACTGTAGGTTTAGCACACACACGCTGTACCTACAGTAGGTACTGTAGGTTTAGCACACACACGTTGTGCCTACAGTAGGTACTGTAGGTTTAGCACACACACGTTGTGCCTACAGTAGGTACTGTAGGTTTAGCACATACACGTTGTACCTACAGTAGGTACTGTAGGTTTAGCACACACACGTTGTACCTACAGTAGGTACTGTAGGTTTAGCACACACACGTTGTGCCTACAGTAGGTACTGTAGGTTTAGCACACACACGTTGTGCCTACAGTAGGTACTGTAGGTTTAGCACACACACGTTGTGCCTACAGTAAGTACTGTAGGTTTAGCACACACACGTTCCTACAGTAGGTACTGTAGGTTTAGCACACACACACACGTTGTACCTACAGTAGGTACTGTAGGTTTCGCACACACACACACACGTTGTAGCTACAGTAGGTACTGTAGGTTTAGCAAACACACGTTGTACCGACGGTAGGTAATGTAGGTTTAGCACACACACGTTGTACCTACAGTAGGTACTGTAGGTTTAGCACATACACGTTGTACCTACAGTAGGTACTGTAGGTTTAGCACACACACGTTGTACCTACAGTAGGTACTGTAGGTTTAGCACACACACGTTGTGCCTACAGTAGGTACTGTAGGTTTAGCACACACACGTTCTTACAGTAGGTACTGTAGGTTTAGCACACACACGTTGTACCTACAGTAGGTACTGTAGGTTTAGCACACACACGTACCTACAGTAGGTACTGTAGGTTTAGCACACACACGTTGTACCTACAGTAGGTAATGTAGGTTTAGCACACACACGTTGTACCTACAGTAGGTACTGTAGGTTTAGCACACACACGTTGTACCTACAGTAGGTACTGTAGGTTTAGCACACACACGTTGTAGCTACAGTAGGTACTGTAGGTTTAGCAAACACACGTTGTACCGACAGTAGGTAATGTAGGTTTAGCACACACACGTTGTACCTACAGTAGGTACTGTAGGTTTAGCACATACACGTTGTACCTACAGTAGGTACTGTAGGTTTAGCACACACACGTTGTACCTACAGTAGGTACTGTAGGTTTAGCACACACACGTTGTGCCTACAGTAGGTACTGTAGGTTTAGCACACACACGTTCTTACAGTAGGTACTGTAGGTTTAGCACACACACGTTGTACCTACAGTAGGTACTGTAGGTTTAGCACACACACGTACCTACAGTAGGTACTGTAGGTTTAGCACACACACGTTGTACCTACAGTAGGTAATGTAGGTTTAGCACACACACGTTGTACCTACAGTAGGTACTGTAGGTTTAGCACACACACGTTGTATCTACAGTAGGTACTGTAGTAGGTACTGTAGGTTTAGCACACACACGTTGTGCCTATAGTAGGTACTGTAAGTTTAGCACACACACGTTCTTACAGTAGGTACTGTAGGTTTAGCACACACACGTTGTACCTACAGTAGGTACTGTAGGTTTAGCACACACACGTTGTACCTACAGTAGGTACTGTAGGTTTAGCACACACACGTTGTACCTACAGTAGGTAGTGTAGGTTTAGCACACACACGTTGTACCTACAGTAGGTACTGTAGGTTTAGCACACACACGTTGTACCTACAGTAGGTACTGTAGGTTTAGCACACACACGTTCTTACAGTAGGTACTGTAGGTTTAGCACACACACGTTGTACCTACAGTGGGTACTGTAGGTTTAGCACACACACGTTGTACCTACAGTGGGTACTGTAGGTTTAGCACACACACGTTGTACCTTCAGTGGGTACTGTAGGTTTACCACACACACGTTGTACCTACAGTAGGTACTGTAGGTTTAGCACACACACGCTGTACCTACAGTAGGTACTGTAGGTTTAGCACACACACGCTGTACCTACAGTAGGTACTGTAGGTTTAGCACACACACGTTGTGCCTACAGTAGGTACTGTAGGTTTAGCACACACACGTTGTGCCTACAGTAGGTACTGTAGGTTTAGCACACACACGTTGTGCCTACAGTAAGTACTGTAGGTTAGGCACACACACGTTCTTACAGTAGGTACTGTAGGTTTAGCACACACACACACGTTGTACCTACAGTAGGTACTGTAGGTTTCGCACACACACACACACGTTGTACCTACAGTAGGTACTGTAGGTTTAGCACACATACACACCTTGTAAATACAGTAGGTACTGTAGGTTTAGCTCACACACGTTGTACCTACAGTAGGTACTGTAGGTTTAGCACACACACGTTGTACCTACAGTAGGTACTGTAGGTTTAGCACACACACGTTGTGCCTACAGTAGGTACTGTAGGTTTAGCACACACACGTTTTTACAGTAGGTACTGTAGGTTTAGCACACACACGTTGTGCCTACAGTAGGTACTGTAGGTTTAGCACACACACGTTGTACCTACAGTGGGTACTGTAGGTTTAGCACACACACGTTGTACCTACAGTGGGTACTGTAGGTTTAGCACACACACGTTGTACCTTCAGTGGGTACTGTAGGTTTAGCACACACACGTTGTACCTACAGTAGGTACTGTAGGTTTAGCACACACACGCTGTACCTACAGTAGGTACTGTAGGTTTAGCACACACACGCTGTACCTACAGTAGGTACTGTAGGTTTAGCACACACACGTTGTGCCTACAGTAGGTACTGTAGGTTTAGCACACACACGTTGTGCCTACAGTAGGTACTGTAGGTTTAGCACACACACGTTGTGCCTACAGTAAGTACTGTAGGTTTAGCACACACACGTTCTTACAGTAGGTACTGTAGGTTTAGCACACACACACACGTTGTACCTACAGTAGGTACTGTAGGTTTAGCACACACACACACACGTTGTACCTACAGTAGGTACTGTAAGTTTACTGTAGGTACTGTAGGTTTAGCACACACACGTTGTACCTACAGTAGGTACTGTAGGTTTAGCACACACACGTTGTACCTACAGTAGGTACTGTAGGTTTAGCACAAACACGTTGTACCTACAGTAGGTACTGTAGGTTTAGCACACACACGTTGTAGCTACAGTAGGTACTGTAGGTTTAGCAAACACACGTTGTACCGACAGTAGGTAATGTAGGTTTAGCACACACACGTTGTACCTACAGTAGGTACTGTAGGTTTAGCACATACACGTTGTACCTACAGTAGGTACTGTAGGTTTAGCACACACACGTTGTACCTACAGTAGGTACTGTAGGTTTAGCACACACACGTTGTGCCTACAGTAGGTACTGTAGGTTTAGCACACACACGTTCTTACAGTAGGTACTGTAGGTTTAGCACACACACGTTGTACCTACAGTAGGTACTGTAGGTTTAGCACACACACGTACCTACAGTAGGTACTGTAGGTTTAGCACACACACGTTGTACCTACAGTAGGTAATGTAGGTTTAGCACACACACGTTGTACCTACAGTAGGTACTGTAGGTTTAGCACACACACGTTGTACCTACAGTAGGTACTGTAGGTTTAGCACACACACGTTGTAGCTACAGTAGGTACTGTAGGTTTAGCAAACACACGTTGTACCGACAGTAGGTAATGTAGGTTTAGCACACACACGTTGTACCTACAGTAGGTACTGTAGGTTTAGCACATACACGTTGTACCTACAGTAGGTACTGTAGGTTTAGCACACACACGTTGTACCTACAGTAGGTACTGTAGGTTTAGCACACACACGTTGTGCCTACAGTAGGTACTGTAGGTTTAGCACACACACGTTCTTACAGTAGGTACTGTAGGTTTAGCACACACACGTTGTACCTACAGTAGGTACTGTAGGTTTAGCACACACACGTACCTACAGTAGGTACTGTAGGTTTAGCACACACACGTTGTACCTACAGTAGGTAATGTAGGTTTAGCACACACACGTTGTACCTACAGTAGGTACTGTAGGTTTAGCACACACACGTTGTATCTACAGTAGGTACTGTAGTAGGTACTGTAGGTTTAGCACACACACGTTGTGCCTATAGTAGGTACTGTAAGTTTAGCACACACACGTTCTTACAGTAGGTACTGTAGGTTTAGCACACACACGTTGTACCTACAGTAGGTACTGTAGGTTTAGCACACACACGTTGTACCTACAGTAGGTACTGTAGGTTTAGCACACACACACACGTTGTACCTACAGTAGGTACTGTAGGTTTAGCACACACACGTTGTACCTACAGTAGGTACTGTAGGTTCAGCACACACACGTTGTACATACAGTAGGTACTTTAGGTTTAGCACACACACGTTGTACCTACAGTAGGTACTGTAGGTTTAGCACACACACGTTCTTACAGTAGGTACTGTAGGTTTAGCACACACACGTTGTACCTACAGTGGGTACTGTAGGTTTAGCACACACACGTTGTACCTACAGTGGGTACTGTAGGTTTAGCACACAAACGTTGTACCTACAGTGGGTACTGTAGGTTTAGCACACACACGTTGTACCTACAGTAGGTACTGTAGGTTTAGCACACACACGCTGTACCTACAGTAGGTACTGTAGGTTTAGCACACACACGCTGTACCTACAGTAGGTACTGTAGGTTTAGCACACACACGTTGTGCCTACAGTAGGTACTGTAGGTTTAGCACACACACGTTGTGCCTACAGTAGGTACTGTAGGTTTAGCACATACACGTTGTACCTACAGTAGGTACTGTAGGTTTAGCACACACACGTTGTACCTACAGTAGGTACTGTAGGTTTAGCACACACACGTTGTGCCTACAGTAGGTACTGTAGGTTTAGCACACACACGTTCTTACAGTAGGTACTGTAGGTTTAGCACACACACGTTGTACCTACAGTAGGTACTGTAGGTTTAGCACACACACGTACCTACAGTAGGTACTGTAGGTTTAGCACACACACGTTGTACCTACAGTAGGTAATGTAGGTTTAGCACACACACGTTGTACCTACAGTAGGTACTGTAGGTTTAGCACACACACGTTGTATCTACAGTAGGTACTGTAGTAGGTACTGTAGGTTTAGCACACACACGTTGTGCCTATAGTAGGTACTGTAAGTTTAGCACACACACGTTCTTACAGTAGGTACTGTAGGTTTAGCACACACACGTTGTACCTACAGTAGGTACTGTAGGTTTAGCACACACACGTTGTACCTACAGTAGGTACTGTAGGTTTAGCACACACACACACGTTGTACCTACAGTAGGTACTGTAGGTTTAGCACACACACGTTGTACCTACAGTAGGTACTGTAGGTTCAGCACACACACGTTGTACATACAGTAGGTACTTTAGGTTTAGCACACACACGTTGTACCTACAGTAGGTACTGTAGGTTTAGCACACACACGTTCTTACAGTAGGTACTGTAGGTTTAGCACACACACGTTGTACCTACAGTGGGTACTGTAGGTTTAGCACACACACGTTGTACCTACAGTGGGTACTGTAGGTTTAGCACACAAACGTTGTACCTACAGTGGGTACTGTAGGTTTAGCACACACACGTTGTACCTACAGTAGGTACTGTAGGTTTAGCACACACACGCTGTACCTACAGTAGGTACTGTAGGTTTAGCACACACACGCTGTACCTACAGTAGGTACTGTAGGTTTAGCACACACACGTTGTGCCTACAGTAGGTACTGTAGGTTTAGCACACACACGTTGTGCCTACAGTAGGTACTGTAGGTTTAGCACACACACGTTGTGCCTACAGTAGGTACTGTAGGTTTAGCACACACACGTTGTGCCTACAGTAGGTACTGTAGGTTTAGCACACACACGTTGTGCCTACAGTAGCTACTGTAGGTTTAGCACACATACGTTGTACCTACAGTAGGTACTGTAGGTTTAGCTCACACACTTTATACCTACAGTAGGTACTCTAGGTTTAGCACACACACGTTGTACCTACAGTAGGTACTGTAGGTTTAGCACACACGTTGTACCTACAGTAGGTACTGTAGGTTTAGCACACACACACACACGTTGTGCCTACAGTAGGTACTGTAGGTTTAGCACACACACGTTGTACCTACAGTAGGTACTGTAGGTTTAGCACACACACGTTGTGCCTACAGTAGGTACTGTAGGTTTAGCACACACACACGTTCTTACAGTAGGTACTGTAGGTTTAGCACACACACTTTGTACCTACAGTAGGTACTGTAGGTTTAGCACACACACACACGTTGTGCCTACAGTAGGTACTGTAGGTTTAGCACACACACGTTGTACCTACAGTAGGTACTGTAGGTTTAGCACACACACGTTGTACCTACAGTAGGTACTGTAGGTTTAGCACACACACGTTCTTACAGTAGGTACTGTAGGTTTAGCACACACACGTTGTACCTACAGTAGGTACTGTAGGTTTAGCACACACACACACGTTGTGCCTACAGTAGGTACTGTAGGTTTAGCACACACACACACGTTGTGCCTACAGTAGGTACTGTAGGTTTAGCACACACACGTTGTACCTACAGTAGGTACTGTAGGTTTAGCACACACACGTTGTGCCTACAGTAGGTACTGTAGGTTTAGCACACTCACGTTCTTACAGTAGGTACTGTAGGTTTAGCACACACACGTTGTGCCTACAGTAGGTACTGTAGGTTTAGCACACACACGTTGTGCCTACAGTAGGTACTGTAGGTTTAGCACACACACGTTGTGCCTACAATAGGTAATGTAGGTTTAGCACACACACACACGTTGTACCTACAGTAGGTACTGTAGGTTTAGCACACACACACTTTGTACCTACAGTAGGTACTGTAGGTTTAGCACACACACACACACATTGTACCTACAGTAGGTACTGTAGGTTTACTGTAGGTACTGTAGGTTTAGCACACACACGTTGTACCTACAGTAGGTACTGTAGGTTTAGCACACACACGTTGTACCTACAGTAGGTACTGTAGGTTTAGCACAAACACGTTGTACCTACAGTAGGTACTGTAGGTTTAGCACACACACGTTGTACCTACAATAGGTACTGTAGGTTTAGCACACACACGTTCTTACAGTAGGTACTGTAGGTTTAGCACACACACGTTGTACTTACAGTACGTACTGTAGGTTTAGCACACACACGTTGTAGCTACAGTAGGTACTGTAGGTTTAGCAAACACACGTTGTACCGACAGTAGGTAATGTAGGTTTAGCACACACACGTTGTACCTGCAGTAGGTACTGTAGGTTTAGCACATACACGTTGTACCTACAGTAGGTACTGTAGGTTTAGCACACACACGTTGTACCTACAGTAGGTACTGTAGTTTTAGCAGCACACACGTTGTGCCTACAGTAGGTACTGTAGGTTTAGCACACACACGTTCTTACAGTAGGTACTGTAGGTTTAGCACACACACGTTGTACCTACAGTAGGTACTGTAGGTTTAGCACACACACGTACCTACAGTAGGTACTGTAGGTTTAGCACACACACGTTGTACCTACAGTAGGTAATGTAGGTTTAGCACACACACGTTGTACCTACAGTACGTACTGTAGGTTTAGCACACACACGTTGTACCTACAGTAGGTACTGTAGGTTTAGAACAAACACGTTGTACCTACAGTAGGTACTGTAGGTTTAGCACACACAAGTTGTACCTACAATAGGTACTGTAGGTTTAGCACACACACGTTCTTACAGTAGGTACTGTAGGTTTAGCACACACACGTTGTACCTACAGTAGGTACTGTAGGTTTAGCACACACACAAACGTTGTGCCTACAGTAGGTACTGTAGGTTTAGCACACACACACACGTTGTACCTACAGTAGGTACTGTAGGTTTAGCACACACACGTTGTACCTACAGTAGGTACTGTAGGTTTAGCACACACACGTTGTACCTACAGTAGGTACTGTAGGTTTAGCACACACACGTTGTACCTACAGTAGGTACTGTAGGTTTAGCACACACACGTTGTACCTACAGTAGGTACTGTAGGTTTAGCACACACACGTTCTTACAGTAGGTACTGTAGGTTTAGCACACACACGTTGTACCTACAGTGGGTACTGTAGGTTTAGCACACACACGTTGTACCTACAGTGGGTACTGTAGGTTTAGCACACACACGTTGTACCTTCAGTGGGTACTGTAGGTTTAGCACACACACGTTGTACCTACAGTAGGTACTGTAGGTTTAGCACACACACGCTGTACCTACAGTAGGTACTGTAGGTTTAGCACACACACGCTGTACCTACAGTAGGTACTGTAGGTTTAGCACACACACGTTGTGCCTACAGTAGGTACTGTAGGTTTAGGACACACACGTTGTGCCTACAGTAGGTACTGTAGGTTTAGCACACACACGTTGTGCCTACAGTAGGTACTGTAGGTTTAGCACACACACGTTCTTACAGTAGGTACTGTAGGTTTAGCACACACACACACGTTGTACCTACAGTAGGTAATGTAGGTTTCGCACACACACACACGTTGTATCTACAGTAGGTACTGTAGGTTTAGCACACATACACACCTTGTACCTACAGTAGGTACTGTAGGTTTAGCTCACACACGTTGTACCTACAGTAGGTACTGTAGGTTTAGCACACACACGTTGTACCTACAGTAGGTACTGTAGGTTTAGCTCACACACGTTGTACCTACAGTAGGTACTGTAGGTTTAGCACACACACGTTGTACCTACAGTAGGTACTGTAGGTTTAGCACACACACGTTGTGCCTACAGTAGGTACTGTAGGTTTAGCACACACACGTTCTTACAGTAGGTACTGTAGGTTTAGCACAAACACGTTGTACCTACAGTAGGTACTGTAGGTTTAGCACACACACGTTGTACCTACAGTAGGTACTGTAGGTTTAGCACACACACACACGTTGTACCTACAGTAGGTACTGTAGGTTTCGCACACACACACACGTTGTACCTACAGTAGGTACTGTAGGTTTAGCACACATACACACCTTGTACCTACAGTAGGTACTGTAGGTTTAGCTCACACACGTTGTACCTACAGTAGGTACTGTAGGTTTAGCACACACACGTTGTAACTACAGTAGGTACTGTAGGTTTAGCACACACACGTTGTGCCTACAGTAGGTACTGTAGGTTTAGCACACACACGTTCTTACAGTAGGTACTGTAGGTTTAGCACAAACACGTACCTAGAGTAGGTACTGTAGGTTTAGCACACACACGTTGTACCTACAGTAGGTACAGTAGGTTTAGCACACACACGTTCTTACAGTAGGTACTGTAGGTTTAGCACACACACGTTGTACCTACAGTAGGTACTGTAGGTTTAGCACACACACGTTGTACCTACAGTAGGTACTGTAGGTTTAGCACACACACGTTGTACCTACAGTAGGTACTGTAGGTTTAGCACACACACGTTGTACCTACAGTAGGTACTGTAGGTTAAGCACACACACGTTGTGCCTATAGTAGGTACTGTAGGTTTAGCACACACAAGTGGTGCCTACAGTAGGTACTGTAGGTTTAGCACACACACGTTGTACCTACAGTAGGACCTGTAGGTTTAGCACACACACGTTGTGCCTACAGTAGGTACTGTAGGTTTAGCACACACACACACGTTGTGCCTACAGTAGGTACTGTAGGTTTAGCACACACACACACGTTGTGCCTACAGTAGGTACTGTAGGTTTAGCACACACACACACGTTGTGCCTACAGTAGGTACTGTAGGTTTAGCACACACACGTTGTACCTACAGTAGGTACTGTAGGTTTAGCACACACACGTTGTACCTACAGTAGGTACTGTAGGTTTAGCACACACACGTTGTACCTACAGTAGGTACTGTAGGTTTAGCACACACACGTTGTACCTACAGTAGGTACTGTAGGTTTAGCACACACACGTTGTACCTACAGTAGGTACTGTAGGTTTAGCACACACACGTTGTACCTACAGTAGGTACTGTAGGTTTAGCACACACACGTTGTACCTACAGTAGGTACTGTAGGTTTAGCACACACACGTTCTTACAGTAGGTACTGTAGGTTTAGCACACACACGTTGTACCTACAGTAGGTACTGTAGGTTTAGCACACACACGTTGTACCTACAGTGGGTACTGTAGGTTTAGCACACACACGTTGTACCTACAGTAGGTACTGTAGGTTTAGCACACACACGTTGTACCTACAGTAGGTACTGTAGGTTTAGCACACACACGTTCTTACAGTAGGTACTGTAGGTTTAGCACACACACGTTGTACCTACAGTAGGTACTGTAGGTTTAGCACACACACGTTCTTACAGTAGGTACTGTAGGTTTAGCACACACACGTTGTACCTACAGTAGGTACTGTAGGTTTAGCACACACACGTTGTGCCTACAGTAGGTACTGTAGGTTTAGCACACACACGTTGTGCCTACAGTAGCTCCTGTAGGTTTAGCACACACACGTTCTTACAGTAGGTACTGTAGGTTTAGCACACACACACACGTTGTACCTACAGTAGGTACTGTAGGTTTCGCACACACACACACGTTGTACCTACAGTAGGTACTGTAGGTTTAGCACACATACACACCTTGTACCTACAGTAGGTACTGTAGGTTTAGCTCACACACGTTGTACCTACAGTAGGTACTGTAGGTTTAGCACACACACGTTGTACCTACAGTAGGTACTGTAGGTTTAGCTCACACACGTTGTACCTACAGTAGGTACTGTAGGTTTAGCACACACACGTTGTACCTACAGTAGGTACTGTAGGTTTAGCACACACACGTTGTGCCTACAGTAGGTACTGTAGGTTTAGCACACACACGTTCTTACAGTAGGTACTGTAGGTTTAGCACAAACACGTTGTACCTACAGTAGGTACTGTAGGTTTAGCACACACACGTTGTACCTACAGTAGGTACTGTAGGTTTAGCACACACACACACGTTGTACCTACAGTAGGTACTGTAGGTTTCGCACACACACACACGTTGTACCTACAGTAGGTACTGTAGGTTTAGCACACATACACACCTTGTACCTACAGTAGGTACTGTAGGTTTAGCTCACACACGTTGTACCTACAGTAGGTACTGTAGGTTTAGCACACACACGTTGTACCTACAGTAGGTACTGTAGGTTTAGCACACACACGTTGTGCCTACAGTAGGTACTGTAGGTTTAGCACACACACGTTCTTACAGTAGGTACTGTAGGTTTAGCACAAACACGTTGTACCTACAGTAGGTACTGTAGGTTTAGCACACACACGTTCTTACAGTAGGTACTGTAGGTTTAGCACACACACGTTGTACCTACAGTAGGTACTGTAGGTTTAGCACACACACGTTGTACCTACAGTAGGTACTGTAGGTTTAGCACACACACGTTGTACCTACAGTAGGTACTGTAGGTTTAGCACACACACGTTGTACCTACAGTAGGTACTGTAGGTTTAGCACACACACGTTGTACCTACAGTAGGTACTGTAGGTTAAGCACACACACGTTGTGCCTATAGTAGGTACTGTAGGTTTAGCACACACAAGTGGTGCCTACAGTCGGTACTGTAGGTTTAGCACACACACGTTGTACCTACAGTAGGACCTGTAGGTTTAGCACACACACGTTGTGCCTACAGTAGGTACTGTAGGTTTAGCACACACACACACGTTGTGCCTACAGTAGGTACTGTAGGTTTAGCACACACACACACGTTGTGCCTACAGTAGGTACTGTAGGTTTAGCACACACACACACGTTGTGCCTACAGTAGGTACTGTAGGTTTAGCACACACACGTTGTACCTACAGTAGGTACTGTAGGTTTAGCACACACACGTTGTACCTACAGTAGGTACTGTAGGTTTAGCACACACACGTTGTACCTACAGTAGGTACTGTAGGTTTAGCACACACACGTTGTACCTACAGTAGGTACTGTAGGTTTAGCACACACACGTTGTACCTACAGTAGGTACTGTAGGTTTAGCACACACACGTTGTACCTACAGTAGGTACTGTAGGTTTAGCACACACACGTTGTACCTACAGTAGGTACTGTAGGTTTAGCACACACACGTTGTACCTACAGTAGGTACTGTAGGTTTAGCACACACACGTTGTACCTACAGTAGGTACTGTAGGTTTAGCACACACACGTTGTACCTACAGTGGGTACTGTAGGTTTAGCACACACACGTTGTACCTACAGTAGGTACTGTAGGTTTAGCACACACACGTTGTACCTACAGTAGGTACTGTAGGTTTAGCACACACACGTTCTTACAGTAGGTACTGTAGGTTTAGCACACACACGTTGTACCTACAGTAGGTACTGTAGGTTTAGCACACACACAGACACGTTGTGCCTACAGTAGGTACTGTAGGTTTAGCACACACACACACGTTGTGCCTACAGTAGGTACTGTAGGTTTAGCACACACACGTTGTACCTACAGTAGGTACTGTAGGTTTAGCACACACACGTTGTACCTACAGTAGGTACTGTAGGTTTAGCACAAACACGTTGTACCTACAGTAGGTACTGTAGGTTTAGCACACACACGTTGTACCTACAATAGGTACTGTAGGTTTAGCACACACACGTTCTTACAGTAGGTACTGTAGGTTTAGCACACACACGTTGTACCTACAGTAGGTACTGTAGGTTTAGCACACACACGTCGTAGCTACAGTAGGTACTGTAGGTTTAGCAAACACACGTTGTACCGACAGTAGGTAATGTAGGTTTAGCACACACACGTTGTACCTACAGTAGGTACTGTAGGTTTAGCACACACACGTTGTACCTACAGTAGGTACTGTAGGTTTAGAACAAACACGTTGTACCTACAGTAGGTACTGTAGGTTTAGCACACACACGTTGTACCTACAATAGGTACTGTAGGTTTAGCACACACACGTTCTTACAGTAGGTACTGTAGGTTTAGCACACACACGTTGTACCTACAGTAGGTACTGTAGGTTTAGCACACACACGTTGTAGCTACAGTAGGTACTGTAGGTTTAGCAAACACACGTTGTACCGACAGTAGGTAATGTAGGTTTAGCACACACACGTTGTACCTACAGTAGGTACTGTAGGTTTAGCACATACACGTTGTACCTACAGTAGGTACTGTAGGTTTAGCACACACACGTTGTACCTACAGTAGGTACTGTAGGTTTAGCACACACACGTTGTGCCTACAGTAGGTACTGTAGGTTTAGCACACACACGTTCTTACAGTAGGTACTGTAGGTTTAGCACACACTCGTTGTACCTACAGTAGGTACTGTAGGTTTAGCACACACACGTTGTACCTACAGTAGGTACTGTAGGTTTAGCACACACACGTTCTTACAGTAGGTACTGTAGGTTTAGCACACACACGTTGTGCCTATAGTAGGTACTGTAGGTTTAGCACACACACGTTGTGCCCACAGTAGGTACTGTAGGTTTAGCACACACACGTTCTTACAGTAGGTACTGTAGGTTTAGCACACACACGTTGTACCTACAGTAGGTACTGTAGGTTTAGCACACACACTTTGTACCTACAGTAGGTACTGTAGGTTTAGCACACACAGATACGTTGTGCCTACAGTAGGTACTGTAGGTTTAGCACACACACACACGTTGTACCTACAGTAGGTACTGTAGGTTTAGCACACACACGTTGTACCTACAGTAGGTACTGTAGGTTTAGCACACACACGTTCTTACAGTAGGTACTGTAGGTTTAGCACACACACGCTGTACCTACAGTAGGTACTGTAGGTTTAGTACACACACGCTGTACCTACAGTAGGTACTGTAGGTTTAGCACACACACGTTGTGCCTACAGTAGGTACTGTAGGTTTAGCACACACACGTTGTGCCTACAGTAGGTACTGTAGGTTTAGCACACACACGTTGTGCCTACAGTAGGTACTGTAGGTTTAGCACACACACGTTCTTACAGTAGGTACTGTAGGTTTAGCACACACACACACGTTGTACCTACAGTAGGTACTGTAGGTTTCGCACACACACACACGTTGTACCTACAGTAGGTACTGTAGGTTTAGCACACATACACACCTTGTACCTACAGTAGGTACTGTAGGTTTAGCTCACACACGTTGTAACTACAGTAGGTACTGTAGGTGTAGCACACACACGTTGTACCTACAGTAGGTACTGTAGGTTTAGCACACACACGTTGTGCCTACAGTAGGTACTGTAGGTTTAGCACACACACGTTCTTACAGTAGGTACTGTAGGTTTAGCACAAACACGTTGTACCTACAGTAGGTACTGTAGGTTTAGCACACACACGTTGTACCTACAGTAGGTACTGTAGGTTTAGCACACACACGTTCTTACAGTAGGTACTGTAGGTTTAGCACACACACGTTGTACCTACAGTAGGTACTGTAGGTTTAGCACACACACGTTGTACCTACAGTAGGTACTGTAGGTTTAGCACACACACGTTGTACCTACAGTAGGTACTGTAGGTTTAGCACACACACGTTGTACCTACAGTAGGTACTGTAGGTTTAGCACACACACGTTGTACCTACAGTAGGTACTGTAGGTTTAGCACACACACGTTGTACCTACAGTAGGTACTGTAGGTTTAGCACACACACACACGTTGTGCCTACAGTAGGTACTGTAGGTTTAGCACACACACACACGTTGTGCCTACAGTAGGTACTGTAGGTTTAGCACACACACGTTGTACCTACAGTAGGTACTGTAGGTTTAGCACACACACGTTGTACCTACAGTAGGTACTGTAGGTTTAGCACACACACGTTGTACCTACAGTAGGTACTGTAGGTTTAGCACACACACGTTGTACCTACAGTAGGTACTGTAGGTTTAGCACACACACGTTGTACCTACAGTAGGTACTGTAGGTTTAGCACACACACGTTCTTACAGAAGGTACTGTAGGTTTAGCACACACACGTTGTACCTACAGTAGGTACTGTAGGTTTAGCACACACACGTTGTACCTACAGTGGGTACTGTAGGTTTAGCACACACACGTTGTACCTACAGTAGGTACTGTAGGTTTAGCACACACACGTTGTACCTACAGTAGGTACTGTAGGTTTAGCACACACACGTTCTTACAGTAGGTACTGTAGGTTTAGCACACACACGTTGTACCTACAGTAGGTACTGTAGGTTTAGCACACACACACACACGTTGTGCCTACAGTAGGTACTGTAGGTTTAGCACACACACACACGTTGTGCCTACAGTAGGTACTGTAGGTTTAGCACACACACGATGTACCTACAGTAGGTACTGTAGGTTTAGCACACACATGTTGTGCCTACAGTAGGTACTGAAGGTTTAGCACACAGACGTTCTTACAGTAGGTACTGTAGGTTTAGCACACACACGTTGTGCCTACAGTAGGTACTGTAGGTTTAGCACACACACGTTGTGCCTACAGTAGGTACTGTAGGTTTAGCACACACACGTTGTGCCTACAATAGGTAATGTAGGTTTAGCACACACAAACGTTGTACCTACAGTAGGTACTGTAGGTTTAGCACACACACGTTGTACCTACAGTAGGTACTGTAGGTTTAGCACACACACACACATGTTGTACCTACAGTAGGTACTGTAGGTTTACTGTAGGTACTGTAGGTTTAGCACACACACGTTGGACCTACAGTAGGTACTGTAGGTTTAGCACACACACGTTGTACCTACAGTAGGTACTGTAGGTTTAGCACAAACACGTTGTACCTACAGTAGGTACTGTAGGTTTAGCACACACACGTTGTACCTACAATAGGTACTGTAGGTTTAGCACACACACGTTCTTACAGTAGGTACTGTAGGTTTAGCACACACACGTTGTACCTACAGTAGGTACTGTAGGTTTAGCACACACACGTCGTAGCTACAGTAGGTACTGTAGGTTTAGCAAACACACGTTGTACCGACAGTAGGTAATGTAGGTTTAGCACACACACGTTGTACCTACAGTAGGTACTGTAGGTTTAGCACATACACGTTGTACCTACAGTAGGTACTGTAGGTTTAGCACACACACGTTGTACCTACAGTAGGTACTGTAGGTTTAGCACACACACGTTGTGCCTACAGTAGGTACTGTAGATTTAGCACAAACACGTTGTACCTACAGTAGGTACTGTAGGTTTAGCACACACACGTTGTACCTACAGTAGGTACTGTAGGTTTAGCACACACACGTTCTTACAGTAGGTACTGTAGGTTTAGCACACACACGTTGTACCTACAGTAGGTACTGTAGGTTTAGCACACACACGTTGTGCCTACAGTAGGTACTGTAGGTTTAGCACACACACGTTCTTACAGTAGGTACTGTAGGTTTAGCACAAACACGTTGTACCTACAGTAGGTACTGTAGGTTTAGCACACACACACACGTTGTGCCTACAGTAGGTACTGTAGGTTTAGCACACACACGTTCTTACAGTAGGTACTGTAGGTTTAGCACACACACGTTGTACCTACAGTAGGTACTGTAGGTTTAGCACACACACGTTGTACCTACAGTAGGTACTGTAGGTTTAGCACACACACATTGTACCTACAGTAGGTACTGTAGGTTTAGCACACACACGTTGTACCTACAGTAGGTACTGTAGGTTTAGCACACACACGTTGTACCTACAGTAGGTACTGTAGGTTTAGCACACACACGTTGTACCTACAGTAGGTACTGTAGGTTTAGCACACACACGTTGTGCCTACAGTAGGTACTGTAGGTTTAGTACACACAAGTGGTGCCTACAGTAGGTACTGTAGGTTTAGCACACACACGTTGTACCTACAGTAGGAACTGTAGGTTTAGCACACACACGTTGTGCCTACAGTAGGTACTGTAGGTTTAGCACACACACACACGTTGTGCCTACAGTAGGTACTGTAGGTTTAGCACACACACACGTTGTGCCTACAGTAGGTACTGTAAGTTTAGCACACACACACACGTTGTGCCTACAGTAGGTACTGTAGGTTTAGCACACACACGTTGTACCTACAGTAGGTACTGTAGGTTTAGTACACACACGTTGTACCTACAGTAGGTACTGTAGGTTTAGCACACACACGTTGTGCCTACAGTAGGTACTGTAGGTTTAGCACACACACGTTCTTACAGTAGGTACTGTAGGTTTAGCACAAACACGTTGTACCTACAGTAGGTACTGTAGGTTTAGCACACACACGTTGTACCTACAGTAGGTACTGTAGGTTTAGCACACACACGTTCTTACAGTAGGTACTGTAGGTTTAGCACACACACGTTGTACCTACAGTAGGTACTGTAGGTTTAGCACACACACGTTGTGCCTACAGTAGGTACTGTAGGTTTAGCACACACACGTTGTGCCTACAGTAGGTACTGTAGGTTTAGCACACACAAGTGGTGCCTACAGTAGGTACTGTAGGTTTAGCACACACACGTTGTACCTACAGTAGGAACTGTAGGTTTAGCACACACACACACGTTGTGCCTACAGTAGGTACTGTAGGTTTAGCACACACACACACGTTGTGCCTACAGTAGGTACTGTAGGTTTAGCACACACACACACGTTGTGCCTACAGTAGGTACTGTAGGTTTAGCACACACACGTTGTACCTACAGTAGGTACTGTAGGTTTAGCACACACACGTTGTACCTACAGTAGGTAATGTAGGTTTAGCACACACACGTTGTGCCTACAGTAGGTACTGTAGGTTTAGCACACACACGTTCTTACAGTAGGTACTGTAGGTTTAGCACACACACACACGTTGTACCTACAGTAGGTACTGTAGGTTTCGCACACACACACACGTTGTACCTACAGTAGGTACTGTAGGTTTAGCACACATACACACCTTGTACCTACAGTAGGTACTGTAGGTTTAGCTCACACACGTTGTAACTACAGTAGGTACTGTAGGTGTAGCACACACACGTTGTACCTACAGTAGGTACTGTAGGTTTAGCACACACACGTTGTGCCTACAGTAGGTACTGTAGGTTTAGCACACACACGTTCTTACAGTAGGTACTGTAGGTTTAGCACAAACACGTTGTACCTACAGTAGGTACTGTAGGTTTAGCACACACACGTTGTACCTACAGTAGGTACTGTAGGTTTAGCACACACACGTTCTTACAGTAGGTACTGTAGGTTTAGCACACACACGTTGTACCTACAGTAGGTACTGTAGGTTTAGCACACACACGTTGTACCTACAGTAGGTACTGTAGGTTTAGCACACACACGTTGTACCTACAGTAGGTACTGTAGGTTTAGCACACACACGTTGTACCTACAGTAGGTACTGTAGGTTTAGCACACACACGTTGTACCTACAGTAGGTACTGTAGGTTTAGCACACACACGTTGTACCTACAGTAGGTACTGTAGGTTTAGCACACACACACACGTTGTGCCTACAGTAGGTACTGTAGGTTTAGCACACACACACACGTTGTGCCTACAGTAGGTACTGTAGGTTTAGCACACACACGTTGTACCTACAGTAGGTACTGTAGGTTTAGCACACACACGTTGTACCTACAGTAGGTACTGTAGGTTTAGCACACACACGTTGTACCTACAGTAGGTACTGTAGGTTTAGCACACACACGTTGTACCTACAGTAGGTACTGTAGGTTTAGCACACACACGTTCTTACAGTAGGTACTGTAGGTTTAGCACAAACACGTTGTACCTACAGTAGGTACTGTAGGTTTAGCACACACACACACGTTGTGCCTACAGTAGGTACTGTAGGTTTAGCACACACACGTTCTTACAGTAGGTACTGTAGGTTTAGCACACACACGTTGTACCTACAGTAGGTACTGTAGGTTTAGCACACACACGTTGTACCTACAGTAGGTACTGTAGGTTTAGCACACACACGTTGTACCTACAGTAGGTACTGTAGGTTTAGCACACACACACACGTTGTGCCTACAGTAGGTACTGTAGGTTTAGCACACACACACACGTTGTGCCTACAGTAGGTACTGTAGGTTTAGCACACACACGTTGTACCTACAGTAGGTACTGTAGGTTTAGCACACACACGTTGTACCTACAGTAGGTACTGTAGGTTTAGCACACACACGTTGTACCTACAGTAGGTACTGTAGGTTTAGCACACACACGTTCTTACAGTAGGTACTGTAGGTTTAGCACAAACACGTTGTACCTACAGTAGGTACTGTAGGTTTAGCACACACACACACGTTGTGCCTACAGTAGGTACTGTAGGTTTAGCACACACACGTTCTTACAGTAGGTACTGTAGGTTTAGCACACACACGTTGTACCTACAGTAGGTACTGTAGGTTTAGCACACACACGTTGTACCTACAGTAGGTACTGTAGGTTTAGCACACACACGTTGTACCTACAGTAGGTACTGTAGGTTTAGCACACACACGTTGTACCTACAGTAGGTACTGTAGGTTTAGCACACACACGTTGTACCTACAGTAGGTACTGTAGGTTTAGCACACACACGTTGTACCTACAGTAGGTACTGTAGGTTTAGCACACACACGTTGTGCCTACAGTAGGTACTGTAGGTTTAGTACACACAAGTGGTGCCTACAGTAGGTACTGTAGGTTTAGCACACACACGTTGTACCTACAGTAGGAACTGTAGGTTTAGCACACACACGTTGTGCCTACAGTAGGTACTGTAGGTTTAGCACACACACACACGTTGTGCCTACAGTAGGTACTGTAGGTTTAGCACACACACACGTTGTGCCTACAGTAGGTACTGTAAGTTTAGCACACACACACACGTTGTGCCTACAGTAGGTACTGTAGGTTTAGCACACACACGTTGTACCTACAGTAGGTACTGTAGGTTTAGCACACACACGTTGTACCTACAGTAGGTACTGTAGGTTTAGTACACACACGTTGTGCCTACAGTAGGTACTGTAGGTTTAGCACACACACGTTCTTACAGTAGGTACTGTAGGTTTAGCACAAACACGTTGTACCTACAGTAGGTACTGTAGGTTTAGCACACACACGTTGTACCTACAGTAGGTACTGTAGGTTTAGCACACACACGTTCTTACAGTAGGTACTGTAGGTTTAGCACACACACGTTGTACCTACAGTAGGTACTGTAGGTTTAGCACACACACGTTGTACCTACAGTAGGTACTGTAGGTTTAGCACACACACGTTGTGCCTACAGTAGGTACTGTAGGTTTAGCACACACACGTTGTGCCTACAGTATGTACTGTAGGTTTAGCACACACAAGTGGTGCCTACAGTAGGTACTGTAGGTTTAGCACACACACGTTGTACCTACAGTAGGAACTGTAGGTTTAGCACACACACACACGTTGTGCCTACAGTAGGTACTGTAGGTTTAGCACACACACACACGTTGTGCCTACAGTAGGTACTGTAGGTTTAGCACACACACACACGTTGTGCCTACAGTAGGTACTGTAGGTTTAGCACACACACGTTGTACCTACAGTAGGTACTGTAGGTTTAGCACACACACGTTGTACCTACAGTAGGTACTGTAGGTTTAGCACACACACGTTGTGCCTACAGTAGGTACTGTAGGTTTAGCACACACACGTTCTTACAGTAGGTACTGTAGGTTTAGCACACACACACACGTTGTACCTACAGTAGGTACTGTAGGTTTCGCACACACACACACGTTGTACCTACAGTAGGTACTGTAGGTTTAGCACACATACACACCTTGTACCTACAGTAGGTACTGTAGGTTTAGCTCACACACGTTGTAACTACAGTAGGTACTGTAGGTGTAGCACACACACGTTGTACCTACAGTAGGTACTGTAGGTTTAGCACACACACGTTGTGCCTACAGTAGGTACTGTAGGTTTAGCACACACACGTTCTTACAGTAGGTACTGTAGGTTTAGCACAAACACGTTGTACCTACAGTAGGTACTGTAGGTTTAGCACACACACGTTGTACCTACAGTAGGTACTGTAGGTTTAGCACACACACGTTCTTACAGTAGGTACTGTAGGTTTAGCACACACACGTTGTACCTACAGTAGGTACTGTAGGTTTAGCACACACACGTTGTACCTACAGTAGGTACTGTAGGTTTAGCACACACACGTTGTACCTACAGTAGGTACTGTAGGTTTAGCACACACACGTTGTACCTACAGTAGGTACTGTAGGTTTAGCACACACACGTTGTACCTACAGTAGGTACTGTAGGTTTAGCACACACACGTTGTACCTACAGTAGGTACTGTAGGTTTAACACACACACACACGTTGTGCCTACAGTAGGTACTGTAGGTTTAGCACACACACACACGTTGTGCCTACAGTAGGTACTGTAGGTTTAGCACACACACGTTGTACCTACAGTAGGTACTGTAGGTTTAGCACACACACGTTGTACCTACAGTAGGTACTGTAGGTTTAGCACACACACGTTGTACCTACAGTAGGTACTGTAGGTTTAGCACACACACGTTGTACCTACAGTAGGTACTGTAGGTTTAGCACACACACGTTCTTACAGTAGGTACTGTAGGTTTAGCACACACACGTTGTACCTACAGTAGGTACTGTAGGTTTAGCACACACACGTTGTACCTACAGTGGGTACTGTAGGTTTAGCACACACACGTTGTACCTACAGTAGGTACTGTAGGTTTAGCACACACACGTTGTACCTACAGTAGGTACTGTAGGTTTAGCACACACACGTTCTTACAGTAGGTACTGTAGGTTTAGCACACACACGTTGTACCTACAGTAGGTACTGTAGGTTTAGCACACACACACACACGTTGTGCCTACAGTAGGTACTGTAGGTTTAGCACACACACACACGTTGTGCCTACAGTAGGTACTGTAGGTTTAGCACACACACGATGTACCTACAGTAGGTACTGTAGGTTTAGCACACACATGTTGTGCCTACAGTAGGTACTGAAGGTTTAGCACACAGACGTTCTTACAGTAGGTACTGTAGGTTTAGCACACACACGTTGTGCCTACAGTAGGTACTGTAGGTTTAGCACACACACGTTGTGCCTACAGTAGGTACTGTAGGTTTAGCACACACACGTTGTGCCTACAATAGGTAATGTAGGTTTAGCACACACAAACGTTGTACCTACAGTAGGTACTGTAGGTTTAGCACACACACGTTGTACCTACAGTAGGTACTGTAGGTTTAGCACACACACACACATGTTGTACCTACAGTAGGTACTGTAGGTTTACTGTAGGTACTGTAGGTTTAGCACACACACGTTGGACCTACAGTAGGTACTGTAGGTTTAGCACACACACGTTGTACCTACAGTAGGTACTGTAGGTTTAGCACAAACACGTTGTACCTACAGTAGGTACTGTAGGTTTAGCACACACACGTTGTACCTACAATAGGTACTGTAGGTTTAGCACACACACGTTCTTACAGTAGGTACTGTAGGTTTAGCACACACACGTTGTACCTACAGTAGGTACTGTAGGTTTAGCACACACACGTCGTAGCTACAGTAGGTACTGTAGGTTTAGCAAACACACGTTGTACCGACAGTAGGTAATGTAGGTTTAGCACACACACGTTGTACCTACAGTAGGTACTGTAGGTTTAGCACACACACGTTGTACCTACAGTAGGTACTGTAGGTTTAGCACACACACGTTGTGCCTACAGTAGGTACTGTAGATTTAGCACAAACACGTTGTACCTACAGTAGGTACTGTAGGTTTAGCACACACACGTTGTACCTACAGTAGGTACTGTAGGTTTAGCACACACACGTTCTTACAGTAGGTACTGTAGGTTTAGCACACACACGTTGTACCTACAGTAGGTACTGTAGGTTTAGCACACACACGTTGTGCCTACAGTAGGTACTGTAGGTTTAGCACACACACGTTCTTACAGTAGGTACTGTAGGTTTAGCACAAACACGTTGTACCTACAGTAGGTACTGTAGGTTTAGCACACACACGTTGTACCTACAGTAGGTACTGTAGGTTTAGCACACACACGTTCTTACAGTAGGTACTGTAGGTTTAGCACACACACGTTGTACCTACAGTAGGTACTGTAGGTTTAGCACACACACGTTGTACCTACAGTAGGTACTGTAGGTTTAGCACACACACGTTGTACCTACAGTAGGTACTGTAGGTTTAGCACACACACGTTGTACCTACAGTAGGTACTGTAGGTTTAGCACACACACGTTGTACCTACAGAAGGTACTGTAGGTTTAGCACACACACGTTGTGCCTACAGTAGGTACTGTAGGTTTAGCACACACACGTTGTGCCTACAGTAGGTACTGTAGGTTTAGTACACACAAGTGGTGCCTACAGTAGGTACTGTAGGTTTAGCACACACACGTTGTACCTACAGTAGGAACTGTAGGTTTAGCACACACACGTTGTGCCTACAGTAGGTACTGTAGGTTTAGCACACACACACACGTTGTGCCTACAGTAGGTACTGTAGGTTTAGCACACACACACGTTGTGCCTACAGTAGGTACTGTAAGTTTAGCACACACACACACGTTGTGCCTACAGTAGGTACTGTAGGTTTAGCACACACACGTTGTACCTACAGTAGGTACTGTAGGTTTAGCACACACACGTTGTGCCTACAGTAGGTACTGTAGGTTTAGCACACACACGTTCTTACAGTAGGTACTGTAGGTTTAGCACAAACACGTTGTACCTACAGTAGGTACTGTAGGTTTAGCACACACACGTTGTACCTACAGTAGGTACTGTAGGTTTAGCACACACACGTTGTGCCTACAGTAGGTACTGTAGGTTTAGCACACACACGTTGTACCTACAGTAGGTACTGTAGGTTTAGCACACACACGTTGTACCTACAGTAGGTACTGTAGGTTTAGCAAACACACATTGTACATACAGTAGGTACTGTAGGTTTAGCACACACACGTTGTGCCTACAGTAGGTACTGTAGGTTTAGCACACACACGTTGTGCCTACAGTAGGTACTGTAGGTTTAGCACACACAAGTGGTGCCTACAGTAGGTACTGTAGGTTTAGCACACACACGTTGTACCTACAGTAGGAACTGTAGGTTTAGCACACACACACACGTTGTGTCTACAGTAGGTACTGTAGGTTTAGCACACACACCCACGTTGTGCCTACAGTAGGTACTGTAGGTTTAGCACACACACACACGTTGTGCCTACAGTAGGTACTGTAGGTTTAGCACACACACGTTGTACCTACAGTAGGTACTGTAGGTTTAGCACACACACGTTGTACCTACAGTAGGTACTGTAGGTTTAGCACACACACGTTGTGCCTACAGTAGGTACTGTAGGTTTAGCACACACACGTTCTTACAGTAGGTACTGTAGGTTTAGCACAAACACGTTGTACCTACAGTAGGTACTGTAGGTTTAGCACACACACGTTGTACCTACAGTAGGTACTGTAGGTTTAGCACACACACGTTCTTACAGTAGGTACTGTAGGTTTAGCACACACACGTTGTACCTACAGTAGGTACTGTAGGTTTAGCACACACACGTTGTACCTACAGTAGGTACTGTAGGTTTAGCACACACACGTTGTACCTACAGTAGGTACTGTAGGTTTAGCACACACACGTTGTACCTACAGTAGGTACTGTAGGTTTAGCACACACACGTTGTACCTACAGTAGGTACTGTAGGTTTAGCACACACACGTTGTACCTACAGTAGGTACTGTAGGTTTAGCACACACACGTTGTGCCTACAGTAGGTACTGTAGGTTTAGCACACACAAGTGGTGCCTACAGTAGGTACTGTAGGTTTAGCACACACACGTTGTACCTACAGTAGGAACTGTAGGTTTAGCACACACACGTTGTGCCTACAGTAGGTACTGTAGGTTTAGCACACACACACACGTTGTGCCTACAGTAGGTACTGTAGGTTTAGCACACACACACACGTTGTGCCTACAGTAGGTACTGTAGGTTTAGCACACACACACACGTTGTGCCTACAGTAGGTACTGTAGGTTTAGCACACACACGTTGTACCTACAGTAGGTACTGTAGGTTTAGCACACACACGTTCTTACAGTAGGTACTGTAGGTTTAGCACACACACGTTGTACCTACAGTAGGTACTGTAGGTTTAGCACACACACGTTGTACCTACAGTAGGTACTGTAGGTTTAGCACACACACGTTGTACCTACAGTAGGTACTGTAGGTTTAGCACACACACGTTGTACCTACAGTAGGTACTGTAGGTTTAGCACACACACGTTGTACCTACAGTAGGTACTGTAGGTTTAGCACACACACGTTGTACCTACAGTAGGTACTGTAGGTTTAGCACACACACACACGTTGTGCCTACAGTAGGTACTGTAGGTTTAGCACACACACACACGTTGTGCCTACAGTAGGTACTGTAGGTTTAGCACACACACGTTGTACCTACAGTAGGTACTGTAGGTTTAGCACACACACGTTGTACCTACAGTAGGTACTGTAGGTTTAGCACACACACGTTGTACCTACAGTAGGTACTGTAGGTTTAGCACACACACGTTGTACCTACAGTAGGTACTGTAGGTTTAGCACACACACGTTGTACCTACAGTAGGTACTGTAGGTTTAGCACACACACGTTCTTACAGTAGGTACTGTAGGTTTAGCACACACACGTTGTACCTACAGTAGGTACTGTAGGTTTAGCACACACACGTTGTACCTACAGTGGGTACTGTAGGTTTAGCACACACACGTTGTACCTACAGTAGGTACTGTAGGTTTAGCACACACACGTTGTACCTACAGTAGGTACTGTAGGTTTAGCACACACACGTTCTTACAGTAGGTACTGTAGGTTTAGCACACACACGTTGTACCTACAGTAGGTACTGTAGGTTTAGCACACACACACACACGTTGTGCCTACAGTAGGTACTGTAGGTTTAGCACACACACACACGTTGTGCCTACAGTAGGTACTGTAGGTTTAGCACACACACGTTGTACCTACAGTAGGTACTGTAGGTTTAGCACACACATGTTGTGCCTACAGTAGGTACTGAAGGTTTAGCACACAGACGTTCTTACAGTAGGTACTGTAGGTTTAGCACACACACGTTGTGCCTACAGTAGGTACTGTAGGTTTAGCACACACACGTTGTGCCTACAGTAGGTACTGTAGGTTTAGCACACACACGTTGTGCCTACAATAGGTAATGTAGGTTTAGCACACACAAACGTTGTACCTACAGTAGGTACTGTAGGTTTAGCACACACACGTTGTACCTACAGTAGGTACTGTAGGTTTAGCACACACACGTTCTTACAGTAGGTACTGTAGGTTTAGCACACACACGTTGTACCTACAGTAGGTACTGTAGGTTTAGCACACACACGTTGTGCCTACAGTAGGTACTGTAGGTTTAGCACACACACGTTCTTACAGTAGGTACTGTAGGTTTAGCACAAACACGTTGTACCTACAGTAGGTACTGTAGGTTTAGCACACACACGTTGTACCTACAGTAGGTACTGTAGGTTTAGCACACACACGTTCTTACAGTAGGTACTGTAGGTTTAGCACACACACGTTGTACCTACAGTAGGTACTGTAGGTTTAGCACACACACGTTGTACCTACAGTAGGTACTGTAGGTTTAGCACACACACGTTGTACCTACAGTAGGTACTGTAGGTTTAGCACACACACGTTGTACCTACAGTAGGTACTGTAGGTTTAGCACACACACGTTGTACCTACAGTAGGTACTGTAGGTTTAGCACACACACGTTGTACCTACAGTAGGTACTGTAGGTTTAGCACACACACGTTGTGCCTACAGTAGGTACTGTAGGTTTAGTACACACAAGTGGTGCCTACAGTAGGTACTGTAGGTTTAGCACACACACGTTGTACCTACAGTAGGAACTGTAGGTTTAGCACACACACGTTGTGCCTACAGTAGGTACTGTAGGTTTAGCACACACACACACGTTGTGCCTACAGTAGGTACTGTAGGTTTAGCACACACACACGTTGTGCCTACAGTAGGTACTGTAAGTTTAGCACACACACACACGTTGTGCCTACAGTAGGTACTGTAGGTTTAGCACACACACGTTGTACCTACAGTAGGTACTGTAGGTTTAGCACACACACGTTGTACCTACAGTAGGTACTGTAGGTTTAGCACACACACGTTGTGCCTACAGTAGGTACTGTAGGTTTAGCACACACACGTTCTTACAGTAGGTACTGTAGGTTTAGCACAAACACGTTGTACCTACAGTAGGTACTGTAGGTTTAGCACACACACGTTGTACCTACAGTAGGTACTGTAGGTTTAGCACACACACGTTCTTACAGTAGGTACTGTAGGTTTAGCACACACACGTTGTACCTACAGTAGGTACTGTAGGTTTAGCACACACACGTTGTACCTACAGTAGGTACTGTAGGTTTAGCACACACACGTTGTACCTACAGTAGGTACTGTAGGTTTAGCACACACACGTTGTACCTACAGTAGGTACTCTAGGTTTAGCACACACACGTTGTGCCTACAGTAGGTACTGTAGGTTTAGCACACACACGTTGTGCCTACAGTAGGTACTGTAGGTTTAGCACACACAAGTGGTGCCTAGAGTAGGTACTGTAGGTTTAGCACACACACGTTGTACCTACAGTAGGAACTGTAGGTTTAGCACACACACACACGTTGTGCCTACAGTAGGTACTGTAGGTTTAGCACACACACACACGTTGTGCCTACAGTAGGTACTGTAGGTTTAGCACACACACACACGTTGTGCCTACAGTAGGTACTGTAGGTTTAGCACACACACGTTGTACCTACAGTAGGTACTGTAGGTTTAGCACACACACGTTGTACCTACAGTAGGTACTGTAGGTTTAGCACACACACGTTGTGCCTACAGTAGGTACTGTAGGTTTAGCACACACACGTTCTTACAGTAGGTACTGTAGGTTTAGCACAAACACGTTGTACCTACAGTAGGTACTGTAGGTTTAGCACACACACGTTGTACCTACAGTAGGTACTGTAGGTTTAGCACACACACGTTCTTACAGTAGGTACTGTAGGTTTAGCACACACACGTTGTACCTACAGTAGGTACTGTAGGTTTAGCACACACACGTTGTACCTACAGTAGGTACTGTAGGTTTAGCACACACACGTTGTACCTACAGTAGGTACTGTAGGTTTAGCACACACACGTTGTACCTACAGTAGGTACTGTAGGTTTAGCACACACACGTTGTACCTACAGTAGGTACTGTAGGTTTAGCACACACACGTTGTACCTACAGTAGGTACTGTAGGTTTAGCACACACACGTTGTGCCTACAGTAGGTACTGTAGGTTTAGCACACACAAGTGGTGCCTACAGTAGGTACTGTAGGTTTAGCACACACACGTTGTACCTACAGTAGGAACTGTAGGTTTAGCACACACACGTTGTGCCTACAGTAGGTACTGTAGGTTTAGCACACACACACACGTTGTGCCTACAGTAGGTACTGTAGGTTTAGCACACACACACACGTTGTGCCTACAGTAGGTACTGTAGGTTTAGCACACACACACACGTTGTGCCTACAGTAGGTACTGTAGGTTTAGCACACACACGTTGTACCTACAGTAGGTACTGTAGGTTTAGCACACACACGTTGTACCTACAGTAGGTACTGTAGGTTTAGCACACACACGTTGTACCTACAGTAGGTACTGTAGGTTTAGCACACACACGTTGTACCTACAGTAGGTACTGTAGGTTTAGCACACACACGTTCTTACAGTAGGTACTGTAGGTTTAGCACACACACGTTGTACCTACAGTAGGTACTGTAGGTTTAGCACACACACGTTGTACCTACAGTGGGTACTGTAGGTTTAGCACACACACGTTGTACCTACAGTAGGTACTGTAGGTTTAGCACACACACGTTGTACCTACAGTAGGTACTGTAGGTTTAGCACACACACGTTCTTACAGTAGGTACTGTAGGTTTAGCACACACACGTTGTACCTACAGTAGGTACTGTAGGTTTAGCACACACACACACACGTAGTGCCTACAGTAGGTACTGTAGGTTTAGCACACACACACACGTTGTGCCTACAGTAGGTACTGTAGGTTTAGCACACACATGTTGTACCTACATTAGGTACTGTAGGTTTAGCACACACATGTTGTGCCTACAGTAGGTACTGAAGGTTTAGCACACAGACGTTCTTACAGTAGGTACTGTAGGTTTAGCACACACACGTTGTGCCTACAGTAGGTACTGTAGGTTTAGCACACACACGTTGTGCCTACAGTAGGTACTGTAGGTTTAGCACACACACGTTGTGCCTACAATAGGTAATGTAGGTTTAGCACACACACACGTTGTACCTACAGTAGGTACTGTAGGTTTAGCACACACACACGTTGTACCTACAGTAGGTACTGTAGGTTTAGCACACACACACACACGTTGTACCTACAGTAGGTACTGTAGGTTTACTGTAGGTACTGTAGGTTTAGCACACACACGTTGGACCTACAGTAGGTACTGTAGGTTTAGCACACACACGTTGTACCTACAGTAGGTACTGTAGGTTTAGCACAAACACGTTGTACCTACAGTAGGTACTGTAGGTTTAGCACACACACGTTGTACCTACAATAGGTACTGTAGGTTTAGCACACACACGTTCTTACAGTAGGTACTGTAGGTTTAGCACACACACGTACCTACAGTAGGTACTGTAGGTTTAGCACACACACGTCGTAGCTACAGTAGGTACTGTAGGTTTAGCAAACACACGTTGTACCGACAGTAGGTAATGTAGGTTTAGCACACACACGTTGTACCTACAGTAGGTACTGTAAGTTTAGCACATACACGTTGTACCTACAGTAGGTACTGTAGGTTTAGCACACACACGTTGTACCTACAGTAGGTACTGTAGGTTTAGCACACACACGTTGTGCCTACAGTAGGTACTGTAGGTTTAGCACAAACATGTTGTACCTACAGTAGGTACTGTAGGTTTAGCACACACACGTTGTACCTACAGTAGGTACTGTAGGTTTAGCACACACACGTTCTTACAGTAGGTACTGTAGGCTTAGCACACACACGTTGTACCTACAGTAGGTACTGTAGGTTTAGCACACACACGTTGTACCTACAGTAGGTACTGTAGGTTTAGCACACACACGTTGTACCTACAGTAGGTACTGTAGGTTTAGCACACACACGTTGTACCTACAGTAGGTACTGTAGGTTTAGCACACACACGTTGTACCTACAGTAGGTACTGTAGGTTTAGCACACACACGTTGTACCTACAGTAGGTACTGTAGGTTTAGCACACACACGTTGTGCGTACAGTAGGTACTGTAGGTTTAGCACACACAAGTGGTGCCTACAGTAGGTACTGTAGGTTTAGCACACACACGTTGTACCTACAGTAGGAACTGTAGGTTTAGCACACACACGTTGTGCCTACAGTAGGTACTGTAGGTTTAGCACACACACACACGTTGTGCCTACAGTAGGTACTGTAGCTTTAGCACACACACACACGTTGTGCCTACAGTAGGTACTGTAGGTTTAGCACACACACACACGTTGTGCCTACAGTAGGTACTGTAGGTTTAGCACACACACGTTGTACCTACAGTAGTTACTGTAGGTTTAGCACACACACGTTGTACCTACAGTAGGTACTGTAGGTTTAGCACACACACGTTGTACCTACAGTAGGTACTGTAGGTTTAGCACACACACGTTGTACCTACAGTAGGTACTGTAGGTTTAGCACACACGTTCTTACAGTAGGTACTGTAGGTTTAGCACACACACGTTGTACCTACAGTAGGTACTGTAGGTTTAGCACACACACGTTGTACCTACAGTGGGTACTGTAGGTTTAGCACACACACGTTGTACCTACAGTAGGTACTGTAGGTTTAGCACACACACGTTGTACCTACAGTAGGTACTGTAGGTTTAGCACACACACGTTCTTACAGTAGGTACTGTAGGTTTAGCACACACACGTTGTACCTACAGTAGGTACTGTAGGTTTAGCACACACACACACACGTTGTGCCTACAGTAGGTACTGTAGGTTTAGCACACACACACACGTTGTGCCTACAGTAGGTACTGTAGGTTTAGCACACACACGTTGTACCTACAGTAGGTACTGTAGGTTTAGCACACACACGTTGTGCCTACAGTAGGTACTGTAGGTTTAGCACACACACGTTGTGCCTACAGTAGGTACTGTAGGTTTAGCACACACACGTTGTGCCTACAATAGGTAATGTAGGTTTAGCACACACACACACGTTGTACCTACAGTAGGTACTGTAGGTTTAGCACATACACACACACACGTTGTACCTACAGTAGGTACTGTAGGTTTACTGTAGGTACTGTAGGTTTAGCACACACACGTTGGACCTACAGTAGGTACTGTAGGTTTAGCACACACACGTTGTACCTACAGTAGGTACTGTAGGTTTAGCACAAACACGTTGTACCTACAGTAGGTACTGTAGGTTTAGCACACACACGTTGTACCTACAATAGGTACTGTAGGTTTAGCACACACACGTTCTTACAGTAGGTACTGTAGGTTTAGCACACACACGTCGTAGCTACAGTAGGTACTGTAGGTTTAGCAAACACACGTTGTACCGACAGTAGGTAATGTAGGTTTAGCACACACACGTTGTACCTACAGTAGGTACTGTAGGTTTAGCACATACACGTTGTACCTACAGTAGGTACTGTAGGTTTAGCACACACACGTTGTACCTACAGTAGGTACTGTAGGTTTAGCACACACACGTTGTGCCTACAGTAGGTACTGTAGGTTTAGCACACACACGTTCTTACAGTAGGTACTGTAGGTTTAGCACACACACGTTGTACCTACAGTAGGTACTGTAGGTTTAGCACACACACGTACCTACAGTAGGTACTGTAGGTTTAGCACACACACGTTGTACCTACAGTAGGTAATGTAGGTTTAGCACACACACGTTGTACCTACAGTAGGTACTGTAGGTTTAGCACACACACGTTGTACCTACAGTAGGTACTGTAGTAGGTACTGTAGGTTTAGCACACACACGTTGTGCCTATAGAGGGTACTGTAAGTTTAGCACACACACGTTGTGCCTACAGTAGGTACTGTAGGTTTAGCACACACACGTTCTTCCAGTAGGTACTGTAGGTTTAGCACACACACGTTCTTACAGTAGGTACTGTAGCTTTAGCACACACACGTTGTACCTACAGTAGGTACTGTAGGTTTAGCACACACACGTTGTACCTACAGTAGGTACTGTAGGATTAGCACACACACACAAGTTGTGACTACAGTAGGTACTGTAGGTTTAGCACACACACACACGTTGTACCTACAGTAGGTAATGTAGGTTTATCACACACACGTTGTACCTAAAGTAGGTACTGTAGGTTTAGCACACACACGTTCTTACAGTAGGTACTGTAGGTTTAGCACACACACGTTGTACCTACAGTGGGTACTGTAGGTTTAGCACACACACGTTGTACCTACAGTGGGTACTGTAGGTTTAGCACACACACGTTGTACCTACAGTAGGTACTGTAGGTTTAGCACACACACGCTGTACCTACAGTAGGTACTGTAGGTTTAGCACACACACGCTCTACTTACAGTAGGTACTGTAGGTTTAGCACACACACGTTGTGCCTACAGTAGGTACTGTAGGTTTAGCACACACACGTTGTGCCTACAGTAGGTACTGTAGGTTTAGCACACACACGTTGTGCCTACAGTAGGTACTTTAGGTTTAGCACACACACGTTCTTACAGTAGGTACTGTAGGTGTAGCACACCCACACACGTTGTACCTTCAGTAGGTACTGTAGGTTTCGCACACACACACACACGTTGTACCTACAGTAGGTACTGTAGGTTTAGCACACATACACACGTTGTACGTACAGTAGGTACTGTAGGTTTAGCTCACACACGTTGTACCTACAGTAGGTACTGTAGGTTTAGCACACACACGTTCTTCCAGTAGGTACTGTAGGCTTAGCACACACACGTTCTTACAGTAGGTACTGTAGCTTTAGCACACACACGTTGTACCTACAGTAGGTACTGTAGGTTTAGCACACACACGTTGTACCTACAGTAGGTACTGTAGGATTAGCACACACACACAAGTTGTGACTACAGTAGGTACTGTAGGTTTAGCACACACACACACGTTGTACCTACAGTAGGTAATGTAGGTTTATCACACACACGTTGTACCTACAGTAGGTACTGTAGGTTTAGCACACACACGTTCTTACAGTAGGTACTGTAGGTTTAGCACACACACGTTGTACCTACAGTGGGTACTGTAGGTTTAGCACACACACGTTGTACCTACAGTGGGTACTGTAGGTTTAGCACACACACGTTGTACCTACAGTAGGTACTGTAGGTTTAGCACACACACGCTGTACCTACAGTAGGTACTGTAGGTTTAGCACACACACGCTCTACTTACAGTAGGTACTGTAGGTTTAGCACACACACGTTGTGCCTACAGTAGGTACTGTAGGTTTAGCACACACACGTTGTGCCTACAGTAGGTACTGTAGGTTTAGCACACACACGTTGTGCCTACAGTAGGTACTTTAGGTTTAGCACACACACGTTCTTACAGTAGGTACTGTAGGTGTAGCACACCCACACACGTTGTACCTTCAGTAGGTACTGTAGGTTTCGCACACACACAAACACGTTGTACCTACAGTAGGTACTGTAGGTTTAGCACACATACACACGTTGTACGTACAGTAGGTACTGTAGGTTTAGCTCACACACGTTGTACCTACAGTAGGTACTGTAGGTTTAGCACACACACGTTGTACCTACAGTAGGTACTGTAGGTTTAGCACACACACGTTGTGCCTACAGTAGGTACTGTAGGTTTAGCACACACACGTTCTTACAGTAGGTACTGTAGGTTTAGCACAAACACGTTGTACCTACAGTAGGTACTGTAGGTTTAGCACACACACGTTGTACCTACAGTAGGTACTGTAGGTTTAGCACACACACGTTCTTACAGTAGGTACTGTAGGTTTAGCACACACACGTTGTACCTACAGTAGGTACTGTAGGTTTAGCACACACACGTTCTTACAGTAGGTACTGTAGGTTTAGCACACACACGTTGTACCTACAGTAGGTACTGTAGGTTTAGCACACACACGTTGTACCTACAGTAGGTACTGTAGGTTTAGCACACACACGTTCTTACAGTAGGTACTGTAGGTTTAGCACACACACGTTGTACCTACAGTAGGTACTGTAGGTTTAGCACACACACGTTGTACCTACAGTAGGTACTGTAGGTTTAGCACACACACGTTCTTACAGTAGGTACTGTAGGTTTAGCACACACACGTTGTACCTACAGTAGGTACTGTAGGTTTAGCACACACACGTTCTTACAGTAGGTACTGTAGGTTTAGCACACACACGTTGTACCTACAGTAGGTACTGTAGGTTTAGCACACACACGTTGTACCTACAGTAGGTACTGTAGGTTTAGCACACACACGTTGTGCCTACAGTAGGTACTGTAGGTTTAGCACACACACGTTGTACCTACAGTAGGTACTGTAGGTTTAGCACACACACGTTCTTACAGTAGGTACTGTAGGTTTAGCACACACACGTTGTACCTACAGTAGGTACTGTAGGTTTAGCACACACACGTTCTTACAGTAGGTACTGTAGGTTTAGCACACACACGTTGTGCCTACAGTAGGTACTGTAGGTATAGCACACACACGTTGTACCTACAGTAGGTACTGTAGGTTTAGCACACACACGTTGTGCCTACAGTAGGTACTGTAGGTTTAGCACACACACGTTCTTACAGTAGGTACTGTAGGTTTAGCACAAACACGTTGTACCTACAGTAGGTACTGTAGGTTTAGCACACACACGTTGTACCTACAGTAGGTACTGTAGGTTTAGCACACACACGTTCTTACAGTAGGTACTGTAGGTTTAGCACACACACGTTGTACCTACAGTAGGTACTGTAGGTTTAGCACACACACGTTGTACCTACAGTAGGTACTGTAGGTTTAGCACACACACGTTGT